>NC_136981.1:10689913-10704913 GCF_032717465.1 Coenobita brevimanus
TATCATTGACAGAGTAATGGTACCAGTCGTATCATTGACAGAGTAATGGTACCAGTCGTATCATTGACAGAGTAATGGTACCAGTCGTATCATTGACAGAGTAATGGTACCAGTCGTATCATTGACACATGAATAGAACCTGGAACAGAGAGAGAGAGAGAGTTTGGTAAATGACAGCACTAAGGAGAGAGGGAGGAAAAGGGAGTTGGGTTAGAGTGAGTGGGGGAGGCTGTGTCTCCCTGGCTCAAAATAGTGTGGCATTCCTCTCTCTCTCTCTCTCTCTCTCTCTCTCTCTCTCTCTCTCTCTCTCTCTCTCTCTCTCACACACACACACACACACACACACACACACACACACACACACAAAGGTTATATATTCATCTGTGTCTTTCCGTCCGTTTGTTTGTTAAAAGTATCTCAAATAGTTATTAATCGGATTTCCGTCAAGTGTGGTGAACAGGCAAACAGTTGGTAGAGCAAGAGTTTATCAGATTTCGAGGTGACTTCGAATCCGGATGCAACAATGATTAAATTTTATTGGTGTTGGCGGAGGTATGCTGCCTCTGAGATTATGTAAGACTGTGTAGGCGTGCAGACTGTGTGAGACCGTAAAAATGTTCGCCTGACAAGAAAAGGGAATTAGAGCAGTAGGTCTTAAGATTTACATGTATTGGCGTTGGAGAAGATATGCGCTGAGTGACTTCTAGTTTTAAAAATCTCCAGCTTTTCCGTAAAATTTGCTTTAATCATTTATATCCGTACAAGATGCTGCTTCTCCTCATTTCCCTGTACGACTTGACGCTTCACTCCGAAAATGTCCTTTATCGTGTTACCAAACGATTTTTTTTTTTACATTCTCTCCAAAGCTGAATAAAAACGTCAGAAAGGAATAAAATTAAACGCCTCATTGTAGTGAAGTGGATAAGTGGAGGGTATCTGCTGTACATTCTCTCTCTCTCTCTCTCTCTCTCTCTCTCTCTCTCTCTCTCTCTCTCTCTCTCTCTGCCCCCATACATTCCATGTTTAAATAACTTATCCCTTTTGTTACGACTGTATGGAGAGAGAGGGAGAGAATGACTAAATTATCACTTTCCTCCCAACCCCTCCATTCTCTCTCTCTCTCTCTCTCTCTCTCTCTCTCTCTCTCTCTCTCGTCATATATTTAAATGTGCCTAAAAACATCAAGAATTTCACGGGTAAAGCAGCGGAAGTGACGCGCGATGACGTCACAGCATGGCCGTTTGTTTACTTCCGGGTAGGACAGTTTTTGACGTCATTTTATGCTTAGTTTGGCCGTGTTGATGATGATAATAATAATAATAATGCGAAATGTGGAAAAGAAATTGCCAAGGAAGAAATGATTTGCTGTCACCAAAGCCTCCTAGAATACAGTATGACAAAAAAAAAATAGCACTGCTCCCTCTGAGCAGGGGTAACGTGCAGAATAAGTCGCTAAGGAAAAGATGCTACGAAATCTCCAAAGCCATGTAGAATGTGTAGACGTGTATGTAGGATGTTAATAAGTATTGAGTACACGTGGATAATTAACAGACAAAAACATTGGACCTTGATGGAGCGGTGGTTAGAGCAGCAGTAACCAGCGACTCTCTCTCTCTCTCTCTCTCTCTCTCTCTCTCTCTCTCTCTCTCTCTCTTACGAGATCACTTTTACGGGGAGAAAGGATGAAATTGAGGGATGAGATAGAGTTATATGAGAGAGGGGGTGTAAGTTGGGGGAGGGCAGCGAAATGACATGGAACAGGGTGACATGGAGGCGATTTGTTTGTTGCAGTCCCTAACGGTATTAAAGCGTCAGGCTATACACATAGATATATAGACTTTTAAGTGGGAAAGGCAAACGCAAAGACAAGATGCATATTAGGTTTGAATCGTTTTCTCCGGCGAGATTGTTATTATTATTATTATTATTATTATTATTATTATTTAACTCCTTCATTTAGAAAGATCTCCTCTAAATTGAACAAAAGCGTCAGATGATAGTAAGTAAAAAGTAATGAGATTCAAAGGGTAAAAAAAAAAGAAAAAAGATAGCACTTCTTTATTACCCGTTTGAGGGCGTGTGAGGAAGTTAGACTGTTGTGGTCCAGATCATTTAGCCCTAGGAAACCACTCAACGTCTCAGCCAGAATTTTCATAAGTAGAGTAGTAGGAAATAGACGCGGAACTACGTGGCGCATCGAGAGAGAGAGGGAGAGAGAGAGAGAGAGAGAGAGAGAGAGAGAGAAAGAGAGAGAGAGAGTCAAAATCCTTAGGCGGCTACAGCGAAGCACTAAATGACGCCATGCTAGAATGAATCACCTTTCGTATGAGCTAAAGTGAACCATCATGTGGGCTTTACTGTACTCTCTTTAACTTGGCCATAAATTGCAATCTCTCCATCCTGTATGCTGATTTGTATGAAGGGATTAACACATGCATATGGTGTTAGTCGCGAAGTAGTACTGTGGGAAGTATGGAGAGCCCTAGCATTGTCTTTTTCTGCAACTCGCCTACATGAAGTAAGCTGCCAGGTTAAGGTAAAAAGGGCATAGTGATGAACCTTGCTTGTGAAAATCCCTAGGGTGTGACCGACTGACCTGGCCACTTACAGAGATGCTTTCATATCTGCATCCAGGCGCGTGTAGGAATCGTTGCACACACTCTGCTTCGACCTGGGACCTCTGTCAACGGTGCCACCAACGAGGCGTCTTAGGAAAAAGCAAATAGATCAATAAATGAATCAGTAAATGAGAAGGAGAAGGAAAGCACGTGCAATGCTCCTCACACCATCAAGTTGTTACTAGGTGGGTACAGGGATGGCCTTGGTTGGTCCTTGCATTCTCCATTCCCAGTGTAGTAGTGTTAGTGCTGGTTGGCATGGCTTGAACCTCATCTGGCCGCCAACCTTTACAACCTTATCAGACCGCGAACCTGTACAAACTCATATGACCGCCAACCTTTACAACCTTATCAGACCGCGAACCTGTACAAACTCATATGACCGCCAACCTTTACAACCTTATCAGACCGCGAACCTGTACAAACTCATATGACCGCCAACCTGTACAACCTTATCAGACCGCGAACCTGTACAAACTCATATGACCGCCAACCTGTACAACCTCAACTGGCCCCCAACCTGTACAGCCTCATCTGACCGTTAACGTGTACAACCTCATCTGACCGCGAACCTATGCTTGCCCGTCTGCAGTACACCATCTTCCATTCCGGGGATAAAGCGGGGAGTTGGGGAGCGTATGTTTAATCAGGCATTTTACCGCAACACTGTTCATTTATATCGCCGCGTGAAGATGTCCGTCTTAAGAAACCCTGTTGCAGTAGTAGTAGTAGCAGTAGTAGCAGAATTAATAGTAATAGTAGTGGTATTTTTTATAGTAGTAGTAGTAGTGGGAAGAGGAGGAATATAATAGTAGTAATAGTATAGTGTTAGTAGAAGTAGTAGTAGGTAAATAAAAACGTATCATGTGTACCGGTAACAGTGCATAAATAACCACCGTAGTGAAGAGGCTAATTTAACCCTTTCACAACGATGACCACTCTCACCCGTTTCATACTTCCCTCCGGCCATCTTAGTCAGCCTGGGGGAGACCTGTGCCATAGTGAAGGGGGTAGCCATCATCAGCTTTCAGTACGGTAACATTAGCCTATGTAGAGTGTTCATGTTTCCTTGGCGATTTTCATAAGCTGTGGAGAGCCCCGGTACTAGAGGGGTTAAAATGAGATGAATCTAGCCACTCCAGTTCTTAGTCTCGCCTGTGCTGAATGAAATCGTCTGAATGTATGTGGGGTGGACGGGAGTACGACGATGGATGAAGGGAAGAACTGAAGGAAAGAAGAACGGAAGCATCAAAGGCTAGAATGAATGTAGGAAGGAAGGCAAGAAAGAGGAAACGAAGGAAGGAGAGGGAAGCATCAAAGGCTAGAATGAATGTAGGTAGGAAGGAGGGCGAGAAAGATGGAACGAAGGAAGGTGGGAAGCATCAAAGGATGGAAGGAATGTAGGTAGGAAGGAAGGAAGAAGAGGAAGATGGAACGGAGGAAGGAAGAGTGATGATGGAAGATACGGGAGTGGAAGGAGAGAAGGAATAAGGAAGGGTGTTAAACAATCTACTTACCTGGGTAGGGGGGTTTAAAGGTCTTGTTTGCAGTACCCCCCCCCCCTCTCTCTCTCTCTCTCTCTCTCTCTTTAATCTCTTCCTCCTTTCCCCCTTTCTTCCCACCATCCTTCTCTCCCTTATTCTTTTTCACTCTCTTTCCTTACCTGCATTGCTCCCTAACTTTCTCCATCCCTCTTCCTCTTTTCACATTCTTTGTCCATTCCCTCCCTTACTTTCTTTCGTGTACTTCATCTTAATAGGGTGGCTGGTAGAGAGAAGTGTATATAAAAAAAATATATACACTTCCCTCCCTTTCCTCTCCTTCTCTCCCCCTTCCTTCATTCCTTCCTTTCTCCTCGCTCCCACCGCCTCTCTCCCCCCTTACCACCATCCCCATTTCCTCTCTTTCTCCCGCTTTCTAATTTTTCACCTCCTTTTCCAACTTTCTTTCGCCTCCCTCCTTTCTCTTCCCTCCACCTCCTCTCCCTCCATCCCTCCCCCCTCCTCCTCCTCTCCCCTCCCTCTACCCCCTCCCCTCCCCTCCCTCTACCCCCTCCTCTCCCCTCCCTCTACCCCCTCCCCTCCCCTCCCCTTCTTCCCTTGAGCCGGCCATGAGGTAAGGGGTGGTACCGGCTGTATGCGTCCCAGTCAGCCGGCCACCTCCACGCCGATCGGACCCTTGTCAGTGTTACTCCCCCACCTCTGTAACACAACACACCGCCACAAGTTAGTACCCTGCCTCTCCTGTACTGCCGTGTGCTCTTGGTGTACTGTGGTATGCGATTCGTTTTGTAACCAGGCACATTTTAGTACTGTACTCCCTGACGTATGGTTTTTCTAGTCAGGTTTTCCATACATCGGTTAATATTGTGTGCTTTTCCAGTATCTTAGTGTACAGTGTGATTTGTAGTGAGACCCTCGACTTACCTATACTATCACAAATTATGCTGCTTTTTTACTTCAACTTTTCCCTGATTTTCATTGTTTTGTGTACCACATAGCTCAGTGGCAGAAAATAGACCATACGACAGCTCTGCATACTTTCCTTGGCACTTCTTCGTGACCAGCATCATATTCTAGTGTTAATCTAGTGTTATAGCTCTGCATTCAAGGTTGAGAGCAATTTTAGTACAAGTTAGCGCGAGAAAGATAAAGTTGTTCCTTAGTCTGTTGTACTGTTTATAATTTTCATCAGTGTGTTCCTTCAGCTGTTTTTACTAACGTGATATTATGTCTTGTGTATAGACGGTTTTCATACGCTGCTCCATAGAATGTCCCTTTGGGTAGGCCTACTGGTGATTTTCTTATTTTGTCCTGTATCTATAATTCCCGTATTCATCTTTAATGCGGAGGTGTATAGTACAAAATGCTGGTCACGAAGAAGTGTTGTGAAAAAGATGTAGAGCTTAGTACTGTCTCAGCCTGCGATTTTCGTGACACAGCAGCATAAGGACGAAAATCTCCACCAAAATTAGGTGGAAGAATTACTGTATGTTGTAGTAGTTGTAGGATGGTGGAAAGAGAGGGGGAAAGGAGGAAGAGATTAGAGAGAGAGAGAGGGGGGGGGGTACTGCAAACAAGACCTGTATTAGCGGTGTATTTTATGATTTAGCTACATACTGTACACTCCCGTGGCATTAGTACTGTGCTCTCTTGTACTACCCTGTTCTTAGTGTACAATGATGTCTCGTTTGGTTTTCTGTACAATTGTTTGTATGGTATTGTTTTTTCTTTATCTTTCCTATTCATTAGTACTATGCTCTTGCTTTACCCGGTTATACCTGGTCAGGTTCTCCATATACGACGTGCTGTCACTGCGATTTCTGTACAGTGATTTGTTACTACGCCGATCATCCATACACTTTAGTACTGTACTGTTTTGTGCCACTTCCTGTACCATGATTTCACTGTTAAGGTACTATACACTGCCAGTATTGTGCTGCTGTGCTATTCGTATATTATATTTCTAGTCAGGTGTTCTCTGGTGCATTGTGATGTTTTGGTTTTCCAAACATACAGTACTAAATCAACAGTATTGTACCCTACTCCATGCCACACAGGTACACTACTTTCGCTCTCACTATCATTCACCTTATCACTTACTCATTGTCAGGCGCGCGCGCTCGTACACATACATACACGCATGTACATGTGCTCACACACATACATACACGCATGTACATGTGCTCACACACATACATACACGCATGCATATACGAGTATATACACATACACGCACGCGCGTGTACGCACACACACACGCGCGCGCGCACACACACACACACACACACACACACACATATGCATGCACGCACGCACATGCACGCACACACACACACAAACATGCATGCAGACGCGCGCGGGCTCAAGAACACACACACACACACACACACACACAAACACACACACACACACACACACACACACACACACACACACACACACACACACACACACACACAGGGAGAATTATGCTACCATTGTTATCTCTCTTTCCTCTAATGTAATTACTACTTTCCATAGCCAGGTGATAGACAACACTTAGGCTATATTTATTTTTCTGACTCTGGGCATAGGCATAACAGCCCGTTCCCTGAGGCCGAGCAGTCCCACTTACTATAGACCTCCACATGTCACCACTTCGTCGCTAACACCCACCAACCATATTGATTTTTTTTTTTTAAATAAGAGAACGGAGGAAGGAAAAACAAATGGGGAAAAAAAGTAATCATATTGAATACATGCTAGGGCTGTCTCATACAGGACTGGTGGATTGGTATTAGCGGGGGTATTTTTATGACATGTCTGGCGAGTCTTTGGTAAAGCAGTAAAGTCTGTTTTCATTCAAATCCTTAAACTGTTCTCTTCCCTAGTCAGAATTCAAGCCTGAGACCATTAGGTCTGCAAGCCACCTCTCTTCCGGATTGGCCACCACCTCCCCCAAAGCTGGCAAGCTTTGTGGACGTGGAGTGTGTGTAGAGTGGACTGATGCATGAGTGGCTCACTATCAGTACCCGTGTTGGTGGGAGACGGGTGTGTGATAGCCTCCTGGTTGTATGTACAGGGTGTGCCAGGAATTGTGTGGGAAACTTGAGGAGGTTATTCTTGCCTTCATGTTTAGTAATGTTGTCAGTATTAACCTAAATCCAGTTAACAGTTATGAAGTTAAAAGTATTGATAACCTTATAAACGAAAAGTACTCCTCATAATTAACACAGGGTCATCACTGTAGCTTCATAACGGCTGATAATTGAACCCATGTTTGTGACATTTACTACTATAAATTATATCTGGAATAACCTCGGGAAGTTTTCAGGTTTCCCAGCTGAACACCCAGTAGGACCGAGTCATTTAAAATAATTAATAATAATAATTATGATGATGATGCGGTGATAGGAGGGAAGGTGATGGTGAATGGCGAGGGGTAGAATATTTAAAATTTTGACGTTCATGTACATATAAGTTTGCGTTTTTAACCTGACACGTACCCAACCAACTCCTGTCAGCCCAGGCGATGGTCAGGTGTAGTTAAATAGGAAGGGCGAGTAGCTGAGGAGTCCCGTCTTACCTCATAACTAAGGTTCATTGGATTTCTTGCTGTCACGGCTTGGTGTTCATACTTTTTACTCTAACTTAGCCTTAAATTAGTCTCTCCATGTTGAACGCTGAGTTAAAACAAGATTAACATTGGAATATCATGCTTATCAAGAGGAACTGATATGAAAGTATGTAGAGCCATAGTATTGTCTTGTGCCACTGACTTACGTAAAATAAGCAACCAAAGGACAAAAATCTAGGACAGGTTAAGGTAACACGGGTATAGTTGTGGCAGTGGCCTAGTTCAGATGGAAAATGAGTCGACTCTAATGTTATCTGTTGATTGGTTTAGAATTTTGTAAATGTTTGAGCGGCGAGATCTGAAAGTAAAAGTAGATAAGCGATGAACAGTGCTTGTTGAAAGATAAGGTGACCGTGTAATGGTTTGGTGAATGGAGGGAGTGGGGGGCGTCTGAGTGGCGTTGGGTATCTTCTCATTTTTATTTTTGTTATGCTCAGGGTGGTCAAATAATGCACTCAGGGGCTGGTTGAGTCTGCTGGTTTGGGTGTGGGTGTGGCAGTTGTAGTAGGAAACGTATAAATGGTGCATGATAAATCTAGATAATGATGAGCCGCCCTTGTCACACAGGATAAATCGACTAGAGTGGAATACGTTAATATACGCGTGTTACACCTAGTATTCTTATTATTTGTAGTGTAGACATTTGGTTCAGTAATATAGAAATGGATGGATATAATGGGCCAAATATATCCAAGGAAGTGGCGTTAAATCTCAGAAGCAATAAAACACAGCCCTGGAGTCTGTTGTATATAAACGCCATATTGCGTGCGCGTAGATCCCACACTGGTGTAGTCAGCAAACATAGACGTATTATCTAATCATCGCATGCGTAAGAAATGGTAAAAAACTTTTCCATTTTTACACCGCCTACGACGTTCCTCTTCCACTAAATAACATTTATTGTCTTACAAATGTGAATACTTTTGCAGTTTTTTCTTCCAACCACCAAACTTTCCTCTGGCGTGTAAAATCGTTGTTACATGAGTAAAATAACGAATTTTCCCACAGCAGTCAGACGGTAAACCCTACGGCCCTGGTTATCATGGTGCAGTGATAAGAGTGGAGGGACATGCGTGAAGTGGAGGGCAGTGGGGGCCAAGGAAATGAACTGATAGGCGCTGTGAAGGCCTTGATACGGTGTGGGGGTCAGAGTAGACAGGCTGTGAGAGGACTGCATTATCCCTTTCAACCCGAGAACGTCTTTTAGTCCTGTTACCTTGGGACTGTTTCACGCAGCTTGTAGACATCCAACCATGGGAGTTAGTCTTTATTAATTTCATGCCAGCCACACGTCTCTCCTAATCGTTCTGGGACACAGAGATTAATGATGTATAGGTCAAGGTGCGTTAGTGACCTCATAACTTGCGGGGGTGACGCATTGGCGTTTAAGAACAAGTAAAATTGGCAGACAGTCCTTTAATTCCATGACGTATTTATTCTTACTTTCCCTAGATGTGTGTGTGTGTGTGTGTGTGTGTGTGTGTGTGTGTGTGTGTGTGTGTGTGTGTGTGTGTGTGTGTATTTCCGTGTTGGTGTGTGGCTTAGGCAGGGTTCCCGGGGACTGGTTTGGCAAGGCTTATATTTAGGCCTGCCAAAACTCCCTCCAGCCCTCACTCCCTGCTCTCATATGAATGGACGCTGGCACACGCACGCACGCGCGAGACGCATACACACACACACACACACACACACACACACACACACACACACACGCACACGCACGCGCGCGCGCGCGCATACACACACACACGCATACACACACACACGCATACACGCGCGCACACGCATACACGCGCGCACACGCATACACACACACGCATACACACACACGCATACACGCGCGCACACGCATACACGCGCGCACACGCATACACGCGCGCACACGCATACACACACACACACACACACACACACACACACACACACACACACACACACACACACACACACACACACACACACACACACACACACACACTGTACAGCTAGATACGTAGGTAAATACATGAATGGATGGATGGACAGATGGATGAAGGAAAGGGAAAGTTGTGGAATGTACTCATAGATATGCATGGGTGAATGGATGGTTAGTAGGATGGCTGGTTGAATGGATGGATAGCAGGTTGGTTGGTCGGATGTGGTTGGTCGGTTGGTTGTTCAGTGGTTAAGTAGTCAGGTGAATGGTAAGTTTGCTGGATGGTTGGTTGAATGTACGGTTGATTGGTTGGTCGGTTACATATATAGTTGGTCGGTTGGATGAACGGATGGATGGTTGATTGGTTGGCTGGTCGGTTGGTCGGTTTGATGGTTGGTTAGTTGGTCGGTTGCTTGAATGGATGGATGGGTGGTTGGTCGGTTGGTCGCGTGGATGGATAAGGATGGCTATAGATAATGAAACTTGACCACTTCATCTGAGAGAGAGAGAGAGAGAGAGAGAGTCTGTTTAATCTTAAGTGGAAGAAACCCTTTACCACTTCTTTAGAGAGACAGACAGACAGACAGACAGAGAGAGACTGTTTAATCTTAAGTGGTATATTGTAAACTGCGTCGCGTCACCAGCACAGGGTCATTACTGAGTGGTGTGTGTTGGTAGATTAGGATATATGTAGTTGGATTTGTAACTGGATAGGATAGGATGGATTTTGTATATACTGGGTTAGGATTATTAAGTGGTGGTGGTGGTGGTGATAACAGGATGAGATAATATCTTTTAAGGTGTGGTGGTGGTGGTGGTGGGGTGGTGATGGTGATGTGGATTCTTACCGGTATGTCAAATGTGGTAGTTGTGATGCAGTAAAGTGTGGTGTGTGGTATGGGGTCATTGTGTAACTTAAGTGGTGTGGTGTGGTGGTTGTGGTTGTGTGGTGTGGTGTAATGTGTGGTGATCTGAGGTGAGGTGAATGTGCGATGTGGTGTGATGATGGTGATTGTATAATTTAGGTGTGGTGTGTTGGTGTGGCGAAGTGGTGTGGTATAATTTAGGTGTGGTGTGTTGGTGTGGCGAAGTGGTGTGGTAGTGTGGTGCCAAACCTGCGAGTGGTGACCTTGGCTAGTGGGGGGGGGTAGGGTGGCAGCGGGGGTGAGGAGAAGGGGGGGAGGAGTAGGGTGGAGGCGGGTGTGGTGATGGAGGGTGATGAGGTGGAGTGGGGTGTGGGAGTGGGGGGATTCACATGACTATAATCCTTTTGTTTTCATCTGACGGAACCGAGCCAATCTTACAACATGAATATTGAGATAGGAATGAGTCTCCCTGGTTAGTAGTAATCTTCATCTCCCAATCTTACACCACTTGGCTGTCGATTAAGCTGATTAAGCTGAAAAAGTGTTAGGGATCTCTGTTGTGTGGAAGCAGATAGATTATAGCATGTTTGAACTCTTTACTCCCAGGATTTCCTCGCGACAGTACAAAATTGCATATAGTCCATTCCAAAGTAGGATTATATATAGAAGGGGAGGAGCTGGAGGGATGGGGTGGATAAGCATTTACATGAGGGTGGTGTGAGTTGCAAGGAAGGCAGCATGGTGGCGGAAGACAAGGTGGCATGGAGACGATTTGTTTGTGACCATCCCCTTCTAGGACAAGGCGTCCGGCTATAGATAGAGACGACGCGCACTCTTCCACACCTGCCCCTACTTCCTCATTTAAACTCCATCACGTGTAACTATAATTAGGAATGAACTACAATGACAGTGAGTTGACGTGAGAGAATATGGGCAAGTGTGGAGGGGTTTATCGTGGCGGAGTGCGTTCCTTAAACATACCAAATAACTTTAAGCATAATTCCTGTAGTGTTTTTATCTCAGACTGGGGCGGTTCGTGAGCTTGAATGCTAAGTTGCGGTTGCATTAAACTGAGCTGTGAATTAGGAATGAGTCTCCTTGATTACTAGTCATATCTACCCTCCAGTCTGCGTACACTTGGCCATCCACTGAGCTGAAAGAGGTTAGGAATTTTTATGAGGTTAGTCAACGCGCTGTAAACCATTAGCGGGAAATTGTTACGCTGCCTTTTTTAAAACTTTGACAAGCGTGAAGGGTTTAAAGCTTCACAAAACTTGGTGTTGGCGTCAGTAACATTTCCAAGTGCACCAGTCGTGGAGGAGGTGTATTTATTTATGTTGATTCTCACGTCTTTTTTTTTTTTTTTCTTTTTTTTTTTTCATTGCGAGTAGTTTTGGTTTGTCAGAAAGGTAAATAATAGTTGCAGGGGTGAAGGGGATTAGGACAAGTTTAACGGTGAATGATTATTCTCTCTCTCTCTCTCTCTCTCTCTCTCTCTCTCTCTCTCTCTCTCTCTCTCTCTCTCTCTCTCTCTCTCTCTCTCTCTCTCTCTCTCTCTCTCTCTCTCTCTCTCACTCTCTCTTTCCCTCTCCCTCACACACACACACACACACACACACACACACACACACACACACACACACACACACACATACCTCCCCACTTCTTTCCCAACTGCTCTTCCTGTTTCCCCTCCACTCCCTCCATCTTTCCCTCCCCCCCATTCCCCTACTACGCTTCTCTCCCCCCAGCCTCCCTTCTTGCACCCTTCCTGTTTTTCTTTCCTCACTCCCCTCCCCTCCCCTCCCCTCTCCACCCATCCAAATTACAATACTCAAGGTCGTTGGGTTGTAACGCCATGATTCTCTCTCTCTCTCTCTCTCTCTCTCTCTCTCTCTCTCAAACAACACGTGAGAATATTACCATACCATAATATACTCCTGAATATTCGTAGGTTATGTACTTATATATCTCTTATTATGGAGTTTACGTCCTGTACATAATATACTGGTAATGTCACATCTTGATTTTCTCTTGGGGAAGTGTCACGTAAGATTAAATTCTCTTCATTTCCCCTGCAATAGCTATACAGGATGTCTTCAAGGCCCTGCTGGCTTTGCAACACTTGGCTTGTAAACGGTGAAATAGTGATGGGTAGACAGACAGATAAAGCTGGATAGATAGGTAGTATGTTAAGGGGTTTATAGCACGAAATTTCCGTAAACCCAGCCGAACTTTGTAGACACCCTTTATTTTTTTTTTTTAAGTGACAGGTGTGGCACTCCCAGCCATGACACTGACATAATCCCCAACAGTGGCACAGCTGCGTCAGTGAGGGCGGCACACCACTTGGCACTCCATCCACACCTTCCCTCTAATACCACTTTTATACCGCCAGGAATACGGGTGGCGTCATTTGCCGTTTATTCTTGATATCACACGGTTATAACTTTGAGGGAGGCTGTACGAACTGAAAGGGTTAGATATCGTGAACCCCCTTGGATCCTGTGACATCTTTGTTTTACTTGCTGCCACCAGACGATTTCCCTCAACATGGGAGAGCCTTTGGGGTTAATAGAGTATGGGCGGCATTCTACTACGGTTAAGAAGCTTTTCTAACACCTCTTCCTTACCGATTTATTTCCGATTCCGCTCCCTTACTGTATTTTTTATCTGCTCCAGGAGGTAGCTATAAGTATTACCCCGCGTTTGTTTGTGTCTGTCGGTAGGTCGGTCGCTCGCTCCTTCTGTGTGTCTGTCTGTCTGTCTGTTAGCAGGATTACTCAAAAAGTTAGGAACGGATTTTCATGAAATTTTTTGGAAGGGTAGGCTATGGCCCAATGAACAATCGATTAGATTTTCATTGTGGTCCGGAATTATTTGTTTGTTCACACCACATCTCTAAAAGTTCTCAACGAATTTCAATGACATTTCGTGGAAGGGTGGGCCATGGACCAAGAATAAATAGATTAACTTTGGGGCGGATCCGGATCCGGCATTGGCGGAGGTATACTCTCTCTGAGTGCTGCTTTAGTTACTCATGCAATCTGTGTAGATATTTAAGACATAAGAAACAAACCAGGGGATATTAATGAGTAGTTTGGTAAATAAATCGTTATGGAAGAGGTGTTCGGGAGCCTCCTTACCGGACGAGAATACGGGCCAATATTTAACCCCTCCAGTTTGAAGACTTCTCTCGTCTCCTGATCATAACCACCTGAAGACGAAGATTGAAATAAGTCACCGCTCCTAAGGTGTTTAGCTAAGGTGTGGCCTGGGGGGTTGGTGGGTTAGGGTGTGTAACATGTAGGGCAGGTGTGAATATAGAAGCCAGCAGACGTGGCAAACTGGCTGAGGCACAAATAGTGTGACAAGTTAAAGGCCGTGTGTGTGTGAAATACGAGGGCCAGGTTGGATGCCTTGAAATATAGGGCTAGATTATATATACGTACGTCCTTGAGTGGGTCTGCTCCTTGACACTGGATTCTGTAACATTTTCAACTTTGCTCGTTCAGCTGTATTCTCGATGCCATAGTAGGCTTGGTAGCGCTTCATTTTTAGCGGTATATTTTGCATATTACTCCTTACGGCTTTTGTATACTATTTATGTATTTAATGATGTAATACGATATGAGTTTTTGAAGCAGCCTGAATCGCTTAGAAAGAGGTGTTGCGAAACCTCCAAAGCCACTTAAAATACGGTCTCAAAGCCTGTATTCTTTGCAACTTCGGAGGGTTTGTAGCACCTCTTTCTTAGCGATTTCATCCAGACATACAGTAGGTGGCATAAATTCAACCTTGTCATTATTTAGGCTACATTTAATTTTAATACCGACATCTGTGACATAAATTCCACGTCATTGTTTTGTGCTGCAAATACGTTTTATTTAATACCGATATGGGTTGCATAAATAACACAAGAGTACATGTTAAGATGCCTACCCCCCTCCCCCCCAAAAAAATGCTGGGGAAAAAGACTTGGCAAAATGGGCTCAGGCACAAAATACGATATACCAAGTTAGAGGCTGTGAGGTGAGGGCCAAGGTGGGTGCGAGAGAGACGGCCAGAATATATACAGCCTCGAGTTTGTCTGCTGCCTTCTACCTTATGCTGTAACCTCTTTGTACAGTCGTCAGCCGTATTCTCCGTGGCAGTGGAGTCTTCGTAGTACGTCTTCCTGATCGATTTAGTTAGCATTTTACACCTCACCAGTCTGTGGCAGAATGTAAATAACCAGCCTACAAGAGGAATAACTTGTAATGTCCAGAGAAAATCGCTAAGGAATGGGTGTTAGGAAATAATACAATACCACACAGAATACATGACACAGACTGGATGCCTTGTCAGTGGGTGTCATACGAGGTGTACTTTACCGTATTTTACATCTATACTCATTTCACCTTAACTTGGCGTACATTTTTTTCCCTCACGTAGCTCAGTCGCAGAAAAAGATGGCACCGCGGCTGTACCTTTTTTTTCATAG
>NC_136981.1:10709913-11147413 GCF_032717465.1 Coenobita brevimanus
TTGGACCAAGTAAAGATAAATGGACTATATTACCTGATTAGATGACATTATTTACTTCAAGGTGGGTAAAGTGGTTTGGGGGTAGCCTGAAGAAATACACAGGAGGGTCCGTGCATTCGAAAAGGTGAAGTTGAAATAATTTGGTAGTTTGAAAAATAAAATGTGCGTCGTATTGAATGGGTGAGCTGTAGAAGTGAAAGTAACTGCCCACGTACTCCCACCTACACACACATACCCACGCACATACACGCATACATACATACGTACATACGTACATACATCTATACATACATAGAAAGGCTTACACACACAGGCTACTTACAGTATGACGAACATACATAGATACCGGTACTTATATACCATACTTAGATGCACGTACCCACTTTCACACACACACACACACACACACACACACACACACACACACACACACACACACTTTCAGCCACCTACGCCCTCCGTTCACTGTTGCGTTCCTTGGCCAACTTCGTATATATAGGTCAGTTATATAAGGGGAGAGAGAGAGAGAGAGAGAGCGCGAGAGCGAGTCCAAGATCTTCATTTGGCGTGATAACAAAGCAGCAGGTAATAGTGTAGCAAAGAGAAGGTGGGGCCAAGTGTGCATAGTATTATATCTTGCATTGTTGATAACGCTGTTCCAAATCCCATGCTTCTTCCACCTTAACTTGGCCCAAAATTTCGTCCTTTGCTGTTCATTTCACGTAGCTCAGTGATAGAAAAAGTCCAGCGGCATTTCAATCTTTCCATAACACCTTTTCGTGACTAGCATAATTCTGGTGATAATATTTTGCAACAACTCAAGCCTTCCAGATGGGGAGAGGGCTGTTTTAGGCCGAGTTAGAGTATAAGGTGGGCAAGTAGTATCCAGGTGGTGACATGAAAGGCCGTACAGCAAACTCCATCTCTTCGTCTCCTTGAAAAAAAGTAAATAAATAAGATAAAAATGTTAATGGCCAAGCCAATGGTGGTGGTGTTGGTTAGGGGGAGTGAGGTGTGCGGGAGGTTGGACGGAGGACGGCGGAGTGTCTGGTTTGTCATTTACCCATACTCGCTTAAAGGCTACCTTGGACAGCCTTTCCGCTCGATGTCAAAAGGCCAGAACTGAATCATAACTCGGGAACCGGTGGCTCGATTGGACTGGATCTTTTTTTATTCTTCAAGTTGGAGCATTTTAACGGTACCTTGCTATAGCAAAAATTTCACTAGTTACGCAGTTTTGGGTGTCTTATGGTAACAATGCCCACAAAGTAAGTGATACACCTAAAGGCCGCCGAAGCCGCTCGATGTCAAAATGCCAGAAATGAGTTATAGCTCGGGAACCGGTGGCCCGATTGGATTGGAGATTGTTTTATTCTTCAGGTTAGAACAGTTTAGCTGTAAGTTGCACAAAAATTGTGCTACAGTGCTCCGCTGTTGTTGTGTAACGGTCACAAACGGACAAACCAACAAACATACAGAAATCGGATCATTATAATATAGATGACCAGTTTATTTCTTACTGCCTTCCTTTACCCACTTCCATCACCTTCCAGCATCCCTTCTTCACCCTTCACTGTTCTTTCTTCCCATTCGTTCTTCTCCTTCCATGTCCTTTATCTCTCCATCTTCACTTTCCTCCCTTTGTCTTTTCTTCTTCCTCCCTCTCTACACTTTCCTCCCTTCGTCTTTTCTCCTTCCTCCTCTCTTCGCTTTCCTCCTCTCTTCACTTTCCTCCCATCGTCTTCTGAATTTATTCCCCTCGTCTGTTAACCTTCTCTCTCTCTCTCTAATTTTCCGACCATGACTCTGGCTGGCTGACTGCACTTTTCTTAACCCTTTCCTTTCCTCGCTCCCCCACCCCTCCCCCCATTTAGTTTCACATGACACCCATACAACCGGTCCTACTCTCCCCTCCCCTCCCCTCCCTACCCCTACCTCCTCCCCTCCCCTCCCTACCCCTACCTCCTCCCCTCCCCTCCCTACCCCTACCTCCTCCCCTCCCCTCCCTACCCCTACCTCCTCCCCTCCCCTCCCTCTCCTTCCTTCCCCTCCCTCTCCTCCCTTCCCCTACCCCTACCTCCTCCCTTCCCCTACCCCTACCTCCTCCCTTCCCCTACCCCTACCTCCTCCCTTCCCCTACCCCTACCTCCTCCCTTCCCCTACCCCTACCTCCTCCCTTCCCCTACCCCTACCTCCTCCCTTCCCCTACCCCTACTTCCTCCCTTCCCCTACCCCTACCTCCTCCCTTCCCCTACCTCTACCTCCTCCCTTCCCCTACCCCTACCTCCTCCCTTCCCCTACCCCTACCTCCTCCCTTCCTCTCCTCCCTTCCCCTCCCCCTCCCCCCTTCCCCTCCCCCTCCCCCCTCCCTTCCTCTCCTCCCTTCCCCTCCCCCTCCCCCCTTCCCCTCCCCCTCCCCCCTCCCTCTCCTCCCCCTCCCTCTCCTCCCTCTCCTCCCCCCTTCCCCCTCTCCCCTGCATTACTCACCTCCGTCTGGAACCTGAAACGTGTGACGGATTTGGCCATGATACGGTCTCGCTTCCACTAGAATTTTTTTAAGCCGTTCCGCTGGTTTTGTGAGGCTTTGATTGCAGGGGAAGGAGAGGGAGGCCGAGGACGAGGTGGAGGAACAGGTTGGAGGATATGAGAGTGTGATTAGTGTGGGTTTGTTTTCACCTGAAGGAACTGGAACATAAACAGAATTTTAACGTAACAGGTGAACTTTAGCAACCAAGGAGATTTACTGCCACCAGCGAAATCTCCGAAGCTAACGAAAATACAGACCTGACCAACTGCAGTGGGGGAGGAAGGCAACGTGGAAGGGGAGGGAGTGAAGAGGCTCCGAGTGAGGGTGGCAGGGACGGGGAGGAGAGGATGACAGAGGACGAGGTTGGGAGGAGAGTTAAGAAAGTGAATTAGATTTTAAAGAGAGTTTTAGTATCGAAGGTTTGCCTGTGAGATGGACGCAGGATTCCCGGGGCTTGATCTATGAGTGTGTGGCCCATTTCATAGTATGGGTTTGAGCAATTTTTCCTCTGTTTTTTTTCCCCATTTCCTCGCCTTCTGGACCCTGCCTCACCCTGCATGTGGGTGCGATAAAGAGGGATGGTGATGATGGTGGTGTCGATGATGGTGGTGGTGGTGGTGGTGGTGGTGATGGTGGTGGTGGTGGTGGTGGTGATGATGATGATGGTGGTGGTGGTGGTGGTGGTGGTGGTGATGATGATGGTGGTGGTGGTGGTGATGATGATGGTGGTGGTGGTGGTGATGATGATGAAGATGATGATGATGATGATGGTGGTGGTGGTACTCTAACCCTTTCACTACGGTTTTTATTCACACTGCCCTCAGACGAAATCACTTAAACCCGTTATAAAGAGGACTGAATGGTGAGGTAGTGAGTGTATCTGTCAGTGTGTCATACAGTGCCAGGTGTGTGTGTGCATGACGTTGCCTGCATGCCAATCAGTTATGCCTGTCATTCACCCAGGCAGCAGATGTCACCCTTGGCACACCCTCTGACACATACCATCACTATTGCTATGATCCAGTTGCAAGGTAAATTTAGTTGCACTCCGTCATGATGTCCCTGGCTGGCGCTCAGTCTGGGTGAACTTCAACTGGTCAGGTCCTCTTCATATATACTCTTGGCCTTAGGAATTCTAGGATTAGTGGAACAGTACGTGCATATCCTGACTGGGACAACAGATGAAGTACGTATAGTTTTTCAGGTCATGGTGATTGTGGTGGTGGTAGTTGTAATGATGATGATTTCCACTGTGCCGGGTACTACCACAATATGGCTGTCTAATCGTAAATAACGCTAGGTTTCACTCTCGACTCTAGGTTTAGAATCACCGCTGCAGCTTATAAGAGCAAGAGCGAGACAGACAGGCCAAATATAATGACACACACCTTACTGTACAATGAGACAATTATAAGTAATGACAGTTGCATTGCACAATCCAGTCTGGCACGCGTGACAGGCAACAGGCAGGATGGGGCAGGGCACGGCATGACAGGCAACAGGCAGGATGGGGCAGGACAAATCAGAGCATTACAGGAAGCTGGTATTGCAGGACAGCAGTGCAGGGCAAGGTATGGTAGGTCAGGTCAGATCATGGTATGGCAAAGCCAGAAACAGGTAAATAGGTTGGAGACAAAGGGAAAAAAAAGAAATAGGCAGAGCAGGACCGGGACGGTATGGCCAGGCAGAATGGCCACGTGGGTAGATAGTCATGTGCCAAGACCAAAGAAGCTAAAGATATACCCTCCTACCTCCTCTTTCCATCCTCTACATTTATATGTAATATATATACAGTATATGTGTGTATATATACAGTATATATATATATATATATATATATATATATATATATATATATATATATATATATATATATATATATATATGTGTGTGGATGGATGTATATAAAATATTGATAATGCCTTATATCTACCAAACTTATCTTTGTCAGTACCGTATATAATTTTTTCTAGATGTATGTTTTCATGGACTTTACTACAATTTTTTCGTTAACGTATGTGTGTGGGGAGGGTAGGGGGCTCGGTGGAAGCGCACTCATGCCGTATGCGCACCCATACTACGAGTATGGCATGTCGGCGGATATTGAAAGTGTGTCCTGGTAATATGTCCTTTATTACTGTATGCTGCACTTTCTGCCGATGAAACACACACACACACACACACTGCAGTACCTTCACTTTCCACATGCGTCACTCCAGACTTCCCTTCCCCATTCTTACATCGCCAGCATGGAGAAGGGTATACTGTATCGTTATTCCCGGGGAGAGGGCCCTGTCATTCAGTGGACGTAGCAAGGACAGATAGACTTCAGTGCTAGGGTGCTGTCTGTCTGAGGAATATTGTGTGGGAGGAAACAAATAACTATTAGTTGAAGTGGTTAAGGAGTGAGCGTCAGTGTTGTATCTGTCTTATGTTGTACGCAGAAGGTCCCAAGTTGAATGAAATCGCGTGGAGCAGCATAAATAGATGAGGACCTTGCGCTGAGGCGGTGAAAAAAGTGTTGAGTGAGGCAGTCAGTGTTATGTCTACCCTCATGTTGTGCATCGAGAGGTCCACGGCCTTTTGACATTCTGACTTGGGGTTTGGCGGGTAGGTAGGCAGGTAGGTAGGTGGGTAAGCAGGTAGGTAGGTAGGTAGGTGGGTAGGAAGGAAGGTAGCGGGTAGAAAAGCTACGTTAGATAGATAGGTTAGGCATAGTAAAGTAGATGGTTTTGTGAGGGATTGTTACTGGTAAGGTGGATGTGTTAGTCAGGTTAGGTTTGGTAGATTGTTTGGTTGTTTTGGTTAGTGTTGGGTAGGGTTGGTTTTTAGGCTAGGTATGTTACGTAGGTCAGGTAGGTAGGTAGACAGGTAGGTTATACTGTGATGGACGGTGTGACTAGTAAGGTGGGTGGATGGGTAGATTATGTAGGTCTGGTTAGGTTAATGTTGGTAGGTTGTGAAATGTTATGGAAGGTTAGTGTAAATATGTGTGTGTGTGTGTGTGTGTGTGTGTGTGTGTGTGTGTGTGTGTGTGTGTGTGTGTGTGTGTGTGTGTGTGTGTGTGTGTGTGTGTGTGTGTGTATCCACGGCTTCTGAGACAACCCCTGCAATCATACAACGTTCGTCTAACATTAAGGATACGCCCACACGATTCGACTCATCGTAGGATAAGAATTGGAACTTGAGGGATAATATGCAACCAACATTAACACCATCATTACTTCGGTGCTCAGAGCTGAATAAAATCCCGCTAATGTCTGTCTGTGTCTGTTAGTTTTATATACTCATCTGTCTATCTTTTACGTCTGCATGTCAGTTTGTATATAGCCGGCCGCCTTAATCCCGAAAGGAGGGGCCACAAACAAATCGTCTCACACACCCTCACGTATCCTCATTAAAAAAAAAAAAAAAAGAGTATCGGCACCCTTTGAATGTGATAATCATGATACACGGACCATGAGTTACGAAAAAAAATGACACTGTTATGTCGCTTTGTATCCTTCATTTGTGTCGTCTTGTATTTTAAAGATATAATACTGTAACTGGATTCGTCATAGTAACATTGTTCTACATGACAACTCAACTATTTTTGTGAGTTCAACAGGCATGCCAACCCTACCGACGGAACCAGAGACGAAGCATTTAACATCTTATCCGACTCAGGGTGCAGATTCTTCTTTCTTTTATCGACGGTCTCTCTCCACGTATCCCTCCATGTCATCCTTAGTCTCCCCCTCCCTCCACCTCACTCACATACTCTCCTAATCAGTCTTTCATTCTTCCTTCTCTGTATCCGGCGAAACTGGGAGAACAGAATGCGAAAATGTCGTGGGATTGAAGAGGTTAGGTGGATAGGTGTGGGGGAGTCGTTTGTGTGAGGGTTAGCGTCTTGCACTGGATGAACACCAAAGAGTGCTGTTCTCGGGCCGGTCAGACTCTAGGACAAAGTATGTTTTATCCGTGCCCCATTTAACCCAGGATTATAATTGGGGACCTGGATTTAACATGAGTAATTAAGGGTTGTATTCAAGGGGAGAAGTGAGACTGAGAAAAAACGGTCTTCCTTAATGACCATCGAGTGTGAGGGAGGTTAAAAGGCCATCTTGAGCAGGTAGGCACGGTAGGTAGATAGGTTAGTAGGTGGGTAGATGGGAAGTGGATTTGGCTGTGTAAGTAGGTGGGAAATACGTAGGAGATCTGCAAATAGGCATGTGGGCAGAAGGTAGGTATGGTTGGTAAGTAGGCAGATATGTAGGTAGGTGTCCATTAGCGAAGTGGCTGGGTAGGTGGTGGTTGTAGGTGGGTAGAAAGTAGGTAGGTAGGTAGTGTAGGTTGTCAGTAACGGGTTTGAAATGTGTAGTTGACAGGGCCGCTTAGTCGGTAGGTAGGTAGGTAAGTAGGCAGGTAGGTAGATCGGTAATTAGGTGGATAGGCATGATAGGCAGTAAGGGGGTGTGAGTGAATTTAGGTAGGTAGGTAAATATATAGGTAGATTGGACTAGTGAATTGGTAGGTAAGTAGGTAGGTAGGTAGGTAGGTGATGAGTTGGAGTGTGTAGATAAGCTGATTTGTATGTACGTAGGTGGGTAGAAAGTAGGTAGGTAGTGGGTTGGGTTGTGTAGGGTAGATGACGTCACCACAGACCACTACCGTATCGAGAGAGAGACAGACAGACAGAGACAGACAGACACACAGAGACAGACAGAGTGGCAGACAGGCATTCACACACACACACACAAACCGAACAGTTAATCCATATTGCCTCCAGTCCATTCACTCTGTTGGCCTAGATTTTCGTCCTTTTGATATATCGCGTAAGTGGCAAAATAATATACTAATCCAACTATATATTTTTCATAGCACTTCTTCGTGACCAGCATCATATTCGAAGTAATCCATTGGTACAGTTCAGCATTCAAGATAGAGGAAGGACAGTTTTAGGCAGCTAGAATGAAAGGAGTATAGATATTGATTCAGTTGGTTTATGTAAGGATGTTTTTTTACCAGTATATATATCTCATCGGTGCCCGAGTTGGATCAAAATGAGCTCATACACTGTGCGTGGGAATGGAGGGAAGTGATGGGGTTTTGCACAGTGAGCAGAGATGGCCAGGGGTTAAGAGCAACAGTCGGGTGCAACGTAAACATCTCATCACAGCTCCTTCTCGTCTTATTCTTGCCGCCGCCAGATTATTGTGTTTGCCGGTGTCCAACGATTGTTCTGGCTACCCTCTCACACAGTTTATTCTTGGTGGGACGATTTTATGCATGCCAGTGTCTAACGATTATGTTTTACAAGGTTGGGTGGTTTTAAAGTTAGAAAGTTGCAGGGAATGATGGAGGGAAGAAGAGGGGAGATTTGTTAAGGTCAAGGGGGAGGGAAGGGGGTAGGAGGGATGGAAAAGGGAAGGCAGAAAGGAAGGCACAGGGTAAGGAGGATGGAAAAGGGAGGGAAGGAGAGAAAGAGAAAGGGTTAAGAGTGGAAAGAAAGGAAGATAGTGGAGAAAGCCAGTTGAGATGAATCATTGTTTGTTATGGCTTTAAGGTCCACCCCTCCAGCTTTATGCCCTTGACTATCACCCCAATGAAAATAACGGTGGTAATTGTGGTGGTGGTGTGGTAGTTGTGGTCGCTGCTGTGGTGGTGGTAGTTGTTTATATTGTTGTTGTGGTGGTGGTGGTGTGGTTGTAGTGGATATCATGGTAGTTGTGATTACTTTATTAGGGAACGAAATGTTTTACTTATAACAAGGCTTAAAATAGACTTATGTACTGGAGGTGTAGCGAGAATATGCATGTCGATAAGTGGGTTTGTTCTTAAGTGTAGGGTCGGCTGTTGCAGTTCTGATAGTAGTTAGTAATGATACAGTACCGTGGTTCATGTTAATTCATCATCTGTATCATCATCATCTTCATCACCATCATCACCATCACCATCACCATCACCATCACCATCACCATCATCATCATCATCACCACCATCATCATCACCACCATCATCATCACCACCATCATCATCACCATCATCATCATCATCATCACCACCACCATCATCATCATCACCACCACCATCATCATCATCACCACCATCATCATCATCATCACCACCATCATCATCATCATCACCACCATCATCATCATCATCACCACCATCATCATCATCATCACCACCACCATCATCATCATCATCACCACCATCATCATCATCATCACCACCATCATCATCATCATCACCACCATCATCATCATCATCACCACCATCATCATCATCATCACCACCACCATCATCATCATCACCACCACCATCATCATCATCACCACCACCATCATCATCATCACCACCACCATCATCATCATCACCACCACCATCATCATCATCACCACCACCATCATCATCACCACCACCACCATCATCATCATCACCACCACCATCATCATCATCACCACCACCATCATCATCATCACCACCACCATCATCATCATCACCACCACCATCATCATCATCACCACCACCATCATCATCATCACCATCATCATCACCATCATCATCATCATCATCATGATCAGGAGAAAGTTTGATAGAGGGAGGACCATCAAGAGCATGTCCTGAAATGAGCAATGCACTCACTCAGTAAGCCTCCGGAATCCTGGCTACGCCTCACAGGCCATACCATTTCCACTGTTCTCTTTAGGTTGCATGTTCAGTGAGGGAAGTGATACAGAATAGTGAGATGAGCCGGTAGGTAAAAAAAATTGCTAAAATGTTTTGTTATTCAGGCTCTTACGATGACAGTTAAGCTTGGAGTCTGTTGCAAGGACACTGGTCAAGATGGAGAGGGTGTAAGTACATTTCTGTACTTAAGAGCATGTGGGGTGACATAGTGAGGCAGATAGACAAATGAGGGAGTTAGGGAGGGTTCCGATGTCATATGGGTGTAGTGGAAACTGTTTGGAGAAGTACCCTGAGATAGTTACTTTGGAGAGAATGGAGAAGATATTGAATAAGAAGAGTGTGAATGTGAATGAAGTGGAGGGGTAGACCGAGGATGAGGTTAAGGGATGGAGAGAAGTGGTATATGAGTGAAAATGGTGAGTTGGATGAAGATTAGCGTGATATTGGAAGGCAGGGACATGGAGGAGATATATTCATGGCCGCCCCGTCTGGGATTAAGGCGTGTGGCTGTAAATAGACCGATGATAATGCGAACACTTAACTAAAGTGGCCTGAAGGTAGCCTACGACGCCTCCATGTTGGGTGGTGTGCGGTGGTGGAGCAGCATTTGGCAGGGTGCAGGTGCCAGTGATGTAGGTCAACTGCACTACTTGTCAACAGTAATAAAGTACACAGTATATACGACAAACCCACTGACCTACTTGTAATATGTGGACTTCTCAGGAGTGTTTTTACGTTACCGTACGGAAGTATGTAGACGGAGGCGACCACCATCCACTCAGTGGATGGAGTGCTACTGTCTGGTGAATACACAAGCCAGATTATTTATTGTAGCCTGGAAAAGCTTTTACTACGTTGCTTGGTAACCATATGTCAAAATGGACGGCTGGTGGTCTAGTGTGCAAAGTTCCTCCGGCCGGATGTAGCCTACAGGATTCGATGTGGGAGTGCGATGCCTGGGAGAAAGTGGTTCCTTACCCTTGACTGATTTGGTCCAGTGTTCTCTGTTCATTAAGCTCCCTGGCACCTATTCCTTAATGGTTTATTACAGTACTGTATCTGGCACGTGGATATATTTTTGTTCACGACGACGAAGCCATGGACAAATGTCAGGCTGGGATTTCCGTGAACCTGTTCATGCATCTTCGTTCGTTTGCCTCCACAGGGCGCAGTATTAAGTAAATCCTCTACAGTAATCGACGCGCTCAGGTCAACCCAGAGGTCACGGTGGAAAAAAAAAAAAAAAAAAAAGTAAGGCCATAGAGCAGATTTCTTTATTCACAAGAGTATAGCATTAAAAATTTGTGTTACTGGAAAGGGCGTTCAAAATGCAGTGATTCTCCATCAATTTTTGTATAACAACCCAATGAAAATTAGCAAATAGTTCTAACCAGAGTGTAAATGCGCGCTTGTGTTGGTGTACCATTATGTGGTGTAAAAAAAGCTACGAAAAAAAGTAAGTTTACCCATAATAAGGTAAGGGAGTCACTGGCACCTTAATACCTCCCGATGAAAGGCCAGCGGGGTATCAAAGTGGTTGCCAGACGCGGAGGTGTCCCCAGTGCTTCAAAAATCCGCGGCACACAGGTCTTCTGGATCCGAGCGTGGAAACACTCTGGTAGTATGGTATTTACGTAAGTTGTGTTGATGAGAGACTATCTAGGAGAGTGTAGGAGAGTGAGGTGGCTGTGGGAGAGAGAAAGGGAGGGGGGGGGGGAACGAGGATGAGATGGAGGGGTGGAGTAGAAGTAGAGAGGTATATAGGAGAAGAGGGTGTAAGTTGTGGGGAGGGCAACGTGATGGCAGGGGACAGGGTAACATGGAGCGAGATGGAGAGGATTTGTTTGTTGCTACCCCTTTTGGGATTAAGTCGTCTGGCTATAGATAGTTATGATATGAAAATGCAATAAAGCCAGAGAAAATTGAAGTTGTAATATGGAAAGTAAATCTTAACTTGAATCCCCTCCAAGGGGGGAATCACACCAGCCGCGACTATTAAATATTTAGCGCGGCTCGGAATATGACTTTGACATTGACCTACCTTCACCAATTTCGAACTCGCAGATTTTCATCCCTACCACAGACCTGTAAAATTTTGTAATATGAGCAGTTGCGAAGTTATAGTGGTAACACGCACATGCCATGACCTGCTCTAATCAATTTCGAACTCTTCTGGGATTTTCATCCCTACTACACATCTGTAAAATTTTGATATCTTGAGCGGTTGCGAAGTTATCATGCTAACAGACGCACAGACAGACAAACTGAAAACAGTACTCGTAGGAGATTTTCATCCTGACTACACGCCTGTAAAGTTTTGTGATATCTTGAGCGGTTGCGAAGTTATCGTGCTAACAGACACACACAGACAAATTGAAAACAGTACCAGCTTCGCTATCGCGGCTGGTAATAAATCGTTAGAAGGTGCAAGAAACCCCCCCTAATCCGAAGGAAAATGAGGCCCCTAGATTATATTATCCTAGCCTCGGTCCCTACAATGTTCGCCCCTGGAGTGTTCATCCGTGGAGTGTTCACCCTAGAATGTTCACCCTGGAATGTTCGGCCTTAAGTCTCACAATTAAGGAGGGATGAGTGTGGGGGTGTTCATCATGTTATGTGATGGGGAAGGAAATGGAAGAAGTAAGGAAGATTTCTGTATAGACGAAAAAGGAAACTGACGTATGAGGAAGTAGGCAGAGTATGGAGTGAGGAAGAGAGAGGGAGAGGGAAAGTAGGGAGAAGGGAGGGAACGGGAGGAGGAGAGGAGGGAACGGGAGGAGGAGAGGGGGAACGGGAGGAGATAAGAGGGAAGGGGAAAAGGGGGAGGGGAAGGAAAAGGGGAATGGGGGGGAGGGGAGACGAAGGAAAGGGGAGGGGAGGGGGAAGGGAAGGAAGGAATGGAAGAGGATGGGGTAGAGGAAGAGGGGAGGGGAAGGGAGGGGGAAGGTAAGGAAGGAGAGGAAGAGGGGAGGAAAGGGAGGGGGAGGGGAAGAGGAAGAGGGGAGGAAGGGGAAAAGGGAGGAAGAATAAAGGAAGTGGGATAGAATGAAATAAGCTGAAGATGAGAGGAAAAAGAAGGAAAAAAAAAGAGGGACGGAAAAAGGTGGAGTAATAGGAAGGAAGGGAGTAGCCAAGAGTCTTGTTGAAGGTTGTACGTGTAGCGCCAAATTCCTGAGAGAGAGAGAGAGAGAGAGAGAGAGGGAGAGAGAGAGAGGAGGGGTAATTAAATGGATGAATGAAAGGATGTACAAAACTGAATAGACAGATGAGTATGCTAATAATTGATAGAGGTATGGGTAACGAATGGAGATAAATGAATGAATGAATGGATGAATGTGGATAGTGGCGTTACATAACATCCTACTTGGTAACAAACAGGCTAGACAAGGCGGGGTTGAGAGAGAGAGAGAGACTTGAAAATTGTCTCATTGTTTTTAAGGAAGCTGATGCCAAATTATTCAGTAATTTTAACGACCTTGAGTTGCCTTGCGGTCTGTGGTTGTTAATTCTCTGATAAAATATTCTTGTAAAAGGATGTGCGCACATACACAGGGACCTACCACACACACACACACACACACACACACGCACACCAATATCGAATTGTACAAATGTGGAACCTTATCTGATATCAGTGTTAGAGAGTTCGGCATCTTATAATCTACTTCTCTACTGCCCTCTATAAACCTCTACTTGTCGGTTTCATCACAGATTAATTTTACAGCCCCAGTTGTTGTTAGTACACGTAGGGCCTATGGATATTTGTTCTTGCTTACCTAATTTGGTGTATGGCTGTATTCATAAAATCTCTTACCTAATTGTATGAAAGGTTATTAAATTTCGTGCCATACTAGTAGTTGTAGTAGTAATAATGGTGGTGGTAGTAGTAGCAGTAGTAGTAGTAGTAATTTTTATATCTTTATCCCTACTGTGTGTAGATGGACAAGGGCCCCCCCAAGGCATAAAGTAACTTGGTGGTGGGATTAGGGTGTAGAAGCTGCAGTTAAGGAGAAAAGATGGCTTCTCTGGGAATGGAAAAGGGGTGGTAACAAAGAGGAATACTTGGCTGCCAAGTGTAGGACCAGAAGAGATTTACAGGGCAAAATCTGAGTCTCAGAGAATTTTATTGGATAACCTAAATAGTGTGGAAAGGAAGAATGATATTTAAGGTGGCAGTTCAAATGAAGAGGGGAAACAGGGATATCATAGGTGAGCAGTGTATGATGAAGGAAAGATAGTGGTCAACAGTGGGGATATTACAGATGCCTAGAGAGAGCATTATAACCAGTCGTTGAATGAAGAATTTGACTGGAAGGGGGCAGGTTTGGAGCCAGCAGATCCAGTGGTTGACCCTTGTCCATTGATTAATGCCACTGTGAGCAGGGCAATAGGCAGGATGCAGATGGGGAAGGCAGCAGGGGTGTCTGGCTTAACTGTTGAAATGCTGAAGGCCTCAGAAGATATAGGAGTGGAGTTTGTAACTGACTTGATAAATACAATAATATATGAGTGTGTTTGTTCCCAGATGAATGGCAGAAGTGTATGATTGTAAATGTATACAAGGGGATGGGTGACGCCCTGGAAAGAGGAAATTATAGAGGCATAAAGCTTTCGGACCAGATAATGAAAGTAATTATGGAGAGAGTCCTAAAAGGTATGATTAGAGAAAGAATGAACATTGAAATGCAGTTTGGGTTTAGGCCAGGCAAAGGGACCAATGATTCCATATTCATTGTTTGACAGCTTCAGGAAAAATTTGCAGGAAAGAAAAGGGAGCTGTACTTTGTTTTTGTTGATTTGGAGATGGCCTTTGACAGAGTCCCTAGAGAGGTGGTGAAGTGGGCAATGAGAAAGCTTGTAATCGAGGAGTGGCCGGTTAGGGTCGTTAGGACAATGTATGTTGGTGCTCGCTCTCAGGTACGGGCAAATGGAGATTTGAGTGATAGAGTTTTCCGTGAATGTTGGTGTGCATCATGGGTCAGTCTTGAACCCCATGTTGTTTATCATGGTACTTGAAGCCCTTTCATGTGACTTCTGAAATGAACTCCCATGGGAGATGTATGTCGATGATATGATGTTGACTGCAGAGAATGAATGGGAGTCAGAGGAAAGATTTGGGAAGTGGGGAGATGGTAGGGGACACAAGGGCTTGAGAGTAAATCCAGATAAAACAATTTGATGGTATCTAGGGCTGGTAGCAGTACTGTACTGTCAAAGAAGAGGAAGAGTGGCCATTTGCAAATTGCCACAAGGGCATGGGAAGTAATGCCAACTTGTGCAGTGTTTGTGACGTGGGTGCACAAGAGGTGTAGTGGTTATAGAGGTAGACCGCGAGGTAGTGCTGATTTCATGCGTGCAGTGTGTCGGGGAGTGCATGTGGGGACTGTCAGGAGTGAATGGATCTACCTTGCTGGCGAGTCTCTTGTGTGTGTGGAAGAGTTTTTTTTTTTATCTGGGAGACATATTAAGTGCTGGAGGTGGGGCTGGAGCAAGCTCTGTGGCTAGAGTGAGGAGTGGTTGGAAAAAGTTCAGGGAGCTGTTGCCTTTCCTGACACAGAGAGGGCTCTCCCTCTGTGCTAAAGGATCTTTGTATGCAGTATGTGTAAGGATTGCAGTGCTGTATTGTAGTGAGACTTGGACAGTGAAGGAGGAGGATGTTTGCAGGCTCAAACGTACAGAAATGACAATGATTAGGTGGATGCGCAGTGTGGCCTTGAGTGCGAGACCTGGGGGGGCTAGGTTTACAGTAGAAGAATTAAGAGGTAGGATGGGACTGAAGTGTATTGGTGTTGTGATGAGGAGGAGTAGATTGAGGTGTTTTGGGCCTGTGGAGAGGATGGGGGATGACAATTGGGTGAGGAAAATGAGTAGTAATGTTAGGAGTAGGGTTGCAAGAGGTAGACTGAAAAAGACCTGGGACGCGGTCATTGAGTGTGACCTCAGGGATAAGGGACTGAAAAGGGTGGCAGCGAGAGATCTAGCAGCATGGAGAACTGCCTTCAGTTGACCAGGGTTGACGCATGGAAGCATGTTGGAGCCCTAAAAAATGAAGCAAAATGAAACGGTTGTTATTATTATTATTATTATTATTATTATTATTATTATTATTATTATTATTATTATTATTATTATCGTGCTAGAAGAGTGAGAGAAGAGTTCTGGACAAATGTAGAAGTGTGCATGGAAAAGTTTGGAAGGAATGAGTGTTTTTGATCAGTGATATGAATGGTAAAGTTGGGAATGTGAAGGTGGATGGAATAGTTGGTGAGTGGGGTGTGCCTGCTGAGATAGATGAGAATGGGAGTGCGTTAGTGGACATTTGTGCTGGGAGCGGGTTGGTGATAGCCAATACCCTCTTCACGCATAAAATGATCCACAGGTATACATGGCGAGTGATGAGAAGGGTGGGTGGTGAACTGAATGAAAGGAAGGCAATGATTGATTGTGTGTGTGTGGATGAAAGGATGCAAAGATGTGTAATGGATGCAAGAGCTTATAGAGGTTGGGGGAGTGGACTTTCTGATCACTACTTGGTGGTGGCCAGAATTAGGATTCAAGTAGTTGCAAGGAGAGTGGAAAAGTTACAAGAGGATGAGAAAAAGGCAGCGTATAAGAGAGAAGTGGAGGAGCGATTGGGCAAATATGAATTGGAGCAGATGGGAGACGTGGAAGGTGTGTGTAGGATATTTACAGAAGAAATATGTACAGCATGTGATGTGGTGTGTGGAAGGAAGAGAAGACGGAGGGGGGTGCAAGGAACAGCGTGGTGGACTGAAGAGGTGAGACAGGCTGTGGCACAAAAGAAGAAAGCATACAATGAATGGATGAGCAATAGGGGCGTGGAAGAAGTTGAGAGGCGGAAGAGAGAGTTATATGTAGAAAGAAAGAGAGAGGTGAAAAGATTAGTAAGAGAGTAAGAAGAGAGTGGATGAGGAATTTGGAAGGAATTTGAGTGTAAAGTGGAGGGACTGTAAGAAAATGTTCTGGAAAGAGGTGAAAAGAGTAAGACAGGGTGGAAGTGAAGTTAGCAGGGGAGTGAAAGATAAAAATGGTAGATTACTAGTGGAGAAGGGAAAAAAAGTGAGCAGATGGAGAGAACACTTTAAGGAATTGTTGAACGTAGAGGATGGAAGTAATGCGAGTATAAGTGGCTGGGGAATGGCTGGGAGAAGGAGGGAGGTGAGAAGACTGGAAGAAATCAGTAGGATAGAAGTTGTGGAAGCAATGAAGAAAGTTAAATCGGGGGAAAGCCCCAGGTATTGATGGAGTGTGTGGTGAAATTCTGAAGCATGGAGGAGAGATAGTAGTAGAATGGATGTGGAAGATGTGCAGATTGGCCTGGGAGGAAGGTAGAGTCCCAGAGGATTGGAAGTCAGGTATAATTATTCCCTTGTACAAAGGAAAATGGGAAAAAGAAGTGTGTGGTAATCACAGGGGCATTTGTCTTCTTAGTATAATAGGAAAAGTGTATGGTAGGATACTTATTGACAGAGGTAGAGAAAGAACAGAGAAATTAGTTGGAGAAGAACAGGGAGGCTTTAGGAAGGGAAGAGGTTGTGTAGATCAGATATTCATTCTTAGATCTTTAGTGGAAAAGTTTCTGGAGAAGGGAAAGAAGTTGTATGTGGCTTTCATGGATTTGGAGAAAACATATGACAGGGTGGATAGACAAGGATTGTGGAAAGTGTTAAGAATATATGGAGTAGATGGGAAGTTGTTGAATGCTATGAAGAGTATGTACGATGGTGCGAAGGCTGTAGTGCGTGTGGATGGTGAACTAAGTGAATTTTTCTCTTTGAAAGTTGGGTTGAAACAGGGATGTGTCATGTCTCCATGGTTGTTCAATCTGTACATGGATGGGGTAATAAAAGAGGTACAAGGTAGGGTAGTGGATGTTGGAGTGGCCCTGGTGAGAGAGGATAGTGTTTGGAAACTCCCTGTACTGTTGTTTGCAGATGATACTGTGTTGTTGAGTGAAGACGAAGGGGAGCTGCAAGGCTTGGTGGATGAGTTTGGGAGAGTGTGTAAGAAACGGAATCTAAAGGTGAATGTAGGGAAGAGTAAAGTGATGGTCTTTGAGAGAGGTGAAGTCAGTGAATGTACAGCGAGGTTGGATGGTGAGGAATTGGAAAATGTGAGTACGTTTCAGTACTTGGGTAGTGTGATGAGTAAAGATGGAGGTTTGGAGGGTTAAGTGCTTGAAAGGGTACAGCAGGGAAGAAAGGTTGCTGGTTCTTTGAAAGCAGTGATAAGAAACAGGGAAGTGAGCATGGAAGTGAAACAGTTACTACATGACAGTATTGTGATACCAACTCTAACGTATGGAAGTTGAGCTTGGACGTTGTTTGAAGGACACAAGTCTAGAGTGAGAGCAGTGGAAATGAGTTAAGAGGAGCCTGTGGAGTCACATGGAGAGACAGGCTGACGAATGAGGATATAAAGGAGCGTTGTGGTGTGGATGTGGATGTGATAGGAAGCGTTATGAGGAACACACTGAGGTGGTTTGGCCATGTGGAGAGGATGGAGGGTGAAAGACTGACGAAGAGAGTGTATGTGAGTGAGGTGGAGGGGGGAAGAGGGAGGGGGAGGCCGAGGATGAGATGGAGGGATGGGGTGGAGAGGTATATGAGAGAGGGGGGTGTGAGTTGGGAGCAGGGCAGTGAGATGGCGGGGGACAGGGCGACTTGGAGGCGATTTGTTTGTGGCCACCCCGAACGGGATTGAGGCGTCTGGCAATAGATAGATAGATAGATTATTTTATTATTCTCATCCATCATCCAATCCTACATTGCCCCATGAGGAGCATAGGAGCCCAGGGCTAGGCAGTTGGTCCCGACATTTAACCCGCCCCATCCCGACGACGTATGGGTACGTCACCACGATTTGCATTTGCCAGTCCCGGCGACGTACCAGTACGTCGTGCAATTGCAAGGTCGCTAATTTGCACAATTTTCAATTTTCGCACGTGATTTTTCGTATGTATACACGGGACACCTTCCTCTATTCCTGTACAAGATACCAAGCAGGGACAATGCCTTACACTGCATAACCTCCCCCCTCCCCCCCTCACGACATTGTCTTGGCAAAGGACCTGTTACCAGTGACCTGGCTAGTAAAGTTATTCAGGGCCAGAGTGATTCCCCAATCGATGACAATGTGGAGGACAATGTTTACATAGCATTAGAAGAAGAAACAGCCAGAAATAATGATCAGGTAGTGTGGCAAAAATAGGTCAGGTATGGTGATTAGTTAGTGAGTGAAACAATGCTTATAATGCCTTTATTACTGCTTGAAAACCAATATACTGTCATACTACATATACATTCGTACCAAGTAAATAAATAAGTACCGTTTATGAGTGGATAAAATAGTTACCCTCCCATAGAACTCGTTTTCTTTGGTGCCAGCATGTTAGAAAACCCACTCAGGTAAGGAGGAACTCCTACCTGGATTGGGCACTTTAAACCTCAGGTGAGCGATTTCTCTATGAATTTTCGATGTTTCTCACCAAAAGCGAAGGTTTTAGCCAAAAAAAAAAAATTCGAAAATACCTCGGGACTGGGGGATGTCGGAGGTGCGGAAAGCCTCGGGACGTGACGGGTTAAGATGAGAGTGACCAGCCTCACTCATCCCTGAGTGGTATTACATGAGAAATCAACCCCAACCATCCCTTGGATATAAACCTTCACTGGCTCAATCTGATTGGAACGCAGTAATTGCCCACTAAAACCACCAGACGCCAAAATCTGGTTATATGGTTACCACCCAGCGTAGTAAATGCTTTCCTGGTGTACAGGAAACCATTTGGCTTGTCACTCAGTGTAGAGTCACCCACAGGCTGAAGGAAGAGGAAAGAATGAAGGAAAGAAAGACAGAAGAAGGAGTGTAAAGTCACCCGTAGGCAGAAGGACGAGGAAAGAATGAAGGAAAGAAAGACAGAAGAGAATGGAAGGAAAGAAGGATGGAGAGGAAAGGGCAGACACCCGAGAGCAGCACTACATCAAGTGAGTGGATGGTGAGCCCCCCCACCTACCACAATTATTATTATTATTATTATTATTTATTATTATTATTATTATTATTATTATTGAGTGTGAAGGTTTTGTTCCTGGATGGATACCACATGCTCTCTTCCCCCCAGTTAACAGGGGCATCATAGTACCATAGGCTCCACATCACCCCATTATTTAATTATATGTTTACTGCCCATAATTGTAAATGGCTTCCTTGGTTACAGGAAATAATTGGGCTTGTCACTCAAAAAGTAGGCAGCACTACATCGAGTGGATGATAATTCCCACCACCTACCAACTACAGTACTTTTAAATGGTATGGTAATGTTGTCACTGCTGTTATGCTAACCTTTTTCTCCCTTGTGCACCTCACTTTCATGAGACATCTCTAAAAGATAACCTCAGCAAAAATTGTGTAGGAGTGCTTGGTTGAAGTGACCAGCTTCCTGCAATCCACTGAGTTCATGTCCATATGAGACTGTGGTTACACAAGGATCTGGAATATTCTAAATGGCAGAAATAAAACCATAGTACAGGTACAGTATTTGTTATTAACCCTGGCCCATTGCTAGGACCATATCACAGCTATTTTCATGTCCCCCAATGCTAACTTAGTTGTTCTTCCACAGTGTCTGAAGCGTATGTGACGTTGGCGACAAATGATGGGTACGCCATTGGAGCACTGGTGCTGGCCCACTCCTTGCGCTCCAACCACACCACACGCGACCTGTGCATCATGATCTCACCAGCAGTCTCCATGGCTATCAGGTTCTGCTCTCATTTATCTTTCTGATCAGAACAGTCTTTAACTTTTTCACCATGGTGTACTGTACAGTAAATCAGTGTCCTATTTTTTTATTTTTTTTTAATCGAGTTTATCACAAAATATTGCCTACTTAAAGTTTCATTTTTCTTTTAAAACTGCTTTTCCAGTTCTCCCTATGTCTTATTACAAACTGTATTGATCAAATTGATATTTCAGTCCATAAAGAAATCCCTTAAACCTGGAGGGGTTGGCCATCAATATATTGCCCTCATGTCACCGTGTCCTCTGCCATCAGAATGCCCTGTCTCCAGCTCACACTACCCTCATTCATGTACATCTTCACTTCATCCCTTCACTAGGGCTGCGTTTCAACAGGCCTTAGTGCCCCAGAGCGGTCCAGGGGTAGTGGGGGTAGCAGGGAAACCACCAAATACTTGGAGTGCAAATTCGCTTTTACTCTAGATATCCTTCTTTCAGAATACTTAGCAGTTATGTATATTTGAGCATTACTGACAACAATATTAATGTTACATGAATATTTGTCAGCAAAATATAATTGTAAATGCATATTGCCGAAATACTTTGGAAATATTTAATCACCATGTTAGCCGTAATGGAGAATCATAACAAATCCTGTTTTCGCCACAGCTGCTTCCTCCTGTAATTTTCTCCTGTTTTGAAGACAAAATGGACCCTGCAGTGCAAGACTGCAGTGGAACAAGATGACTTTGTAAGATATGATCATTGTGCGGAGGTGAGGTGGTACTTCATGGAAGTATGATTTTCGCGGGAATGAATGAAAACAAACCCTAATTTGTACTCTTTAGATCCGCATAGCCTTTACTTTCATTAAGCGGAAAATCAGTACTTCACTGAAATGAAGAGGGTATTGTAACAAATCTTTTCATTTATGATGTGTTAGTTTTCAAAATCCGTTCACTCTCTCAAATTACACAAAATAGTACCCTGGTATTTAGAGTTCTGTTAACCTTTACATGACTGTGATCTAAGCCATTTACAGTTGTCAGATGTCACCAGAGAGACCCACCTCACCAAATAGTTCCAACCGCGACGGAGGCTGCGACAACCCCCCATTCAACCCCCACACTTTCTCTCTCGAAAGCGCCGTCACGTTCCGTGGCATTCCAGCTGTTGAAACGTGGCCCAGTCCTCAGGCCTCCCTCCCCCTCAACCAGTACCTCATGTACGACCTACTTGCTTTTCCCTTTTAGACCAACGAGTCATTCACCACTTCAGTATGATGACATGCAGGCAGTCCTAGCTGTGTCAGGGAAGTATTCTTAAATATCACAGCTGTTACCAAATAGCTGGTACTGTAAATTAGGAGAAACTGACCGACTGCTTTATAGGTAGCACTTGAACATTGATAAGCACTCATTCTAAATATGTGTAGACATGGCTGCTAGGAATTTTATTTTAGAAAAGAAAACATTATATCAGACTGAATATAATATAGCACCCACGTGTGCCAACTGGTAAGGTTTAAATATTCACTATGGTGTATTCCAAGTGTATCACATCTAAGTGTATCACACAAGGTAAGTTTTTTTTCCATAAAATTCTTTTGTAATTAATGGACGTGACTTGTGTCTGACGTAATGATTAGTTTACACCAGTAGCAGTATTGCTATTGACTTGTGTATGTTCAGCTACTGAAAAGTTATTGGAGGCTTTCCAATCATGTACAGTAATGCCATTGAGGAAAGTAGACTGAATATCTACCCCTAATTGTAAGAACTTTGGTAGCTTAGCTGTGGACCTTTATACTGTACCTTGGAGAGAGAAATGGGACTGACTGTTAGTTTATAATGAGTACCAGACAAGGCCACTTTTTATACTAGTTTGGTGGTGATATATGTACTTGATTTTCACTTTTAGTACAGTATAATGAGTGGGGGTTCAGGAAGATAGAATTAATGGGAAATAGATAATTAGGGAAAAGTCTGGATAATGATGATTATTTCATTACAGATCAATGCTGGAGGGTGTGTTCAATAAAGTAGTGGTGGTGGACGTACTAGACTCACAAGACTCGGCCCACCTGTCTCTAATGAAGCGGCCTGAGCTGGGGGTTACGTTCACAAAGCTACACTGCTGGACCCTCACACAATATACCAAGTGTGTCTTCCTTGATGCAGACATGCTTGTGAGTATAGATGGTTTGTTTTCACCCGACCTAGCCACTCCCACTTATGATGATGTGAAATTCAATGAGGTTTACTGATAGTTGAGACATAGATAAGTCTCCCTGTGGTTACTAGTTACACTGACACACCAACTACTCTTGGCCATCAACAGAGCTGAAATGGGTTAGAGATCTTTGCCAGGTTCAAAAATGTTGTACTAGGGCAGGGCTGGGCAGGCCATAGAAGGACAGAGCTGGAGGTGATGCTGACAGTGCTGCACTTCTGGATCTTTACACCATGTACTACTTGTGATTTCTTTGATGCTGACATGCTTGTGAGTACTACAACAGGACAGGATGAGGCAGGGCAGGACAGAGCTGCTTATGACCTAGAGAAGAATAAGATTCAAACCAAGTAATTAAGATAAAGGGGTTTGAAAGCCTGGCATAAGGTTTGATCCCCAAGAGATGACTGAAGGTTTTTAAATCATATAATGCCATCAAGGGAAATAGGCTGGTCATCTACCAATAAATTTGCTTAAATATGGTAGCTTAGTCTTGAACTTGCAGTTTTACCAAGACTCCCATTTCTTGTATCCCCACAGTGTGTGCAAAATCCGGATGACCTGTTCTCACACCCTGAGCTGACAGCGGTGTGTGATGTTGGGTGGCCAGACTGCTTCAATTCAGGCATGTTTGTGTTTGTTCCCTGCCTGGACACATACCACCGGCTCCTGGCATTGGCTGAGAGTGCTGGCAGCTTTGACGGGGGTGACCAGGTATCATACTGCTATTTACAAACACTAGGCATAAGATTGCTTGTTCAGTACAGGTGTACCCCAGTTTAACGATGTTATTGGTTAGGTAAAACCATATCGTTAAGAGGGGTATCGTATATCGGGGCACTTTTATCGTGTAAAGTAATGGAAAGCATTTATCAGCCTTGGATTTCCCACCGAAACTAAGTCCAAAACCCACCCAAATGAGACCAAAAACAAGTTTAAAGCCAATCTAAATGGCCTAACAGCTGTAAAGGAAGCTAACCTAAGCCTAACACCTGTAAATAATTCACTGAAACCAACAAATAAAATCTGAAAATTGTCAAATTTAAGTCTGGAAAAAAATCAAGCTTAGTAAACTGTACCTCAAAATGACAATGTTCACCCCACCTGTGGCTAAAACACATTAATCCAAGTCTAAAAACAGTTTATAAATCAACCTAAACACACAGTTTGTCTAAAATATCATCAAAATCTGTAAAAAAAAAAAGAAACCATCATCAAACCGAGGTTTGGCCATCGTTTAGCGGGGTATGGTGGTATATCTACTCCCATTGCTAAGCTGGGGGTATAGCATGTAGGGATATCGTTTATCTGGGTGTTACTGTATATACATTTTTCTTCATTCTCACAGCTACCAAACATTACACCATATTAGATTGAATATTAACTTCTAGAATTCATTTGATGTCTTTTTTGCATGATTTATGTTGATTCCAGGTAATTTCATTCAACTCGGGGAAGATTTCTTGCATTGAAGGATCATAGTAAGATTATATCTAACCCCTCTGGTTCATTCAATGGTCAGAATTGAAAAGGGGCAAGAGTTCAGATAATTAATATTGCTTGTTTATACATTTTTATTCCTTCATAAAACTACCAATGGCTTGATGGTCAAATACAGTGAATATTAGTGGCAATGCAAAAAACAAGGCTGATTAGTACCAACCTTTATGAAGACTTGTTTATTATAAAAGTTGGCTGATGTTTCATCCATATGACCCCAGGGCCTCCTCAACATGGCCTTCCCAGACTGGCACCGCATCTCCTTCGTGTACAACATGGTCGCCTCGGCCACTTATACATACCTCCCTGCCTACAAGCAGTGAGTACACACTTGTTACATTTGTTATTGTTGTGCCTCCAGACTCATCTGAATGTGAACCCAGTGGACTGTAAGCAGAACTTGCTCTTCTGCACGCAACATCCTTCTTTCAGGGAGATAAGGAAGTTGCTGAGTGATTATATATCCCGTTTAAAATAGTTTCACAAGTTGTGGGAACGAGCAAATCAGCTTTTGAGGTGAGCAGAATCAGTCATTTACCATACCACTAGACCACCTATTACATCCAATCATTATTGAAAGTTGGGTCATTTTTAAAGTTTCACTCCAGCACCACACATCGTAGACATATACGAAGATGGAGGGATGGATGATCCTCATTATTAAAGTCTTGACCCCTCCTTTACTCAACAGGTATGGTGTCAACACCAGGCTGGGGCTCTTATTAGACCATCATTTATGACAAGTCTCATCAGTATCCTTGAGTCTTGGTGACTTCCCTATTACTTCTCCCCTTCCCACCCACCCCCTACTGTACCAACTTTGCTCAGCATAGGAAAAGCCTTTTACGTTAACCCTCTCGAACTGTTTTGATACAACCTGTGTCCAACTGCTTCCAAGTACTGCATGACCCTCGCTGGCTGGCCCAGATCTTACATGCCACACACCCCTCACTCAGTGATGTGTGCGACTTCGGAAAATTTTTCCATTCAACTTTCTCCCCGGCCCTTTTTTATAACTGTATTATTATGAAATTGCTGCATGTTATAAATGAGTTAATGAGGCCCTTAGTAATATACCATCCTATCCGCTGAAAATAAAAAGAGAAAAATGCGATCAGAGTTTTGCAACCTTTAAACTGTCCTATTTCTGTAACTGCTGGAGTTATCTTGATAATTATTTTTTCAGATGCTGTGGGCATCCCTACGTGTCAAGTGGGGTTGGTGGAGGATTAGTGCCCCTCCCTGTAAAACAATTAACTCTAAGCCCTTGGCCACCCCGTTTGGGATACATGGCGTCTGGCAATGAATGAATGAATGAAGATGTAGCTTAACGTATGTACTTCTTGCAGTAACCTCATACTTATGCTGTCTGTGAGTATTCTTAATGATAATGTGATGAAATGCCCACCATGGTCTGACCAAACCTCTGATAAAATGTTATTTGACTATTATTAACCACAGAAATATGGAATAGAATTTAGAGATAACATCATTATGATCTCGGTGGTGTCACACTATTGATTAAAGAAAGCGGCTCTGATATTTTAGTATTTGGACTTTATTTTAGCAGTTTAAAGGTCGGATAACCTTGAGTGCATTTTTTTTTTAAACATCAAAAAACACGAATATCTTCTCAGACAGCGCAAGAAAAGAAGTAATAATGATGATGTTAGGTTTAGTAACAATAAGGAAGCATTCAAGATAAAGGAATAATGTAAGAATGACCCTAAACCCAAAAAAGTTTTAAAATAATGAATGAAAGTGCAGGCAAACCCCAATTTACCCCTAAAAGTTTGACAATAACGAATGAGACAGTACAGGCAAACCCCGATTTACGATACGCCCCAGAATAGTGATGGGGATAGAAATAACCACCCTACCCCACATATCGTAGACCAACCCCCGGTTTTGGGATGGGTCTTTTTTTTTTTTTTTTTTTTTTAATCGATTTTGATGATACTTTAGACTTAAATTTTGTGTTTAGGTTGATTTATAAACTGTTTTTAGACTTGATGTGTTTCAGTCATAGATGAACACTGTCATTTGGGGTATGGATTCACGCCCATCAGACGTGGTACAAAACATTGTGGACAACTAGGTGACTCAACAAAGCATATCTGGTGTTTGACCATTGAACATCTAACCTTTCATGGAATATATAACACTAATTTTAAATAAATATTAGTAATTATGAATGCCTTAAAGAGTAAATATTTCCTTCATTGATGAAAACTGTGACATCACTAAATCATGTGTTTACATTCAGGTTGTTCAAGGGAAAATGCTTTGAAAATGCAAAAGAATTTCTAAATAAATGTTAGCAAATAAGAGAGAAGAAAATAAAGAGCTCGGCAACCAGAGCAGTAACTAAAATGACATAAAGAGGGGCCATTGAAAAGGCTGTCCCGATCGCATCATCATTCGCATTCCCTGTCAGGAGAATACCTCATTAAAACATCAGTGATCCTTCCTCACAACAATTTGCACCTTGGACATGTCTGCATCATTCATTTATTATTATTATGGATAACAGATGTTTATTTATTTGTCCTGGGACCGTCTGATGGTGGGATTGTATACAATGCTGCTGCATCTTCTGTACCAAGTTTGAATGAGAGTCTGAGATTGCATTCTTCAGTGACCTTGACTGGGCACAAGTGAGATGGGCACTGGTTTTAGGCTTGGGTTAGCTTCATTTACAGCTGTTAGGCCATTTAGATCATCTTTAAACTTTTTTGGACTCATTTGGGTGGGTTTAGGACTTCGTTGGGGGGAAACCCAAGGCTCAAAAATACATCCCTATATTTTACATGTTAATTCTACCCCAGGATGTGATACCTTGCCTAGCAATGGGTTTTTACTTAACCAGTTGCATCATTAAACCAGGGTATGCCTGTATTCTGTAAACCTAAAATCACAGACTATTCTGAAAGCATTAAAAACAATGACAATGGTAATGTTAATACTGAAAGATTAAGATAAAAAAATTTAATTGTATAATATTAATGACTAGCACTGTTCATGATGAGAGAGAGAGAGACAGACGGACAGACTGTGGGAGAGAAAACTGTATGGCGTCTCACGTTTGGCTCTCGTAACTTCATGGTATGCAACTCAGCTTGTGACTGGGCAGCTTCAGACTATGGCGGGAAGGAACATATATCCCGGTCAAATACTAAGATTTTGATTCATTATTGGTGTATGTCCATAAGGCCCATAGTTCAGGGTTACTTGATAGAAAATTGACCTTACTGCTGAAGGTATAGTGGGTCCAGCTCCTATCTCAAAATTTGCCACAGCCCATTTAGTTTTTAAATCTCTACTCTCAATACACAGTCTGTCTATAAGGCCCATAGGTAAGAGTTACTCAATAGGAAATTCACCTAGTTTACCGCGCCACACTCATGCGTCAGAATGTCACAGCTCCCACCGCACCTTCAACCCAAATGGGCAAAAGTTTGTGTTATTTCTCTGTATTTTCAACCATATTGCTGGCTGTATTCTAGAACCCTTTCACTTCCCTAATACAAAGGAATGTTGTGGGAACAATATGGCGGCCTTAGCTCGAGTTTGGCTGTGGTGGTGTATAGCTTGGTCTGTTACTAAATGCCTCAAATGATCTTCCTAATAAAAAAAAAAAAAAAAAAAAGATAAATTACCATATTTTATTGTTCAGTCATTTATTCAATGGTGATTTCTCAGATATATAAACATTTCATCATTGTTGGTTGAGAGAAAGCTGTAGAGCATATTTTTGCAATGATTTGCATAAAAAAATTACTTCTGGCTCTAGTAGAAAGATTTTTATGGTGTACAGAACAGAAATATCTTAAGGTCTTTGAGCACACCCGGCTCCTCGAGTAGTGGCCGGCTCAGTATTGTAAAATGTTTCCAATAATTTCATTTCCCTGCCCTCATTTGAAACTGTACTGTTATGAAATTACTACATGTTATAAATGAATAAATTATTTTCCTAATGAAAGAAGAAAAAGAAAAGAAACAATATATAAATTACCATATTTTTTCCTTCACTCATTTATTCAACACCAATTTTTTAGATATATAAACATTTCATCATTGCTTGTTAACTGATGAAATGTTTGTATATGTGAGAAGTCGGCATTGAGTGAAAGAGAACGATTAAAAAGTCAGTACAGTTTTTTTTTTATTTATTTTTTTTTTTTTTTTAATTTTTTTAGGTAATTTATTTTTTTCTTGTTCATTAGGAAGATCATTTATTCATTTATAATGATGGATGGATTGATGGAAAACATGTAACAATTTCATAATTTCTTTCCGTTACAGGTGGCTTTACATTGAGTGACAAGCCAAATGGTTTCCTGTAAGCCAAGAAACCATTTACAACGCTGGGTGGTAACCATACAACCAAACCATACGTGCTCCCTACGTGTCAAGTAGGTTGGTGGAGGGTTAGTGCCCCTCCCTGTAAAACAAATAACTCAGAGTCAAATGGCCACCCCATACGGGATTATGGCGTCTGGCAATAGATAGATAGATAGATAGATTTATTCATTTATAATGATGGATGGATTGATGGAAAACATGTAACAATTTCATAATACAGTAGTAAATAAGGGCAGAGGAGAAAGTTGAATTATGCAACCAAAAATCATGGCAAAAAGATACCACAAGCTGTATGGTTGGACACAACCTGCTTCGAAAAAGTGCGGGTGGTTGGATTTCACGTGGACGCAACCTGTGTCGGAATAGTGCAAGCAGTTGGATTTTTTACAGAGCCTTGGTGTATGAGAGAGTTAACAGGGTTTAAAGGTTTCTTAACACTCAGGTTACCAGTAATCCCTCCAGTTTGAAAGCTCTCTCCAAAGCAGAAGAATATTGTCAGAAGATGGCACCCATTGATACTGTTTTGTGCATGTGTGTGTGTGTGTGTGTTTTCAGATTTAATTACTGCTATGTTTCATGCAGCTTAGTATAGATTTTTTTAAACTGGAGTAGTTAGATATACATATAACCAACCCGTACGTGCTCCCTACATGTCAACAAGTGGGTTGGTGGAGGGTTAGTGCCCCTCCCTGTAAAATAGGTAACTCAAAGTCAAGTGGCCACCCCTTACAGGATTATGGCGTCTGGCAATAGATAGATAGATAGATAGTTAGATAAAGCTTATTAAACTCATTTTGTCTTGCACCAGTAAGAATATTCTAAAAAAGGATGTCATCTGGGATTAAAGGGTTAAAATGACATCTCCTAACCCTTCCATTCATCGATAGGTATGGTGCCAGAGTCATGATGCTGCACTTTTTTTTGGTTGAACTCATGCAGTGTTTGGGTAAATAAGGTCTAATGCTGCCAATGTGAAGTCTGTCCTATCTATCTATCTATTGCCAGACGCCACAATCCCGTGAGGGGTGGCCATTTGACTTTGAGTTATTTGTTTTATGGGGAGGGGCACTAATCCTCCACCAACCCACTTGTTGACACGTAGGGAGCACGTATGGTTTGGTTATATGGTTACCACCCAGCTTAGTAAATGGTTTCTTGGCTTACAGGAAACCATTTGGCTTGTCACTCAATGTAAATCCACCTGTAAAGGAAAGAATAGCAATAAGAAGTGACAGGAAAGATGGGAGAAATATGAAGAGAGGAGAGCAGACACAGAAAAAGAATGATAAAGGCTAAGGAAGAAGTAGGCAGCTCTACATCAAGTGAGTGGATGATGGTCACCACCACCTACCACACTGTCTGTCCTGAAGCTGAATAAAATCATCAGGAGATGACAAGAAAAAAATTAAGGACATCCCATAACCCTTCCCTCCCTTGACAGGTATGGTGCCAATGCCAAACTGGTACACTTCCTTGGAGCACTGAAGCCGTGGCATCACCGGTATGATGCTGGGAGTGGCAGTGTGGCAACTGCGCCAGGCTATTCTCACCTGGCCCCTTATCTCAACTCGTGGTGGGCCATCTACCAGCGCCTTGTACATCCGGGTGTCCCAGAGATGGTGAGAAAGCATTCAACACTGCAGACACACAGATGTTTAAGGGTGTAGCTATATATACTTAACGGAAATGTGATTACATGAAGTACCTAAACATAGGGTTCCATCAAAGTTAGACTGTTAACAGCAGCACTTACCCTGTGCATAGTTTCTTGTCATTCATGTTTCTGCCAAGTGTGGCCACATCTTAAGTAAGGTAACTGGTCACAGTATCATGAGACTGGCTGATTAGAACATTTAACCATTTGCCCTTTTATTCTTGTCTGAGAAACCATACCACACCCAAAGATGAATTAAGTGCATAATAATAGGGGGTCCAGTATTTTTTGTTCCTAGCAACCATTTTTTATTGTTTCAGTAGGCTACATATGTATATGACAAGTGGGTTTGGAATACAGTCCATTTATCACTGAATATGTAAGGACAGTATACAGTATACAGACAATTCCTGTCCACACGTATGACTAGACTCAGTCTAGTCATACGTGTGGACAGGAATTGTCTGGTGTGAACCAGCCAGCCTACTGTAGTTATGCTTTTGTTTTCATACGAGTATACAGCATATGTTCTGTGAAGCACCACTGGTTGGGTAGAATCATACCAGAAGGAACTAGAAAACATGCATTGCTAGTTCTGTTTAGTATCATTTGTGTACTTACTGTGGATATTGTGTTGACTGTCTGTACTAACAGAAAGTAATTTTTCTCTTGCTCTCGGAACAAATAATTACATAGCCCAGAAATGGAGGTCTGGGCTGCACAACGAAGACACTGACATAGCTAGTCAGTGGGTCACTGATTTTCAGGAGGTTGTCTAATTAGACCATTAATTTTTTTTTTTTACTGGTCAGTGGGGGTGCCCATCATCTACACACTCATTGTAGGGGTACTTTATTTTAGGGTATTTTTGCATTGAGTGACAAGCCAAATGATTTCCTGTAAACCAGGAAATCATTTAATATGGTGGGTGATAACCTTATGCAGACTTCCCCTAAAATAGAGTACCAGTACAATGAGTGAGTGGACAATGGTCATCCCCACTGACCACTAAAAAAAAAAATTAAATGTCCTAAGTAAACAACCTCCTGAAAATCAGTGACCCACTGATGTATTGTATATTACACCAAGGATTTTGTGTGTGGGGGGGGGTAGGGGAATGTTGTTTATGGTGAGGTGTGGGATGTGACTGTGTTCTGCTGTCCAGTTTGTGAGAAGGGTCACTGTAGATTTGGCTGGAGCTATTTTGAGCCTGTTTATGGTGAACAATTCATGTAGTGTGTTGAGGTAAGGTTGGAGGATGTGTGCAGCTGTGTTTGCATTTTGTTGTGCACATGTAAGTGTTATATCATCTGCATAGGAAGCTATGTGTGTCTGTGGTGTGTGCGGTGTGGGTATGTCGTGCATGTATAGGTTAAAGAGTGTAGGGGACAAAACAGATCCTTGGGGGATGCTGTTTGTGAAGTTTCTGATGTTAGAAGACTGACCGGCAAATGTTACATGTGCACATCTGCCTGCTAAGTAGTTTGCCAACCATCTTTTTGTATTATTGTGCATATTTGTGTTGAGTATTTTGTTTGTGAGGTTGTGGCGGGGGATGGCATCAAAAGCTTTGCTGATGTCTAGTGTGACTAGGAGTGTTCTGTGTGGTGGCCTAGCTGAATTCATGCCATTGAAAACTCTCTCTGTATGGTCTGTAAGAATGGTGTTTGTGAAGTGTAGTGGCCTAAAGCCATGTTGTGATTGGGCTAGGGGAATGTAACATCAGTGTCATTTAAACAACACATCACAAACATTAAAAATAAAATAACACCAAGACTCAATGCCTTGAGGTCACTTGCCCATATAACATTCAGACACAACAAAGAAACCACCACCACAGTATACAGACAATACATACATTCAGTGATGAATTATGCAAGCCCTGCTTGGGCTCCTAACCTCACCAAAACACACTACAACACACTACAGACCATACAGAACAAGGCCCTAAATATAATCACAGGCTGCACAGCTAACCTGCATCAAGAGGCCAAAGTCCTCAAAGTCAAGGATCACCTAGAAATGAGAGGCACCCAGATTCTTGCTGCAGCCTCCACAAACCCACAACATCAACTTCATTACATGGCAGCACATCCACCCACACCTAGGAACATCAAAATAACACCCATCACACGATATCATACACAAATGCTGTCATCTCTCCCCCCTCGGCCACCTCAGACCAGCTTCCAGAAGCATATCCACACTCAAATCACTCGCCGCTCCATTCAGTCACTTAAAGACAACACACAGCTGCATGCACGGCCTCCTGACATCCACCCTTCTGAATCCTATCTCCCTTGTGAGGACAGGGTCCACCTGGCCAGGCTGAGATGTGGGCACCATCCAGCCCTCTTAAGCTACCAGAAGAGGCTGGATGACTCCATCGCTGATGCCTGTCCTGGATGTAACACAGCACCCCATACTATTAAGCACATTATGGAAGACTGTATTGCACACAATCACCTATGCCAACAACACAACCTACACTTCATGAGAGCTCTGTGGGAAAGCCCGGTCTCAGCCATGGCCTTCCTGAGGGACTTGGGGCTGTTCGACCAGACTGCCTAGGGAACTACTACTACTACAACTACCAACAAGTGTTCCCTACATGTCAGCAAGTGGGTTGGCTGAGGGTTAGTGACCCTCCCCAGAAAACAATTTAACTAAAAATACAGACAAGAAGCCTCTGATAAGGACAGACCAACAGGTGATGACCAGTGACTGGACAAAGGACTTGGTATGGATTGCAACATGGAATGTATGGAATGCAAATGATGAGGTGAAAGAGAGAGAGAGAGAGATTGTCCAGGTGCATGAGGGTGCAAAAGTGGACATGTGTGGATTAACTGAAACTAATGGAAGAGGTGAAAGTGAGAGAGAGAGTGGGAGTATGGATGGGAGTAGGTGAAAATGAGAGGGCAAAAGAGGGTGTATGTACTGTTGTGTGCAAGAGATGGAAGGAGAATATAAGAGTATGGATCAGTTGGTTTAAACCCTCCCATCCGGGTGACATGTATACATGTCTTCCTGGGACCATCTGGGGGTCATGTATACATGATCTAGTGTTTTGTAGTATTATATTATAGTTTTAGCTGAGAAATTATGGTTTAAATAAAGGTGATTTTTAAGAAAAACACCTCCTGGTGGTTTGGGTGGTGAAAACAACCCCAGGACATGATGTTAAGGATTATGTGGGTAAGATTGTAAGTGGGAATACAAATGTGGGCGATATTGTGTGTGTGCGTGCATGCGTATGTGCATGCGTGCATGTGTGCGTACGTGTGTGCTTGCGTGCGTGCATGCATGCATGTTTGCATCTGTGCATGTGTGTGTGTGCACGAGCAGAGTGATAGAAGAGTTCTGGGCAAATGTGGAAGTGTGCATGGAAAAGTTTGAGAGGAAGGAGAGTGTTTTTGATTGGAGATATGAATGGAAAAGTAGGGATTGTGAAGGTGTATGGAGTAGTTGGTGAGTGGGTTGTGCCTGCAGAAGTGGATGAGAATGGCAGTGCTGTAGTGGAAATTTTGGTGATAGCCAATACCCAGTTTAGGCACAAAATGGTCCACAGGTATAAGTGGCAAGTGATGAGAAGGGTGGGTGGTGTACTGAACGAACAGAATGCAATGACTGATGTGTGTGTGGATGACTGAATGAGAAGGTATATAATGGATGCAAGAGCATACAGAAGTTTGGGGAGTGGCTTTCTGAGTGGTGGCGAAAGTCAGGGTTCAAGTGCGATGGAGGAATAGGAAGAGGGAAGGACAGGAGGAAGTATTCCATACTAGGAGGCCAGAAAGATTGCAAGAGGATGGAAAAAAGGCAGAATATAAGAGGGAAGCGATTGGATAAGTATGATTTGGAGCAGATGGGGGGGGGGGGAGGTGGAAAGTGTGTGCAAGATATTCATGAAAGAAACTGATGCAGCATGTGAGGTGGTGTGTGGGGTGAAGAGAAGGCAAAAAGGTGTGCAAGGAAGGGCATGGTAGAATGAAGAGGTGAGGCAAGCTATGATTCAAAATAAGGCATATAGTGAGTGGATGGGAAGCAGAGGCATGGAGGAAGTTGAGACAGGAAAGAGAGTTATAAGTAGAGAGGAAGATTAGTAAGAGAAAGTAAGAAGAGAGTGGATGAGGAATTTGGAAGGAATTGAGTGTAAAGTAGAGGGAATGTAAGAAAATATTCTGGTAGGAGATAGAGTAAGGGAGGGTGATAAGGAAGTTAGTAGGAAGTGAAAGGTAAAAATGGTAGATTGCTAGTGGAGAAGGGAGAAAAAGTGAGCAGATGGAGAGAACGCATTAAGGAACTGTTAAACAGAGAATGAAAGTAATGAATATATAAGTGGCTGGGGAATGGCTGGGAGAAGAAAGGTGTGAGAAGGGAGGAAGAGACAGTAGGATGAAAGTAACTGAAGCAGTGAAGAAAGTAAAAATGGGGAAGGCCCCAGGAATTGATGGAGTGTGTGGTGAAATGATGAAGCATGGGGGGAGAGATCGTAGTAGAATGGATATGGAAGTTGTGCAGATTGGCCTGGGAGGAAGGTAGAGTCCCAGAGGAATGGAAGTCTTGTATAATTATTCCCCTGTACAAGCTCACCATCCACTCACTTGATGTAGTGCTGCTCTCGGGTGTCTGCCCTTTCATCTCCTCCATCCATCTTACCTTCCATCCTCTTCTGTCTTTCTTTCCTTCCATCCTCTTCTGTCTTTCTTTCCTTCCATCCTCTTCTGTCTTTCTTTCCTTCCATCCTCTTCTGTCTTTCTTTCCTTCATTCTTTCCTTATCCTTCTGCCTACGGGTGACTTTACACTCCCTCTTCTGTCTTTCTTTCCTTCATTCTTTCCTCTTCCTTTTGCCTGTGGGTGACTCTACACAGAGTGACAAGCCAAATGGTTTCTTGTACATCAGGAAACCATTTACTACACTAGGTGGTAACCATATAACCAAATTTTGGTGCCTGGTGGTTTAGTGGGTAATTACTGTGCTCCAGTTGGATTGAGTCAGTGAAGGTTTATATGCAAGGGGTGGTTGGGGTTCATTGCACATGTAATGCCTCTCAGGGATGAATGAGGCTGGTCGCTCTCATCTTAAATGTCAGGACCCAATGCCTAGCCCCGGGCTCCTACACTTCTCATGGTGCAATGTAGGATTGGATGAATGGACAAAGAAAAAGAGGAAAAAGAAGTGTGTAGTTATAGGGTCATTTGTTTTCTTAGTTTAATAGGAAAAGTATATGGTAGGATACATACTGACAGGTTTAGGGAAATGACAGAGGAATTAGTTGGAAAAGAACAGGGAGGTTTTAGAAAGGGAAGAGGTTGTGCAGATCAGATATTTATACTTAGGTCTTAAGTGGAAAAGTTTCTAGAGAAGGGAAGGAAGTTGTATGCAGTATGGAGAAAGGGTATGACAGTGGGTAGACAAGGAATGTGGAAAAATATTAAGAATAAATGGAGTAAATGGGAAGTTGTTGAATGCCATAAAGAGAATGTATGTGGGTGCTAAGGCTGTGGTGCATGTGGATAGTGAATGAGTGAATTTTCCTATTTGAATGTTGGATTGAAACAGGGATGCCATGTCTCCAGGGTTGCTCAGTCTTTGTATGGATGGGGTTCTAAAAGAGATACATGGTAGGGCATTGGATGTTGGAGCAGCCCAAGTAAGAGAGGGCAGCATTTGGAAATTTCCTGTATTGTTGTTGGCAGATATTGTATTGTTAAGTGAAGACAAAGGGGAACTGTAAAGTGTGGTGAATGAATTTGGGAGTGTGTGTAAGAAATGGAATCTAAAGGTGAATATAGGGAAGAATAAAGTTATGGTCTCTGAGAGAAATGAAGTCACTGAATGTACAGTGAGGTTGGATGATGAAATGGAAAATGCTTGTGCATTTAAGTACATGGATAGTGTGATGAGTAAGGATGGAAGTTTGGTGGATGAAGTGCTTGAAAGGGTACAGCAGGGAAGAAAGATGGCTGGTTCTTTGAAAGCAGTGATAAGAAATAGAAAAGTGAGCATGGAGGTAAAAAAAGTTGCCGCATGATACTATTGTGATACCAACTCTAACGTATGGCAGTGAAGCTTGGACCTAGGTGGAAGGACACAAGCTGGGTGAGAACATTGGAAATGAATTATTTGAGAGGAGCATGTGGAGTTATATGGAGAAACAGGCTGACAAATGAAGAAGTGAAGGAGTGTTGTGGTGTGGATGTGGATGTGATAGGAAGTGGTAGGAGAAATACATCGAGGTGGTTTAGCCTTGTGGAGAGGATGGAGAGCAAGAGACTAACGAGGAGAGTGTATGTGAGTGAGGTGGAGGGAAGGAGGGGGAGGCTGAGGATGAGATGGAAGGATGGAGTGGATAGGTATGAGAGAGAGATCGGGGTGTGAGCTGGGGAGGGCACTGAAATGGTGGGGGACATGGTGACTTGGAGGTGATTTGTTTATGGCCACCCCTTTTAGGACTAAGGCATCTGGCAGTAGATAGATAGATAGAACTTTTTATTTATTTTTTTTCTAACAGAGATGTGTCCAAAAACTTTTTTTTTTAATTTAACTTTCATTGTTTGGACATAACCATTTCTTTCCTTACATATTCATTGATTGGATATTGACATAAATCACCATGGAAGTCAGAGATCATCTGCTGTTAGTTTTCTGGGATTAGAAAGAACCTTTACCCATTTTTATTTATATGTTCATAGTAAATCAGTGTAATCATATCAGTTGAATATTTTGTAGCATTACTACATAGATGGTAGGTATTGGAGCCTAAGTGGTGGTATGTGAGGACAGGTGGTGACCAGCCCTCTTGTCTACCATGGTTGAACAGGTTAATTATTTTGTATTGATTTCTGCTGTTGAAAGGACAGTACTGTGCAGTACATCAAGCATTCCATTTCACCACCTTGATCATGCATGGTATTACAGAATCTGGATTTTCATATTTTAATTTGGCATGAGAATATGAAGATTTGTAGTTTCTCATTTGATTAAGAATACTAATTTAACTTGTCAAATTGTGTGCCATAGTTTCTGAAGACCCTCAGCTACTATGCCTGGCTGAAAGTCCCAGCCAGAGACTCACACCAATTGAAGACCCACCGTCCAATGTGTCTTGCTGTCAGAGGAAGAACAGTGTACTGTACAGCAGTAGAAAGATTAAACAGGTTCTGCCAGACTTAGATCTGAAGAGGGTTCAAGTCAGTCTGGAACTGTTGTTCAGTATTTTCCAATTAAACAACTTTCCCAGTTGTGGGTGTACTTTGAAGCTTTACAAAAGCATATAAGGAATGTTTCATGATGGATCAGTTACTCATGCAGTCTAAGAAAACATCAAACCTCAACAGGTCCGTTGTGAAACCCAGGTAGTTCAGAGCATATTAGACTATGAGAACAGTTTACAAGAGCGCAGTTACTTGTGCAGTGTAATAAAGCTTCATGCCACTAACAATAGGCCTTCTCAAGTGTGTGGTGATAATTCAGAGCTTTACTAGACTACTTGAACAGTTTCAGTGATACTGTTACTCTGATATAAGGCTTCAAATCGCCACCATTGGGTATTTGTTCAGTGTGGAACTTGGCTGCAACTTCTTCCTAGTCAAGGGTCAGATTATGGCTGTATCTTATATGTTTTCCAGTTATTTTAAGTTTTGGTAATGTGTGATGAATGACCTGAACTTTTCTGTTATCCTGATTTGCCATTTTCTTTCTTTATTTTTTTTTTCATAACTTGATTGCAAGTATCCTGTATTCATATAATTTTCTTTTATCTTAACTTTGTGTGATTTTGACATTTTATTCTAACTTGTAATGCTGTGAACTAAGTTTCTTGTACCTTGCTTTGGTACAGTCATGGACAAAAGCTCACCTACTATTCCACTATCTACTTGACACACGTAGGGCTTGTCACTCTCCACCATATTGTATTATATCAAAGAGAATCATCTATAGATAGAAGTATGCAGCAATGTCTTGTTTGTTTCATTTAATATGTTATGCTGTGTTGCTGTTGTAGCCCCAGGCTCATCTGAATGTGAACCTGGTGGATTCCAGGGTTAAGTTGTACTTTTCCTTTTGTTGGAAAATAGGGAAGGACGTGTTTATATAACCAGGCCTGTAGAGTTGCCCAGTTATACCAGTGCCTCCACATGATTGCATCCCTTACCAGCAGCATTGTTCATACTCAAGCTATTACTCAACATAAGAATGCTTTTCACATATCACACCAGTGTTCATTATTAAATAGTCATTATTTGTGATGTACAGATAAACTCAGTTGCAACACTGGGAATCACTATACTAAGCCTCTCTCAGCTTAGAATGTTAGCTACCAAAGGATGGTCAGAAGTATTGAGATAACATTAGCAAACAGGGGTTAGTGAATAGACAAGGTGGAATGTTAGGTGAACTTTTCTCTCAAGTGCACCATGCTTCATTTCTTAACATTTTCCCTGAGCAGCGTTTGAGGTGTGATGCTTTGATTACTAACTACCCTGGTGTCCCTCACAGGACCTACAAACAGTTGCACAGTCCAAGAGCCCCATTGAGGATGTCCAGGTGAGATCACAATTGTTATAACCCTTGTAAAGTATTGCAGTGGTTTTGCATATGTTTGGTCGATAGTATCATCTGCTAAGGAGGCTTTCCAGCACCTCTTCTTTACCAGTTTATTTCTGTACTTAGTATGTTAACCCAGTCCCACTGAATCCAGATGACTTGTTTAGCTCATTCTTGCTGTTGCTATACCCAGTTAACTATAGCTTGGCCTAAAATCATCATCATCTCTGTTATGAATACTGAATTGTAAGAACAGAGTAATGCTAGATATGATCCTAGCCACAAAGAAGTACAGTGGAAAAGATGTAGAGCCATAGTATTGTCTTATTGTGCATCTGAGTTACGTAAAGTAAGCTGCCAAAGGAAAGAAATTGGGGCCAGGTTAAGATAAAAGGAGTATAGACTATTTTATTAATCAGGAAAGGCTTCTCATACTGAAGGGGTTTATCAATACAGTATTCTAATTTTTGAGTTCAAAAAGTCTAAAGCCAAATAAAATTGTCAGCAGTGTATATGGCAAGAAGTAAATGAGACACCCCAAGTTCAGTGAAGTACTATTTTCTTCTGTTGTATTTGCAAGTGTATTGCTGTTAAGAGCCGCAGAGTATACTGCTAATAAAAACCCTATAAATGTTGTACAGGAAATATCACCTCTTCTTTACCAGTTTTTCTTTATATCCATCACATAGTGTTCTTTTGTATCAGTCTGTGTAAAGTATATCACTTGTAAAGCTGAGCCATATAAGAAGATAACAGGTGCCAAATTGTAATGTACAAATTGGTAAGGCAGAAGTGCAAGAAAGCCTGCAAGCTTAATAGAATAATTATGACCCTATAGCTTCATGCAGATCACTAGTACAAACAGTTACTGTACATTTATTCCTATACTTTTCAGCTGATTTGTTGAATCCACATTTAATTACACATTGAGTTAGGTAGAATAGTTATTATGGTCATTTAATCCTTCATTAAATCATTGAAGCTTGGTTATAGCGACCATTTTCATAAGCAATGTGGTCTGTTTTCAAACTGCACGTGGCTTAAGTTCATAAAAGCTAACACTAAAATTTAACTGACCTTTAATTCACTGTTATCAGTACACAAAGATTGTATAATAGACATATCAAGAATAGAGCACATACCTCTGCCAAGGCACCAACCCTTATTTTGACCTTGACATTTCATCTTCCCTCCTCCCCCTTCAGTCACCCAGATGAGACTCACATGGTTTATGTACAAGGACAGATTGGAGCTTATTGCTCTTATAATGCCACTAAGGGGCAAGTGAGACTAGTTATCTTTGCCTTAACTGTCAGGGCATAATAACGTAACTGCAGGCCCCCAGCATTCCTGATGGGGCATTAGAGAATTGGATCATTACTTCAAATTTGGTGCAGTACCATCAGTAGTTTTTTTCATTGTGCTGCAGACAAACACAAACAAACCAAGCCAAAACATAACCTCTTCCTTGGCAGTGTGTTTGTTTGTTTGTTTTTTTCCCCTCCCAGACCCATAGACTTAACACATGCTCAAGCACAAGCATACGCTTGTGCGCACACACAGTGCACACACGTGCATGCACATATACACACAGTGTACACAGCCATTTAATCCTTTCATTCTGGTGATGTCTTTTAGTTTAGTCTTTCTACCTCCAGATGATTTTATTCAGCTTAGGAGAGACTCTTTTGAATGTAGCCTTAATCTTCCCCATTGTTGCTGGAATTGAACAAAATCTATCTATCTATCTATCTACTGCCAGACGCCATACTCCCACAAGGGGTGGCCATTTGACTTTGAGTTATTTGTTTTACAGGGAGGGACACTAACCCTCCACCAACCCACTTGCTGACACGTAGGGAGCACGTATGGTTTGGTTATATGGTTACCACCCAGCGTTGTAAATGGTTTCTTGGCTTACAGGAAACCATTTGGCTTGTTACTTGGGTAGTGTGATGAGTAAGGATGGAACTTTGGGGGATGAAGTACGTGAAAGGGTACAGCAGGGAAGGAAGGTTGTTGGCACACTGAAAGCAGTGATGAGAAATAGGGAGGTGAGTATGGAAGTTAAGAAGTCACTGCATGATGGTATTGTGATCCCTACCCTGACGTATGGAAGCGTGGCGTGGACCTTGCAAGAGGGGAACAAGTCAAGAGTGAGAGCAGTGGAAATGAGTTACTTGAGAGGAGCATGTGGAGTGACATGGAGGGACAGGTTGACGAATGAAGAAGTGAAGGAACATTGTGGGGTAGATGTGGATGTGGTTGAAAAGATTAGGAGAAATACACTGAGGTGGTTTGGACATGTGGAGAGGATGGAGAATGAAAGACTGACTAAGAGGGTGTATGTAGGTGAGGTGGAGGGAGGGAGAGGAGGGGTAGACCGAGGATGAGGTGGAGGGATGGAGTTGAGAGGTATATGAGGGAGGGGGGGGTGAGTTGGGGGGAGGGGAGTCAAATGGTGGGTGACAGAGTGACTTGGAGGCGTTTTGTCTGCGGCCACCCTTTGCGGGATTAGGGCATCGGGCTATAGATAGATAGATAGATAGACTCAATGTAAAGCCACCTATAAAGGAAAAAAAAAAAAAGCAGTAAGAAGTGACAGGAAAGATGAACAAAATCATTGAATAAAATCATCTGATGGTAGTTTGATTAATTTGAAAAAGACATGTTGTTGGTGTTGTTGTTGTAGTTGTTGTGGCCCCCGACTCATCTGTACATGAAGCCGGTGGACCATAGGGAACTGGCCACTTCAACTGGACACTCCCAGAGATCTTATGTTGAGATTAAGCCTAAGGACGTTAACCTGGTGGAATACATAAAACCAGCCACTTCACCTGAGCCTTCCCAGGGATCTCTTCATGAGGTTGTGTTCACTGTGGACCCGGTGGATTTAAGGCAACAGGCCACATCAGCTGGGCACTCTGAGGGACCTTTTGATGAGGTTATATTGAAAGTTGTAAGTCCAGTAGATCACATGGAACCGGCCACTTCATATGAGCACTCCCAGGGATCTCTTGATGAAGTTGTGTTGAACGTGGACCCAGTGGAGTGCCGGCAACAGGCCACTTCTGCTGGGCATGCCCATGAATCTGTTGATGAGGTTTTGTTGGAAGACTTGGACCCAGTGGACAGCACAAAATCTGCCACTTCAGCTGAGGACTTCCATGGATCTCTTGAGGTTGAGTTGGAGTGTGAGAGTTCTGAGAGTGAGGTGGATGAGGTGAGTAAATGTTTTGTGGTGTGGGGGCTGAATATAGTGTGGGAGTATGTTTCCAAGCAGGGATACCTGGTGGAAGTTGATGATGCAGCTAACATGGAGGTTTTGGAGATCCGTGGTGGCTTTGACTTGGGTGGCTTCATGCTTGTATATGCTGTATATTTGTGAAGCGAATTGTTGGGTGGATGAGAGTGGTTTCATTGAAGGATTCTGTGTTGTTGGGATTATTATTATTATTATTTTATTTATTTACTTTTATTTATTTATTTATTTTTGTGGTGAAGGTGGTTGTGGAAAATAATTACTGTACATGGGTAGGATTGACCCTGTGCAGTAGCAGTAAATTGGTGTACCATTCAGATTAATGTGGTCCATCACTGGGAGAACTTTTGCTTCTTGGTCCAAGGTGATATATTTATGGTCTTTGTTCATCCTGTTATTGTTCTCAGAGCTTCCTTTGTTTAATCATTTCCTTATTTGTGGCTGTTAAGGCAGGGGCTCAGCTTGGGTTTGCACAGTTGCGGCCGTTAAGGCAGGAGTCCAGCTTATGTTTGCATCGTTAATGTTCAAATGAATGTAAATAGACGTTATAGTATTGTAATACCTTCAGCTGCTCAAAGGTAGTACCTGTGAGTGTTTTCACAGTGCAGATTTATGTGATGCCTTTACATTGATGTTGCCTGTACATAAGAGTTGTGTATATGTATCCAAAGTAAGCCCAAGAATTTTGGGATATGTAAGGGGTGTGATTGGTGGAAGAGATTGACTTGGTGTGTTAGTCACGTCAGTCTGAAGTGCAGAGGGTGACAGTTGCTTTTGTTGGTATCATTTAGTGGAAGCCAAAGCTTTAAAGAGTGTACATATTTTTGGAGCTGGCCTGCTGCTTGTTGTTTTGAAGTGGTGATGGTGTTGTAAAAAGGTTGAACACAAATCATTAATGACACAATTCACACAGCTCCAAACAGACATACAATTAACAAAAAAATAATTGAGTGCTTAACTGACTTAGAACATGATTTAAAATGCTAGTAAACAACAGTTTTCTAGTCAGTCCAGTATTAGTTCCGCACACTTTCAAGCCTATGATAAATTGCCCTCACTCGTATCTCTTTTCAGTTATGGACTCTTTGGTATTTTATTCAGGTTTATAAAAATAGTTCAAGCTTGAGTTAATTGCAGTATTGTACTTGACGTCACGTTTATGAGCAAGCCATAAAATTTGGTACTGTAATTTTATACCTCGGCACAAATGTACGCAACCAAAGTACTGTGCAGTAAATGTTAGCACTTGCTGTTGTATTCCCATTGGCTTGGAGACTTTAGTGCAGCTTCCTTACAAGTCTATTTCCGCATTTGGTGCATCAATACAGTACTCACTTCATTACTTATTTAGTCAGTCCTCATTGTGTGTAGCCGTTTTATGTATTTCAGATCAACTCTGGTCACAATTCAAATGACTCTTTGCTTCCTCTTTAAGGAACCCCATAATTATGTTGGTCATGGTACAGCTGATGTTTTCTATGGAATGAAAGCTAAACAAAGTACCAAAACCAGCTGAGTTCTTCCCAGCAGGTGCTGGAACTGTTAGGGAAAAAATCGGATATGTAATCAGATCTCTAATAGGAGTGTCTTTCCTTGGACTTTAGACTGTTGATATGTGGCTGAGTTTCTTGCCTCTCTTTTGCAGTTAAGTTCACAGTAAGTTACAGAAATATTCTCTGTTGAAATTATGTACAGTAAATAAATTGAGAAACAGTAAACAAATGTACCCAATGTACAGAACTAGCTGCATGGGAAAAAGTTTTTGGAACACATCACCGACATAATGAGGACTTGTCAGTATAAAGAAACTTAATACCTGTATTACAAGAGAATATTAGGCTGCACAGTAAGATGCCAGACAACCTGCTAAGGAAGACTTGGTGCAGAGTCTTGTAACCCCATTAGAAATAAGATCCTATTGCTAGTGGCATAGGAGGCATCATAACACCTCTTCCTTAGAAGTGCGTTTAACATATTACACATTAACATTCTTTTGTATGTTATTTTAAAAACTTTATTATTAGTATGGTTTCAGTTAAAAGCATACAAAACAAATTTGAGATTTAATGTGCAGAAGCTGCTGTGAGAGATAAGAAATCTCCAGACCACTTAGAATACAGCCATACCATGCATACCAGTAATCTTGGATTGGCATCCCCAAACCACATAGAGTACAACTATACAATACATAGTCTTGGGTTGGCATCAGTATATTGCAGTTTCCCACCAAAAATCTGTATTATGAACTTTAATGTGGCTGTGTTGATTGTCTACCTATTCAGCTTAAGGAAGTCTTTTCTATTTTATTCTGGCCACCTTCTGACAATTATATTGAGATTTTGATAGCCTTTTCAAATTGGAGGGGTTAGATATTAACATATTAAACCCCTTCAGTAAGACACTTCCTGAGGTGAACAAAATCATCTAGAAATGGCAAGAATTCATGATCCAAAGGTGTCATAATATTGTAAGATAGTCAAGTGGTTCAAATTCTTGGTGGGAAATTGAAAGTTAACATAGAATTACTATACTCGCAGTTGAAGGCTTAATACCACATGTTCCACATTGTTTATGTAAATACAGTATCATTTGTACATATGGTAGCAGTTATAGGTCATACAGTAGTAATCTGGGGTGGACATGTAAGTAGTCTCGATTTTGATAAACAGTATCCCACACTTAGGATTATTAATAGCAGAGCAATATAGAAAATGTACTGTACAGGCATTATTAATGAGTTCCAGCCCATTTCACTAGACAGGCTTCTCTTTTCACTGAACACAGTTGATAGTGCTCCCTTTTTCATGCTGTCTCTGTCCTTGTTTAGTGGATCAACCTCAGAATGATGATTTTGTGTATTTGATAATATAAATTGCCAACAAGGATGCCTTTCTACTGTATACACTGTTTTTTCCCCATCCGTTACATCCTGTATATATTTCTATAATAGCATTTGGTGATTTGCTTCTTCCTGCAACATTATTCTCATAGTGTGTATTCTTAAGTGTGGGATACTTTTCAGTCTGATTTACAATTTTTTTTTCCTTAATTCTTGCTACCTCCAGACTCTTTTATTCAGAGGAGGTTTGATTTTTCAACTACTATACAGGGGTTAGTAGTGGACTAAATGAACCCCATAATTACCACAGATCCTTCTGAAATTGAATAAAATCCTCTGGAGATCGAAAGAATTAAATGTAAAGACTATATCCCTGTTTAAAGGGAAAATATTTGGTCGAGGCCAAAGTGCTGTTTGGGTCTGAAGCTCTGCGGAATGTAATGTGTAGAATTTTACTATATAGGCCTTGGAGTGACAACTGCTATTCCTTTATTTTTACTAGCAGACAAAACTGATTCCTAGGATGTTACCGTGAGAGCATACAAATGTTGATCTAAGTACAGTGCAGCAATCATTTATTTTTCATCATGCTGTACCACTGATCTGTTAGCTGCATCAGTACATAGACATTGAGTAAGTGTAGTATTAAAAGTTTTAAAACTGAAAATGGGACTTAATTTCACACACACTTGTCCTTGGAATGGCATTCTGGACTCTAGTGTCATGTGTCAGTCACTAAGCTCGTGACATATATTATTAGTATTGGACAGCAGCATGAGCTATACAATACCTAATAAAATGAGCAGTGCAGAGAGGAGTATCCATTGGGTACAGAAGCTTTACATTTGCTGTCCAACTCTCTTCCTTTTCATGGTCAGCATAAAATCAGTGAAACATTAACCTTCTCATGCCTAATGATGCAGCCAAAAGCTCAACAGTGCTATGGTATTATGAAAAAAGATGATTAACAGGGTAAGAAAGTCTGTATGCTCCTTCTGTGCCATGTGTTGGATTGTCGGTGTTAAGGTTTGTCTGCCAAGAAAATGTTGTGTAAACCTTTATTTTTGGCACATGGAGATTTTGTCTAGGTCTGGTCTGTCATTTTTTTTTTTTTTTTTTTTTTTTTTTTCCCCCAGTAGACTTTAGCCTGACTTCACATGTACATATTGTGCCATAGTTTCTGCTAACCCACCATCCCTTCTCTAGGCTAAGGGAAGTCATAGCCAGGACTTCTAACCAAAGAAAAACCTAGTGTTGGTAATTCAGAGTTTTTCCACACTGCACAAGTAATGCCATCATCACAGACTGGTTACTCATGCAGTGTATGAAAGCTTCAAGCTTAACAACTGGTCATTGTTTGGCATCAAGCCCTGGATATGATAATCCATCCTGCCAGTGTTAGGAGTATTGAGCTGCCAGAAACTATGGCATATAGCAGTACAGATTTCTGCCATGTGCTTTGTTATTGTATACTGTGTGCCTAAGTTAAATCATTCAGCACCACAGATGTTCAGTAGACTGTATTCTGAAGATATTACTGTTGAATATGTTTTAACTGCAGAGCTCAGGATTCCCTGACTGTTAAAAGACACTGTTGGCCTTAGAGTGGTGTGTGTATATGGTAGTATTAACATCTGTTGTGTAACCATTTGAGTAGTTCAGTGACTAACTGCTCACCACATTCTCTTTACTCTTACATGCTGCCCTTCATTCTCTCCCCCTCTACCCCCTACACTTGGATAAAAGGACACGAAGCAGTGTTTACAAACGGTAGAGACACGGGAGGCGGGGCACACACAGGAGCGTGCCCCCTCCCCACCCAGCGAGGTAAAGCAGAGTAGTAGTGTGCTAAGTGATAGACAAGGGACGGGAGAGGTGTGCTGGAACAGTGGGCAGCCTAAGGCCAGTAATGGGTATTATGCCATAACTCAGACCACCACCCAGGTATTGAAAGCCAGTGACAGCCATGCACAGGTAATGAAGCCCAGTTTTGGAGACTCTGAAAAGCCAGATAATGCCATCGACACTAACGTAATGGAAATGAGTGTTGAGAGGGGCAAGGATTCAGCCAGTGCAAGGTATGGGGAGGTAGAGCCTAATGTTGAGACCCAACCACTTGGATCTGACAGTTCCAGTGGCACAGACACGTCGCAGAGTCACAAGGAACAGCCCGAGTTTTTGTGTGTGTACACGACCATTGAGTATTCTGTGACTGACAAGGATAATGGGATGGTTCTACAAGAGGAGGAGGAGGAGGAGGAGCAGGAGGTGGTAGTGGTGGAAGTGAAAGAGGAAGAGGTAACTAATGCTCATGTCGGACTGGAGGTCATTCTAAGTGGCTGTGGGGACTTCATAATGCCTCTTCCTTAGTTATTTACTCTTCATATTGTACAGCATTCCCTTGTATGTTATTGATGCAGACTGTAGATATTAAAGCGATATAAATAATGTACAAGAGAAGCTTAAGAAGTTAAATGCAACTGTAAATTGCCAAGGACGAGGTGCTGTGAAGCCTTGTATGCCATGTAGATTGCAGCCCTTGTTTTGACATTGGGGTTCAAAAGTAAAGTGTCCCACTGGGTAAAAATTGCTTGGTTTTGCATCCCAGGGTGGTGGAGCTTCAGTCTCACCAGAAGGAAAAGACTTCCAAGGTGTTGCATGAGCTGAATGGGGGTTGCTCAGTGCGGACATGATTTTTTTTTTTACCCCTTTCAGTCTGATGACTTCTTGTTGTTTTTGCTATTTCCAAGCAATTTTCTTCAACTTGGGAGAGACTTTTAGAGCTGGAGGGGTTAAATACAGCCTTCATTAACTCGTTCACTAAAGTTGGTCCCTTCTGTTGAGTAAAATTGCAAGGTAGCAGCAAGAATAAATACCTGTTCATAAGGGGCTAAGTTGCTTTTTTCTGCAGGGGGTGAGACTGCGAAGTGTCTGCCTATCAGTGTACATATGTTAGGAATATTAATACCAGCTTTCAACTGCCACATGCGGCTGTATTAATCACAAAACTGAGGGTCAAGCTTCACTGGCCAGGAACCCACTTTTATCTCCACCTAACATCTTCATGCTTTGTTCTTGGCAAAACTGACTCTGCACAAACTGTGTTGACAGATGACAGTATTTCCTCTGGATCCACAAAATTTACCCCTTACTGGAACAGGGGAGTGTTAGTTTATAGTAGTTATTGCCTGCCAGTGAAAGATAGTACTGTAGTTGTAGTCCTGGATTCATTTGAATGTGAATCCAGTGGACCGTTGGCTGGAGGTGCCCCCTACTACAGCCCATCATCCTCCTTTTGGGAGATAGGGTGAAAGGTGAGAGATATTTGTATAAACGTATTTCTGTACAGCCCAATTTTATTAGTGCCATCATGCAATGGTGTCCTTTCTAGCACAGAAAGAATGATGAAGTGGTGGAATATAGAGAGGTCAGAACGGTGTTATGGATAGCAATCAGTTAGGCATCTACAAGTATTAACCATTTTGCTGTCAGACACACACTGGAGCAATTTAAGGTTAAATCCAAAGCATTATAGTCAGCTTGGGGAAATCTTGGCAGTTCAGAGGTATTTTTGAAAGTCTTCAGTTACCAGCTTTCTTTGAATTCCTCTGTTGAACAGAAAGATCACATGGTAACCTTATTAGATAACGATGTGTCCGTGAAATGTGAGTGTTATTCAGCAGCTTTAACATCCCCACACAAATTGGCATTTTAATTATAAATCATCTGGATCCTGTACCAAGCCTGTATCTTTGGGCCACAGCCCACTGAACTGATGAACCTTGGTTCCTTAGGGAGTCTTCTAAGCTCACAGATGTAGCCCTGAGTTTCCTGTGTTATAGCCTATCTTTTAATGTGCTGCTCTTGCTTCCTGGTGCCAGTGCGACCCACGGATGAAATCCAACTGCTCAGGCAATCTGTTTAGTTTCTGTACTTCATTGTACAGGTATCCCTCACTTAATGATAGGATTATAAAGTCTTACCCCCAATCCTAAGAATAAGAACTTTAGAAGTAAATGAACATTGTATGGCATGGATACATGTTTGGGGTCCCTTTTACCTAACCCAGGTTTAAAATCAACCAATATACAGTTCATGAAAACCTAAAACATCAGACTGCTCTGTAAACCGTTGTAGATGAATATCAATCTATCTGTCTCTATCTATTGCCAGACACCTCAATCCCGTTTGGGGTGGTCACAAACAAATCACCTCCACGTCGCCTTGTCCCCTGCCATTTCACTGCCCTGCTCCCAACTCACATCCCCCTTTTTCATATACCTCTCCACCCCATCCCTCCATGCCGAGCTGCAATCTTGCAGTCTTGTGTATTTTCAGGAACACCACTATTTTACACACAAAACACTCATGTTTTTTCGGTCTACAGCTCTACCAATAATAAGTATCTTACATAATACTGTATTTTTTACAGTATACTGTACTTTATTTACCTAGTTGTATTTACCTAGTTGTGATATACAGGAAATGAGCGACGCTTATGAGGTCCCATCACCGTTTCTCAGTAAGTCAGATTTTGCTTTGAAAGTTTTTAGATTGGACGATCTCATTGTCCAGGCTATTCCACAGGTCTGTTCGTCTCTATAGAAAACTATATTTCTTGATATCCTTCAAGCAGCTTGGCTTTTTCAGTTTCATCCTGTGTTCTCTTGTTACTCTCCCATCCCATACAGAACTTTTCTGTCAATTTTATCAACTCCCATCATGGCCCTGAACACTGCAATCATGTCACCCCTCTCTCTCTCTCCTTTAAGAAAGGCAGATGCAGCCTTTCCAGCCCCTCTCTGTACAACAGATCTGCCAGGATAGGGACCATCTTAGTTGCTGTTCTCTGTATTCTCTCAATCTTCTTTATATCTTTCTTTTTGTGTGGGAACCACATTACTGCTGCATATTCCCACCTGGGGCGGATCATGGCCACTATCAATTTTTTCATTATCTCCTCATCCATGTAATGAAATGCAACTCTTATTTTAGTCAAGAGTTTATGTGTCTCTCAAAGTGTCTTGTTAATGTGTTTTTCAGGCGACAAACTATCCTGGACCAGCACTCTCAAATCTTTCTCTTCTCTCGCTTTTGTGATTGGTTTGTTCCCCATCAGATAATTCCGTGTTGCCCTCTTGGTACTTTTACCCATTTCCAATATTTTACATTTTTTTTCGTTGAATTTCATTTCCCACATCTGGCTCCAATCATGAATCCTATCCAGGTCCTCCTCCAGCATTTTACAGTTTTTGTCAACTTCTGTTTTCCTCAAGATCTTTGCATCATCAGCAGACTTGCATAACTGTTCATTCCATCTACCATATCATTTTACTTAAATCGGGAACATTACTGTCGCAAACATCGAGCCCTGTGGGGCTCCACTTACTTCCGTCCATCCAGACATCCTGTCCTTTATTACTATCCTCATTTGTCTGTCTCGCAGAAAATCTCTCATCCACCCCAGGTTTCTCTTCAGTCCTCCTATGTGCTCTTAATTTCCACATTAGTTGCTTGTGGGGTACCATGTCAATGGCTTTCTCCAAATCTAAATACACACAATCCACCTAACCCTCTCTCTCCTGTAGGATGTCAGTCGATCTTGAGTACAAGCTCAACAAGTTGGAAACACATGACCTTCCACTTCTGAATCCAAACTGACTTTCAGCCAAAATGTTCATCTCCTCCAGATATTTTATCCATCTGTCTTTCAGGATTCTCTTGCACAATTTTGCGACCATGCTGGTCAGGGACACTGGTCTATAATTCAGGGGTTCTTCCTTGTTTCCTCCCTTATAAATTGGTACCACATTGGCCTTGTCCATTCCCGAGGCACTTTCCGCTCTTCCAGAGAGCACACAATTAAACCGTGAATCTTATCCGCCAGTTGTTCTCTTCATTCCTTCAGTACCCAATTGGAGATTCCATCTGGTCCTGGGACTTTCCTTACATCTTGTGTTTCCAGTAATTTATGCACTTCTGCACTTCCACTTTTATGTTTATCACTACATTTCTAGTCACTCCCTCCCCCTGCACAAAATCCCTTTCTTTAGTGAAAACTGATTGGAAACATTTGTTCATTATTTCAGCTTGCATTGCCACATCTTTATAGAACTCTCCCATCTACTTTGTTTGGTGATTCCTTCCTTTTGTTTCAGTTTGCAGTTGACAAAGCTATAAAACAGTTTGGGTTCTTCCTTATATATGTCCATTATACCTTTTTCAAAGTTCCTTTCTTCCTCTCTGTGTATTGTTTAGTCATTTCTAATTCTTCTATATTCTTCCTTTGTTCTGTTATTAACTCTCTCCAGTTGTTCCATGCAATGTCCCTCTAATATTTTGGATCTGCAAGGAATCTTTAAAATGAAAACTGGGGATTATTGGCCAAGAAAAGCTGCAAGATATTGGAAAAAAGTCATAACTGGAACATAAGAATGAGGGATACCTGTACCATTGACCATGCAGAATTCTTGTCTTGCACAATTACAGTGCTTTCCCTTATTGGTCATCTTGCAGATGACATATACATAGCTCAAAAATGACCATATTGTCTAAATAATTTCTTAATATAGAGTTCTTACATAACAACAACAGTGCTTTTGAAGCTTCACTCAAGCATACAAGTTTTTTGTCTTGCAGTAAAAGAGGAAATATAAATACAGTGCTCTTAAGGAAATAGTACTAAAAGAAATTTTTAAATATAGCACCAAAACATTGGACACATTAACTGTAAACTGCATATATCTGTTTTCAAGAACTAGTAATAAGCACTAGACACTTTAAACATAAATGGAGTATCAGTTTAGTGTTGTGGTTCTGAGCCGAGCAGAATGCATGGTGCACTGCTTTACTAACTTGGTCCATGTGATGTCGTCTTTTGTTTACCTGCTAATCTCCTGCATTTTTCCCACAGTTGGCGCAGCAGCTGTCATCCATGGTGGTGGAAGAGTCACTAGCGGAGGGCCAGGCACGGTGGGAGCGTGGGGAACCAGATTACCTGGGCCGTGATGCTTTTGCAAACATCCAGGCATACATTGACGCCAAGATCAAGGGCGAGAAGTAAGGCACTCTGAATCGCCCAGAGCTCTACCATCCCATCAACCAACCTACCGGCCACCATTATCAGGATTATCCACCATCCGAACTTTCAGTCATTCGGATTATCCACCATCTGGGCTTTTGGTCATAGTCTAAGTGGCACTGGTAATTTCATAGCACTCTTACTTAGTGATTTATTCTGTAACTGCTCCTCAGTCAGCATCTTCTATGTTAGTATGCAAACTAATGTCAATATTATTGTGATACACGGTATAAAAAACATTGGAGAGAATGTTGAAGGTGTACTGTGCAGTATACATTGCCCAGGAAGAGTAGCCTTGAAGTTTCCTATGCCACCTAAAAAACAGCCTTTTTAGCCTTCCGGACCACCCCAGGACCTTAGCAGTAACTGTGTGTGTGTGTGCATGCGCCAGTGTGGAGTGGCAGAGCAAAACTTTGAAGATTTGGGAGTATGGAGTTTGCTTCCGGGAGGAAAGAGATGGGTTGAAATTTTTTTTACTTTGAAGTTCTTGGATTATGGAGTGTATGTCCAAGAGGATGAGATGGGTTGAAATTTGTTTTATTTGCAGATGAGCTCTTAATCCGCTTGCAGTTACTTAGAGCACACGTCTAGAGGCGTCCAGTCCAATGCGCACGGTTCATCCAGAAGAGCTGGTGGAAGTCTCGGGCTGAGGTTCACAGATTTACGATCAACTCCTCACATAACTCAGATTCGCAAATACATTTACAGTAGACTCCCTTTCATAATGCAGATTTGCATATGCAGGAAGGACAGGGAATATAAACTTTTCCCATGTCTTTTACTGTCTCCAGAGTAAAGCATTAGGTATGAGAAAAAAACTTAGTTGTTATTGCTTTTGCAGGAAAGACAACGCAAGGGAAAGCAAGAGCAGATGCGTTCCATATCTCTGCCTGCTAATCAGAATATGAGGTGTGAGAGGGAGTTGATCATAAATGCTTTTGAATCCCTCTCCTGGATGTTTTCTGTCCTCACACATAATGTCTTTGGAGAAGTGTTGCAAAAACTTTGAATGGCAGACAGTAGACTTTCAGCAAACCTTCTCTGGGTTAGTCTACATGCTGCTTGAAATGAACACATCTTAGCTTTCAGAGCCAGTGAAAGCTTTCCTTCAACCTTTTGAATCCAGGTGATATTCATCTGTGATTTATTTGTGTTGCTGCCAGATAATTTATTCAGGCTAAGAAAGACCTTTCATATTGAAGGTGTTTGTTAAAGCTATAACTAACACTGCCAGTTTGCAGAGTCTTTCTTAAGCTGTATAAATTGGGTAGTACCAACAGTAAACTAAAAACAACGTCATCAGGATACAGGGAGTTTGCTTTCAGCTTAGTACAGTAGGCAGGAACTGTCCAGATGGGTTGACCACACAGACAATAAGCTTTATAGAGTCGATATCACTTTCGACAAGGAATCTCACTCACTTTTGATTTGGATTGGGTTTTGGTCTAGTCTCATGCGTTGCTCAACTTTTCCTTTTTATGATAAGATGTTTGGAAATCCAGTGCCTTTGATCTTGTGAGAAAGTAACAGTATTCAGATGTTTTTGATGGCAGTATAAGTTACCATGACAGCTCAGGCAGATTTTAAAAGTAAAATAAATGCAAAGCAGTAGAATTGTGCAGCAGTTGTAAAGAAACTTAGATTTTCTGTTTTCATTCACATTCCGCAATGAGCCCTGCAAAAATACTTCTTTGCCCTTGAGTATTATTGATTCATGTGCCAAATTTTGGTTAGTATGTGCCACGTGAATAAAACAATGAGCAGTGATTCCTTCTTGTTTTGTTAACCATTATCCACTTTTGTTTGCTCTTACCAGGCCTTCAGCAACACTTCCATTATCCACACACAGGAATTTCTCTGCTTTACAACAGATTTGTGCTAACCTGTTGAAAGTGGGCCATTCCCACTACTGAACATGACTAAATGAAATTATAAATCTTAGTTATATGGTAGGAATGAGCCTTCTCAGACGCTAGTCAAATCAGTCCTTTGTTCTGACAAAACTTGGCCATCAACTGAGATGAAACAGGTTTGGAAGGTGTCAGGTTATACTGTAATAACAAACTTGTTATACTGTAGTCTTTAATTTTTTTCTTCCCAATCCCCTTGCAATATATTTTTTTAAATACTCATATCCAGAAAAAAATGACTAGTAGAAACTCTCATAATTTATAGAAATATGACTAGTAAATAACTGGAAAATTGAAAATCCCATACATAGAAGTTTTACTCATACCCCTAACTTAGAATGATATCTGATTATCCTTGCACACCTGGGGACATAAATATTGTACAAAGGATCTTAGCCAATTTCCCAAAATCTTCATTTTTTACTGTCCGGAATAATTTTGTTGCTTTTTTTTTAGTCTTAAGTATTCACTCTACCTTGGTTACAAGCATTTGTTAGTTGGCATGAGTGAAGATAAATGTATGAACAGGCAGTCTTATACACAGTTTATGTGAGTTTATGAACATGGTTTATTATCCATACCAGATTGTCTAGAAGGTTTTGCTTTTTTCATTTTTCAGTTTAAAAAAAAATTATTGGAAGTTAATATAAATTGTGTTAGTCGGACTTGAATCCTCAGCTGAACAGTATATCGTAGATAATGTAGCCCACAGCTGTATCTCCACTCACACAGACACCACCTGCACAGATTCTGCTTACACAGTGTCCATAAGCAACACCAAAATTCAGCAAGGTGATTCAAACTACATTCAAACTACAGTACTCACATTGACATCTAGGCCGGCATCTTGGCCACCATCTTGACTTCTATCAAGATTTTTTTTTTTTTTTTACTCAGGCCAGCATCAAGAACTCCTATAAAGGAATTGGGGTCAGAGCATTTAGTTGGCAAGTTGAAGTCTGTCATAGTGAGATTTCTGCCGGTTTAAAAAGACTTTTTTTAATGTGACTATTATGTTTGGATTACCTCTGAGCATATCTGTACTGTATTTTAGTTGAGGTCATAGAGCTTTTTTCTTAGGGAAGTTGGGGTCTGGCTGGAAACATGACACATTAAAGCAGGTTTATTATTGTGGTTTAAAGGGGCTCACTTGCATGAATTCTGCATGCATGACCCACCAGATTAATGCTGTACTTTAGTCACTTAAGAGGAGGTACAGCAGTGTATATATGCTGACAACCAAGAGATTATCTGTAATTTCCTGTGGAGTATTATAGAGATTAGAAAAAAAAAAATGTTGAATTTTTGTTTTGCTGTTAAACTTTCCAGGGCAAGGACATGATTTTTAGCATATGCTTGCTCCTACTTTATACAGGTATATATATATATATAGAGAGAGAGAGAGAGAGAGAAAAAAAAAAAGATGAAATTTAAGCATAAAATATAATAAAGTAGTGATACAACACAGATGATTGATACACCTCAATGCCAGATATTGTACAAAACCACTGGTTATGTCTCATTTCAGCACCAGATTTGCATAATTTCGATGGATATTGCTTTAATAGAGCAGAGACAGCAGCAGTGGATATTGCGTTGAGCCGGACGTTGCGATGATGGGTAATTGAGAGTTTACCATACTGGTCTATGACACTGTGCTAGATTACGTGACTTTTAATAATAAAGGTTGAGATGTCCTTGACTAATAATGAATGCTGCCTGTACAGTATCAAGTGAAAAGTGCGACATTGCTGTTAAAAGACACACTAACTAATTTCAGCATAGGTGTTGATTCCGTAAAATTAGGATGCCCGATGATCCAGTGGTTAGAATGCCTCTGTTAGAGTTATTGGCTTCCATTGGTGTGATTCCCAAGAGGAGACTGGGGGCTTTTTGATCAGGTAACATTACCAAGGGTAGCAGACTGATCATCTACCCTAAACTCTATTGGATTATAGTAGGCTAGCCCCCACATCTCAAAGGGGGTAAAATGGGATTGGCTGTTACTGATTCTTTAAAATTTTAAGATGTACAGTACAGTTCCATATCTAGATTCTGGAAAATCTTATGTGAACAAAGTTATAGGAAAGTAATAAAGTGCTGCTGTGAAAATATAATTTAGTTGTTGTTGAGTAATCCCAGTTTGTCTGGTCAATCAAACCTATCAACCACAGGCAAGTAACTGCCCCTACAGGGTCATCCCATGCAGTAAACCAATGTTCCCTTGTGGTAAACAGCATCTTACCATAGTGAGGCACGGGGAAGAGTGTGGAGGTTTCATTGCATTACCTCACCCAGGTAACAGGGGCACAGGGGCACCAATGTAGGTAACAAATCACCCCATGGTTGACTGTATGGTTTTCACCCAGCACTGTTAAATATTTCTTGGGTTACAGGAAATATTAGGCTTGTCACTCACTGTAGAGCCACCTGAAGTGAAAATAAGATTGATATACAGTAAAAAACTTTATTTGAAAATGTAATCCCTTGTCTATGAGGGCATATGTGTATTTTTGGTGCCATTACACAGTTTTACTCAGTTTGGGGGGAGATCTCTTGTTGGGAAAGGGTTAGTACAGTACGAACTCTCATATCTGAAATGCTTGGATCCAAAGACTTTATGGGAAATTACGGAATGTAGACGCATAATGAACACTAATTATAAAATCATGTACTGTGCTTAGTATCCTACAGTACCATTACCAACAAATACAGTGATGAGTCTTAGTAAATATATTATCTGTTCATCCATCCATCCATCCATTGCCAGACGCCATGTATCCCAAACGGGGTGGTCAAGGGCTTAGAGTTAATTGTTTTACAGGGAGGGGCACTAATCCTCCACCAACCCCACTTGACACGTAGGGAGTTATACCAACAAATACAGTGATGAGTCTTAGTAAATATATTATCTGTTCATACAGGTGAGATATATACCCAAATCACATGAAAAAATATTTTGGAATGTGGAGATTTCAGAAACTGGATTTTAGTATTTGAGAGTTTGTAATGTGACAACTTCCATTAACCCCATCGCTACAAGAGGTCTCTCAAAAGGTGAGTAAAACGTCTGTCAGTGGTACAAATAAAGCGAAAAGAAATAATTGTGTTGAAGCAGAAGTGGTTGGATTCCTGTAGTTCACTGGGTTCATGTGCAGATGTATGAGAGGGAAATGACAGTAATGAAAAAAGGACACACATGCTTTAAATCAGCAAGCAGTGACTATATCATCATTACCATCAGATGTTCCATTAGTTTATTCTCACCAATGGATGGGGTGAGGTAGCATCAAGGAATGAGGGGAAACTAATAGCATAATCACATAATCATCATTTTCATCATCATCATCATCATCATCATATGACCCCCTCCCCAAGGATATGGTGAGATAGGATCCAGAAACTAGGAAAGATCAAGTACAAAAGTAAGGTAACTATCAACAGCATACCCAATAAAACATCCATACAATTATGCACCATTAATTAAAACAAGACAAGAATCAAATGTCCAAAATGAATCAACAGGTGACAAAAGCAATACGACGGCAAAAGTTGGCCATAAGATACCAGCCATATTGTGCAGATGAGGACAAAAGTTACCTAATTTTTCACCATTTTTGCTTTTCACCTATTTGTGTTGGATAATACTGTATTCCCACGCTGAGAGGGGCTTGATATGTTTCTTTGCCTAGAATTGCACTACTTCTCACTTTCCAGTGATGGCAAGTATTCTTAAGCTATGAGAGACTTGATATGCTTCTCTACCTGTCAACGATTCTATTTATTTGATGTGACGGGAAAAAAGTTATGGACATGCCCAAGTGTGAAGTAGATGCAGTGGAACTGTAGGCCAACTTTTGTCACTGGGTTTTTCTCCAAGTGGCTTTGGAGATTTCATAGCTATATAACACCTCATCCCCAATTATTAATTCTGCAGATTACACCTCATTGTCTTCTTGTATGTTATTGATGCAATGTATGTCAGTATTAAAATGCTATAAAGAGTATTTAAGAGGGTGTTATGGTGTAATAGGCAAAATAAATTACTAGGAAGGAGGTGCTCCAAAGCCTTCAATACCACTAAGAATATGAACCCCTTACTGTACAACCAAAAAGGTGCCACAGAACATTCTAGCTGATAGGAGCTAGTACAGGAACACATTTTTGGAAGTGATTAACCAGATACCTAACCATCCAGATAACTGATTAACATCGTGAATCCAGTGACATACCTCTTTAGCATATTCTTGCTACTAACAAACAATTTTATTCTTTTTGGGAAAGTACCCTTGTTGTGAAAGAGATAAAGAAACTATCTTACTCCTCCAGTTCAAGAAGTCTCTCCTAAGCCGAAAAAAAAGAAGCAACAATAAACTGCAAAAATGTCATCAGATTGAAGAGGTTAACCAGGAGGCTCAGCAGGTAGAATTTACATGTAATTCTCATCTAAAATTACAGTATTTATATAAGTTTGTGCCTGTTTTCTCCTTGTTTGCAGTCTGTCCAGCTTCTTTATACTGTACAGTATTTCTATACTTCTGCTCTCAATTCAGTACTGAAGTGTAGAGCATGAAATAGAAATAAATTACTGGGATGCTGTATATTATATACCATTGCCCAGCATTAGGGTTTCCACACCTTGAAGCAGGTAGTACAGTAAGGTGCTTTTTTTTTTTTTTTTTTTTTTTTTTTTTTTTGAACCTCAACCTTTGTCATCAAGAGACTGGGCCCAATTTATTCCTGAAGCATATGATTACTGATAGGTAAATTATTATTTTTTTTTACACACATGTGTTTCCTGAGCTGTGAATATATTGTGTTCAGAAGTAAAGGTGTGTGATTATCCCAAATTTCAATGGTGCCATCACAAGCAGCAGTCAAAACACCTCCTCAGAGAATATCAGTCTGGTTCAAACTTGGAATGCCAGTTAATGCATCCCCATGGCTGTATATGTATGTAACAAAACTCAAACCCTGACAAACATTTTTCATATAACTTTACATATGCAGCCACTGGTGTCCAATAGCTTTATATCATGTTTGGTCCATATTAATATCCTCACAGGGGGTGTTTAAGCCAGAACCTGTGATGAGAAAACCATTGCAGGCGATGGTGAAGCTGCCATGCCTCCAGCAGGGCACCAGCGATTATAGAGAGCAAGAGTGTAACTTCTGTGTCAGTGCAGCAGGCGTCATTTTGTTTAATTTATAGAGGGTTTGTATGCATATGCCTTAGTCATCTAATGGTGGCTCTCCACATTGCTCGATCTCTAGCAGCTTTTTTATTCCATAACCGGAATAAAACTGAAGTTCCCACCCCCGCGGGAAGTCCAGGGAGGGGAGTCACAACACTCACTCCAGGAAGGACCCACGGCCCAACACCCACCCCAGGAGGAGACCACGGTGAGGTGCACAGGGAGAGCACAAGGCCTGGGTGGGATGGGCCTAGGTTGCCCACAACCCTGTGCCCCTCTTCCCCTCAACCCGGCCACCAGCAGGAATGCCGTCCTGGCAGACTACATCGCAGCCGGGCCAGCCCTCGCCAGGATCGAGGTGGGACTTGTCCTAGTACAGTTCCAAGCAGCACTGCAGTGATGGCCATGGTATGCACCAGGAAGGAAGAGACAGCCACTGTACACACTTCGACTGCAGCCGATCCTGGGAGCAGCACAGCGGTGACGGCCACTGTACACACAGGGAAGGAAGTGACGGCCACTGTGCGCCCTTCGTCTGCCACCTCCCTAGGGAGCAGCCCCACGGTGGCGGCCACTGTACGCACCGGAAAGGGAGAGACAGCCACTCTCCGCTCTTCGGATGTTGTCTCTAGGGCCTGTGGAACAGCAGTGACGGCCACTGTACCATCAGGAAGGAAGGGACAGCCACTGTACGCCCTTCGTCCACTGCCCTTGAGACTACCGCCTTGGAGGAAGTCCCTGGCTCGGCCCACCACCCATCCAGAGGCCGAGTGGGATGCTCTTCTCTCTCTCCCCACAGGTGCAGCCCCCCAGAGGAGTTGCAGCTAGAGGAGCTGTGGTGAGGGCCCATCATGAGCCTGGAGATCTGTGCCCTGCAGCCAGCTCCTGGACAACGGCCTCTGCTGACAGACTCCACAAGGAAGGGACACCACAGGCAGCTCCTGACGGAGGCTCAACCCTGTGAAGACCGCAGCCCCCAGACACCCAGGGGCACCCCTAGGACTCCGGGGTGTGACCTTCCCAGCCCCACCAGCAGGAAGCCCTCCTCCAGGAGCAGGCAGAGGCAAGCACACCTGCCTGCCCTGTTCAGCCCCAGTCCAGAGGTCCGCCGTCCCCATCGAGGCCCCACCAGGGAAGGGCTTCCCGCCACGCCAACCAGCAGCCCTATCTGGATGACACCGCCTCTGGCAGCAGTCCCATGCCTCCTAAGGGAAGGCACACCTGATGAGCTACCTCCCACGCCTGGGCACCACCTATAAGCAGGCCAGACCCACAGCAGCCCTGGCCAGAGCCTACCAGCCTAATTGTGTTCCCCCTTATCCTGTCTGTATACACTATTGTCATTGTACTGTACTGATTGTAGCTAACATAATATACGTGTAAAGTTGGTCAGCCGAGTTTTTATGCCCTGTTCCTCTTGTGTATTCTAGTTCCAGTCTCGAAAGAGAACCCCGGTTCAGTAGCTAGTGTTCTAAGGATGAGAGGTCGACCTAAGAACACCTAGCATAACAAAAATAACAGGTGGAGTTGAATCACAGGCCCCACCTGCACAGCCTCGAGCCCAGATAAGGGGTACAGGGACAACCTATCATCCCCATCCTAGCCCACAACTGACAGAGCTTGCCCCACAATTCCCCTCCTGTCCACGACTAACTAGCAGTGACAAGTATTTTCAACCAAATACCCTTGCTGGTGCCAATGCCTGTGTCGTAGTAGAGTATGATGTGTGATGTGTAAAGTTCATATCATGCAGTGTACAGTGGACATGTTGAAAAATATGAACAGGAAAGTATGTTAGACTGCTCTGTGTAAGTGGCAATTAAAAAGCAGTATAGTGCCCCAGGAGGCCCCCTGACACCCCCACAAGGAGCCCATAGAGGAGCAACGACTAACTTGCCTAATCCCGGGCTCCTACGCTCCTCATGGGGCGGCATAGGATTGGATGATGGATGGACGGATGGACTTTCCTTTTCAGGTTGCTTTACGTTGAGTAACAAGCCTAATGGTTTCCTGTAAGCCAGGAAATCATTTATAACGCCGTACCTTCTCGCTGATGTGGTCAGCCGGAGATAGTCTGTTATTGATAATCACACCTAGGTCTTTCTCTCCTTCTGATGTGTATAGGGTTTTATTTCCTAACTTATAATCCCAATCAGGTCTTTTTCCACTTTTACCAAACTTGATCACATGACACTTGTCCATATTGAATTCTATTTGCCATGTACTACTTCATTCATGAAGTTTATTTAATTCTTCTTGTAGCTCTTTACAAGAGTCTGTGTTAGTAATTCTCCTTTATATTTTTGCATCATCTGCAAACATATTCAGATAGCTCTCATTTCCAGTGTTACTGTTTATATCATTTATATACACTAAAAACATGATTGGTGCCAGCACTGAACCCTGTGGTACTCCACTAGTCACTTCTTTCCATGATGAGTAGTTTCCTCTTAGTACTGTCCTCATTTCTCTTTTTATGAGAAAGTCTTGCATCCAACAAAACAGTTTGCCTCGAATTCCTCCTTGATGGTACAGTTTCCATAAAAGTCTTTGGTGTGGTACTGTGTCAAAAGCTTTCTTGAAATCTAAATAGATACTGTGTGTGTGTGTGTGTGTGTGTGTGTGTGTGTGTGTGTGTGTAAATATATATCCTTAACATACCAACTATGCTAGAAAGCCAGAGAGATTGGAAGAAAGAGAGGAAAGAGGAATGGAAGGATTGAAGAGGAGGCAGGAGGAGAGAGAGGGTGGAGGGGAGGAAGGGGGTCATGGAGGGGAGGGAGAAGGTAAGGGGGCAAAGAGGGATGAGGGATGGAGGGGGAGGGAGGAGGTAAGGGGAGAAGGAGGGAGGGGGGAGGGAGGAGGGAAAGAGGGGGAGAGGTGATGGAGGAAGCGTGCTTTTCAGGGAGGAGTGGAGAGAAAGACAATAGGTGGAAAGACAAGAAGAGGAAAGAAGGGTAAGGAAATAGAGGAAGAGAAAAAAGTGAGAGGGAGGGGGAGTAGAGGAAAGGAGAGAAGAAAGAAGGGATGTGAAAGGAGGGAGGTGGGGGAAACACACGAGTTAGTGGAGGGGGGGGAGAACGAGCGGGGGGAGGGTGGGAACAAGTGGGAGGAAAGAATTTGGGAGGAGGTGGAATTCTCCGGCTTTTGCTCAGTCAGCGTTGAGCTTTGACTGGTGAAGGTTGTCTACTACTTTGGTAAGATAATTTTCCTTTTCCTTTCCATTAAATTACTCTTTATGGAGACAACGATTTTTAGTTTGTACTGTAAACACTTCTGAGTAGTTTCAAAGCTTACTGAGATCACTGAAATCGTAATAGCGGACAGTAGAGGGGTAATAAAGCTGTATGTGAAGAGGGTGAACGTGTAGTTTGGGGGTGAGATTGTGTGTGAGTTTGGGGTCGGTGTGAAATTCAGGTACTGGGTATGGATTTTTTCAGTGTTTATGGATGTATATATACAGTATATATTTTGGATAGCTTATAAGGATTTTTTTTTTTTTTTTCCAGCATGATGTCGGGGTGTATAATTTGACCCCACTTCCCAGTTTCCAGGCAGTTCTCTGTTGAGGGCTACCACCACGGCTATCACAACTACCACCACCACCACCACCACAACTAGCTCAACCACAACCATCACTTTGGAGGGAGCATAACAGAATTCTAATTCGGTGAGTATGCTTAAGACTTTTCAGTTTTTTCTATTACCTCCGCCAACAATGTTGGTAATTCACCTATGTTTGTTTATCCAGACAAAAGTTCTGTCCAAAAGTTCTCGATGAATTCAATGAAACTGTGGAAGGGTGGGCCGTGGGCCAAGAAAGGATTGATTAAATTTTGGGGCGGATCCCGAGTCGGATCCGGACCCATGGCATTGGCGGAGGTATGCGCACTTGAGTGCTTTCTAGTTATTATTATTATATTTGCTTGCCTCTTGCACATGGCTTTTCTGGTAGGTTTAGGTATTTTTTCACAAATTCAAAAAATCATATGGTATGGCAAATCTCGCCTTTTCAGTTAGTTTATGGCCAAGTGTAGCCAGACTGAGAATTCTGACTAGTAACCAGTGAAAGATCCCCAACCCCTTTTTCAGTTCGCTAATGGCAGTGTAGTCAGACAGGGAGGGTAAGTGACTATAGGTATTTCACAATAACATGGCCCAGATTTTCATTCTTTCGTAACCTGTTTCACATAGCTCTTTGGCAGGACAATGGTATGGCTCTACATTCTTCACATAACACTTTATGACCATCATATTCTAGTATTATGTATTACAACTTGACATTCAGGAGGGAGAGAGAGCTTTGTTAGGCCAAGTTAGAGTAAAAGCAGTAAGGTAACCAAGGACTCGTTCCCAACTCTTAACTACGGTGCATCAAAGTCCATGCCATCAGATCATCGTATTTTTTATGGGAGTGACCCATTGGCAGAAAAACCGGCTATCGGGTATCAAAAAACTACTGCTCCCCCTTTAAAAGCTTAGCTGTATCAGAAACATATTAATGATGCTCTTCACTTTAACTTGGTCCAAAATATCTCTGCATCTTGAATTTTGAATTGAAACAGTAGATGAAAACTAGAATGATCACGAAGTAATGTGGAATGAATAACTGGTTGTAGCATTATCTTGTTCTGCCACTGAACAGTGTGAGGTGGACTTGATAAGGTAAAATCTAGGACAAGCAGAAGGCAGAAGTATTAGTGCTATCCACTGTATAACAGCATACTCTAATTGTAACTAATTTGTCTTACATTTCCACAGTCATTGCAGTGGTGTTCCTATGGTGGACTTGGGTTCGTGTGGGTGAAAACTAAGTATCACGAGAGCCTTGCTCCAGAGAGAGGGCGGCCTGATTCTGGTTCGAGGAGCGATGGGAGACTCCATGGAGAACTCTAGTGAGGGACCTCGTAGCAGAAGTCAGTTCGGATAAGTACAGTACTGTAATGCATTTTTTACCTGATAACTTCCCTTATTTTCAGCTGTTAGTGTAGTCAGGTAATAATGAAAGGCTAAATAGACCAAGAACTCATTCCAACATTATAGCCAAGAATGAGATGGAGGAATGGAGTGGACGGGTGGGAGAAGGGATGTGAATTGGAGAGGTCAGCCAAATGGTTGATGTAGAGGCAATTTGTTTGCCACCCCCCTACGGGATTAGGTATCTGGCGATAGAGAAATAACTGGATATGTAGGGGTGTTAGTTATGTCCAGGGAAAAGACAGGTTATGGTAACCAAGGAGTCATTCCTGCCTCTGTAATATGAAGTTTGTAAAATTTTGTGTAGTCAATTGCATACTGAAGTTGTGGGAGTAGACCAGTTCCATTATCTGAACCTCCTTTCCCACCCTAGGGCAGGGTGAGGAGTAGCAACAACCAGACAGCCCAAATTTGCCCAGTCAGTGGGCCACGCTTCCATTTACTCGTCATTCAAGCTCTCGGAATCCTGGCTCTGATACGCCAAAAAAGTTTCACCACATTCTGTAGCTTCACATAAACGTATCCGATAATCAGTCCGAATGCTGTCATGTTAAAAAGGGTGCCAAATCCCTGATCATGAACTTCTCAACATTAATCCAGACGGCTCGATCTTTTGTCAGTACCTGGCCTCAGACTTCCTTACATCTTTCTCACTCATCCAATATATCCCTCTACCTTCTCCTTGGCCTACCTCACCTCCTCCCTCCTTCAAATTAGCCCAGATATATCTTTTTCACCACTGTTAGCCTTTCTCTCCATGTGACCATACCATCTCTGTACACTTTCATCGATTCTAGTATCCACAGACTTCTAGTGGTAAGACAATTTTTCTGTTAAGAAATTGAAATGAGAATTTTTTTTAGGCTTAATTTGCTGTGGATTTGTGCTTTTGTATTTTAATATATCTTAATGCCAGAATGTTACCACCTTGCCTATACACCTTTGCCATAGCACATCTTTGAGTAGCCTAATTATATTTCATTTACATACAGATGACAGTTAACAGGATATACCTAGACCACGCAAGAAATATTACACTGTTGTGGTTGAAACTTTGACCTAATTGTTTTATCCAGTGTGGGTGAGAGCAGAGGTAAAATAAATATGTAGGTGCAGTAAAACAGAAATTTAATGTGGTCCATTTCACTAGACATGTGAAGAGGATGGAGGATAACTGGAGGATGAGAGGTGTGAACGTTTGAGAATAGATCGAGAGGAAGGGGTACATTGAGATGGTTTGGGAATGGGGAGAGGTTGGAGGCTGACAAATGGTTGCAGGGTGTGAGTGGAGTGAATGGTGAGGGTGCTGAGGGTAGAGTTGAAAAGAACGGGTAGACCGAGAAGGGGTAGACTGGGATGGTTTGACAGGATGGATGGAACCTGAAGTTCTGTGATAAGAAGGTAGGTTGAGATGGTTTGGCAATGTGGAGAAGATGGAGGATAACTGAGTGCAGAGGGTGAGATGTGTGAACGTTGAGGGTAGAGTTGTACGAGGACTGAAAGACCTGGGATGGTCATAGTGAGATCTGAGGGATATGGGGCTGAACAGACAAGTTGCTGCAGACATAAGCAACTTGAAGAGCTGCCATTAGGTGAACTAGGCCGATGTATGCAAGCATCTTGGAGCCTTTATAAATGAAAGAATGAAGGAAATGTTGGCTAACTCTCCCTCTTTCTGAACCGTGCCTCATCCCATCCATAGGCAGGTAAAGAGGCTGAGATGATGTAGATTTAACTACTCCCCTTATTGTGTGTTTTCTCTATCCTTGCTCTCTGCACCCTGCCTCACCCCATCATTAGGTGGAAAAGATCAGGCTAAAGGAAAATTAAGATTTTCACTAGATAACTCACATTTTGCATTAGCTTAACTTGAATAGGGAAGTAACATTATACTGTTTAAGAAAGAATTGCACTGGTTACTATGCGAATTTAGGTATGAATATTTTTCACATAAACTTGACTAGAGCCCTTAACTCGGTTGTGGGTTCATGCTTAACGACACGTGAATCTGAGAGGCTTGAGGCTGAAATTACCCTTCTGCAGTCCACCATCCTCCTTTTGAGAGAGATACATGCCTGTATGGCAAGAATATTGACTTAAGCCTAGAGATGGATGGGTTATTATATAGCCTTCAGTTATGTCCCACCGTATATGATTTAACTAGTGTTGAGGTAGCAGTGTCATTGTAGCTAAAGGGTTAATGAATTCTAAAGCATATTTGTACTTCAGGGCAGTTGGAGGGAAGGGGCAGCTTGATAGCAGAGAAGGCCACCCTTGCTTGGTGTCACCACCACCACCACCACCACCACCCACCTTTGATATTGGGGAGCAACTCAGCTGGATACTAAAATGGTGAGTACTCTAATGTATAATAGCTGCTTAATCATTTAGATGCTAATCTGTTGAAATATCCATTGATAGGCCTATAGTGGAGTGTATTGTACATCAACCTGTATACTTTTCGTTAATTTATGCAATGTTAATAGCTTTTGCTAACTGCCAGTTGGTTGCAAGTCTTTCCCCAGTAGGTGCTTTTATAGTTGGAATGTGCCAAAGCCTATAGTTAATTAGTTCAGGAAGCTAAATTTGAAATAGCATTGCTGAAGTCTACGTACTCACACTTGCCAAATGGAAACATGTATAGCTGTGTGTAGTACAGTAGTTAAATGAGAAGGCTAACAACCATATAATATCTGGAAATTATCATTATCACCCGTTCTACCTTGTATATGTTGCATACTTAATTTTTCTGTGAACTTTTAATAAGTTTTGGAGATTTGGAACAGGTTATAGCCATTATTACCCATCACTAAAGGAAATATCTCCAAAGCTGGGTAAAACCATTGGGTGTTGGCAGGAGTGAATTACAACAAGTGACATGATTCCAGGGGTTGAACCAGTCGGCCTCAGACCCTTGCATTTGAAAGGGACTGCAGTGTCGTGATAGTAAAGCCTTGTCCTCCATGTGATTTTTTGATTTTCCATGTTGCAATGGTACCTTTAGCTGCTTGTCTCGGATTTAAATTGTATCAATGCTAATTTCGGACTGTGCTCTCATCATACACCCTTAAATTGGAAAACACAGCCTTCATTAACCCTATAAGAGTCATAGGTCCTCCCTAGATGTAAAATGCATGGTGGTAGCAAGAATTAAAAAAAAAAAATTAAACCACTAAGGAAGAGCTACTATGGATGCTAAGGAATTAGAAGTATATCTGCTTGAATTCATCCCTTGGCCAATTTGAAATTTGAACAAGGTAGATTGCAGGCTTAAGTTGCCCCTCTTCTGCAGTCCACCATCCTCCTTTCAGGGGATAGGGTAGTAGTTAAGGTATGTTCCTATAACCAGGCAGTTAAGAAGCTGCTATATCAGGCGCAACAGAAAAAGATAATAATAATAATCTATCTATCTATAGCCCGACGCCCTAAACCCGCAAAGGGGGGCCGCAGACAAAACGCCTCCAAGTCGCTCTGTCACCCACCATTTGACTACCCTCCCCCCAACTCACTCCCCCTCCCTCATATACCTCTCAACTCCATCCCTCCACCTCATCCTCGGTCTACCTCTCCGTCTCCCTCCCTCCACCTCACCTACAAACACCCTCTTAGTCAGTCTTTCATTCTCCATTCTCTTAACATGTCCAAACCACGTCAGTGTATTTCTCCTAATCTTTTCAACCACATCCACATCTACCCCACAGCGTTCCTTCACTTCTTCATTCGTCAACCTGTCCCTCCACATCACTCCACATGCTCCTCTCAAGTAACTCATTTCCACTGCTCTCACTCTTGACTTCTTCCCCTCTTGCAAGGTCCATGCCTCGCTTCCATACGTCAGGGTAGGGATCACAATACTATCATGCAGTGACTTCTTAACTTCCACACTCACCTCCCTATTTCTCATCACTGCTTTCAGTGTACCAACAACCTTCCTTCCCTGCTGTACCCTTTCACGCACTTCATCCCCCAAAGTTCCATCCTTACTCATCACACTACCCAAGTACTTGAATGCACTCACATTCTCCATATCCTCACCATCCAATTTCACTGCACACTGTGTGACTTCATTCCTCTCAAACACCATAACTTTACCTTTGTTTACATTAACTTTCAGATTCCTCCTCCTACACACTGTCCCAAATTCGTTCACCAAACCTTGCAACTCTCATTCATCTTCACTCAACAGTACTGTATCATCAGCAAACAGCAACACCGAAAGCTTCCAAATCTCACCCTCATTCATTAGAGCCACCCCCACATCCACTGCCCTACCCTGCACCTCCTTTACAACCCCATCCATGTATATATTAAACAGCCATGGAGACATCACACAACCCTGTTTCAGTCCCACATTGAGATCAAAGAACTCACTCAGCACACCATCCACTCGCACAGTAGCCCTAGCTCCCTCGTACATACTCTTCACAGCACTCAACAATTTCCCCTCCACTCCATATATTCTTAATACCTTCCACCTACCATGCCTATCTATTGTCATAAGCTTTCTCCAAGTCCATGAAGGCAGCATACACTTTCCTTCCCTTCTCTAGATACTTCTCCACTAAACATCTTAGAACAAATATCTGATCTCCACACCCTTTTCCCTTCCTAAATCCCCCTTGTTCATCTCCAACTAGCTCCTCTGTCATATGTCTAACCCTATCAATGAGTATTCTACCATATATTTTACCAGTCACACTAAGTAGGCAAATACCCCTATGGTTACCACATACTTCTCTCTCCCCTATTCCTTTGTATAAAGGAACAATTATACCTGATTTCCAGTCCTCTGGAACCCTTCCCTCTTCCCAAGCCAATCTACACAACTTCCATATCCACTCCACAACAATCTCACCCCCATACCTAAGCATTTCACCACACACTCCATCAATTCCTGGGGCCTTTCCCAACCTGATCTTCTTCACTGCTTCCACTACTTCCTAACTACTGATCTCTTCCTTCCTCCTCTCATCTCTTCTTCTCCCAGCCATTCCCCAACCACTTATACTCGCACTGCTCTTACTCTCTACATTCAACAAATCCTCAGTGCTCCTTCCATCTCCTCAGTTTCTCTCTCTTCTCCACCAACAATCTATTATTCCTATTTTTCACTCCCCTACTATTTCCCCTTTCCTTTGCCTTACTTTCTTTACCTCCTTCCAAAACAATTTCTTACTCTCCCTCCATTTCACACTCAGATTCCTCCCAAACTCTTCATCCACTTCCTTTTTACTCTCCTTCACCAGTCTCTTAACCTCCCTTCTCCTGCTCACGTATACCTCTCTCTTCTCTCTCTCATCTTCTCCCCTACCTCTACTCGCTAACCATTCACTATATGCCTTCTTCTTTTGTTCCACAGCTCGTTTCACCTCATCATTCCACCATGCTGTCCCTTGCACACCCTTGCATCTCCTCCTCACTCCACAAACCGCCTCACACGCTGCGCCTATGTCTTCCGTGAATATCTTACATACGTCTTCCACCCCTTCCATCTGCTCTAGCTCATACCTTCCCAATCTTTCTTCCACTATGCTCTTATACTGTCATTTTCTCACTATCTTGCAATTTCTCCACTCTTCTCACAGGAGTTGCTTCCTCCTGTCTTCCCTTTCGTCTCCTCAACCACTTCCTTTGCAGCTCTACCTTGGCCATCACTAAGTGATGGTCCGAGACTCCATTCCCCCACCCTCTCCATACTCTTGCATCCAACACTTGTCTTCTCATTCGCTCATCCACACACACGTAGTCTATCATTGCCCTTCGTTCAACAAGTTCACCATCCATCCTCCTCATTACTCTCCATGTATACCGGTGGATCATCTTATGCCGAAAGTAGGTGTTGGCTATTGCCAACCCCTTACAAGCACAGATGTCCACCAAAGCACTTCCATTCCCATCTACGTCAGCTGGCACACCCCACTGACCAACCACTCCATCCACTCGTACATTCCCAACTTTCCCATTCATGTCTCCAATCAACAGCACTCTCTCGCTCCTCTCAAACTTGTCCATACACGCTTCTGCACTCACCCAAAACTCATCTTTCACTCTTGCCACTCGATCCTCTGTCGGGGCATACACACATACAATCGCCCACGCTTGTATACCTACTTTAATCCTCACCCATACAATCCTTGCACCCACTGTTCCATACTCTCTTATATTCTCCTTCCACTTCTTGCTTATCATCAGACATACTCCCTCTCTTGCCCTCTCATTTTCATTGACTCTCGCACATATACCTAAACCATATTCCCATTCTCTCACCCTTTCACCTTGCCATTTAGTTTGTCAATCCACATATATCCACTTTTGCATCCTCAAGCACCTGAACAATCTGTCTGTCACTTCATCATTCACTCCTCTCACATTCCACGTTCCCACCCTAAGAATGTCCTTTGTTCGTTCCTTAGTCGTCAATGTATGGTCCGTCCGGGTCCGAGGCGCTTTATTCGCTTTTTTAGTTAGTTCTTTTTACGGGGTGGGGCACTAACCCACCACCAACCCTTTTAGTCGCCTCGTACGACAAGCAGGGATACTGGGGGAGTATTCTTGAAACCCCCCCCTACCCCCAGGGGGGGGTAATAATAATAATAAAAAAAAGCGTTCTTCCCATGACTGCTTCTCCTTCTGCCTGTGACCATCTGCCAGTGAGAGTCTTTTAAATGCAGTGTCCGGCATCTTTCAGCGAATGGCTCTTGACTTTGTTCAGTTTTTGTTTGGAAAGATTTATTTTTCTGCTGTTATAGGTTTTTCATGTAGTCCAGACTTCAATGTACTGTATCGGATTACTTCCGTAGATATAGACAGATAAAGCACACAGGGAGTATGATGGATTATCTTTAGATGTATTAGCGATGTTTACAGTGTTGGCCATCCGCAAAAATCTGGCCATCGTCTGTCGTCGTCGTTTAGTGGATTAATGTGCTCCCATTGGCTGGTGTTTGGAGTTGACGTGGGATTATTTGCTACTGTATTTACTGTAGATGCCTGGCGGGCTAGTGGGTTAGGGTGGTCCAACTGGATGTTCTTTGGAATAGTAGATCTTTTTTAGGTACGGAATTTAAGTTTCTGATCTTGTGTTTAGATGATCCAGTTAGCAGGTTGTGTGTGTGTGTGTGTGTGTGTGTGTGTGTGTGTGTGTGTGTGTGTGTGTGTGTGTGTGTGTGTGTGTGTGTGTGTGTGTGTGTGTGTGTGTGTGTGCGTGCGTGTGCGTGTGTGTGCGTGTGCGTGCGTGTGTGTGTGTGTGTGTGCGTGTGTGTGTGTGTGTGTGTGTGTGTGTGTGTGTGTGTGTGTGTGTGTGTGTGAGTGTGTGTGAGTGCGTGTGTGTATGTTTAGATTAGGTTAGTGTGTTTAGGTGTCTGAGTGCCTGGTGGTCTGGTGGGTCTGGGTGCCTGGTGGTCTGGTGGGTCTGGGTGCCTGGTGGTCTGGAGGTCTGGTGGGTCTGGGTGCCTGGAGGTCTGGTGGGTCTGGGTGCCTGGTGGTCTGGTGGGTCTGGGTGCCTGGAGGTCTGGTGGGTCTGGGTGCCTGGTGGTCTGGTGGGTCTGGGTGCCTGGTGGTCTGGTGGGTCTGGGTGCCTGGTGGTCTGGTGGGTCTGGGTGCCTGGAGGTCTGGTGGGTCTGGGTGCCTGGTGGGTGCCTGGAGGTCTGGTGGGTCTGGGTGCCTGGTGGGTGCCTGGAGGTCTGGTGGGTCTGGGTGCCTTTCAGTACAGTGAATGATGGTGGAGCGCGATGCCTTCATTTGGTAGCACAAATGACTGAATGGCTGCACCCATGCACAAACATCCCTCACTTCCCTCCCTATCCTCCCCAGAGAATGGAGGACAGCATAAGGGAAATGTCAGTGTGCAGTCCGCCAGGTTCACATTTCAGATAAACCCGGGGTCACAACAACAAAACCTACATATACACCAGCAACACTTTACATATTAAAAGGCTGAGTTATCACTACAATGGAAAAGACCATTTCTTTTTTTATGCGATGAAGAAAAAGCTCACATGATTTTTCCTTTCCATTAAAAAAAATATATATATATATAAGAGACAAAATTCAAGATCCATTCATTCTGAGAAGCCTGGACACACTGCATTTAAGACTGGAGATCATAGGTAGTAAAAATACAGACAGAGGAAGACAGTTCCAGATCTGACTTGTTGCACACTTGAAGGACTTGGAGTAATGGTTAACTCTTGCATTAGAGAGCTGCTCAGAAAAAGGATGAAAGTTTGCTGCTAGACAGGGGCTATGCTCCTGCTGTAGCAGTGGAGGGATACAAGTAAACAGTTCAGAGGAGCAGTGACCACTGAAGTAACAACAGAAAATGAGATAAAGGAGCAACAGTGCGGCGAAGAGACAGAGGTTGAAGGGAGCCAGTATGAGTAGGAGAGTTAATGAGACGAAAAGCCTCTGACTCCACCTTGTTGAGAAGAGTTGTATGTGGGGAGCCTCTCCACACATAAGAGTTGTTCTCTAAATGGGCGAATAAAACCCGTGTATAAACAACTATGCATGGGTAAAGAAGACACAGAATTGTCTTCACCACCTGGGATGAACTCCTAGAGTAGGGTCTCATCTTTGAATTCCTCACAGCAATCACAAACCTGAGGCACAGAGCACCATCACTGATGGCAGAAACCAGCTCAGAGGCATGATGTTTTTTAGCAGAAAAATGTGCAATAACAGCAGAAGTGCAGATTTTCATTTTGCAGTGATAACAAAAACCAGTTACCGATATCATAAAAATATGAAATATTACTCACTTGTGGTTCATTAGGGGAGTTGAGGTTCATAATTGCATACTGTAGAGTACTGGAGTCTAGTGTTGGCAGCCATCCTGTGTTGCTCTCTTACATGTGAATGCAACCACTCTCGGATAACACTACACACACATTTCCATCTCGGTGTAATCTAAAAGGAAAAACATTACATCATAATATAAACATCTGCAGAAGCAAAGTGGGATTCTATATTGTAATATTAAGGAAGTAACTCACTGTGCAAAAATCTGTGGGACTAACTAATAGCCTTTCCATCACAAAACGTTTGGAAATACTGGTACCTTTATCTTTGATTTCATACTGAGCCCACAATGACTAATTCTGACCAAAAAGCTGAAAAAATGATTTCGCATGCCACAATTTCCAACAATTACGGTCAAAAATTTTTTTTTTTTTTTTTTTTAGTAATTTTTGGACAATCCCAGGATTTATCCCGGCCTAATGCATAAAGAATTTGGCTGATATCTATTACCGTTCCTGTGAAAGAAACAAATATATGATTTTTGCACTGTACTGTATTTTCGTGTTAAAATTTCCAACAATTTCGTGTCATCCCGTTGAGCACAACAGCCATTTTTTTTTTTTTTCTGACTCTCTGGACTTACCCTAACCTAACGCAAAAAGAATTAACAATTACTGTACTCATGTAATAAACAAACAAATGCACACTGACACACATTCACAGCTTGCCTTTGTTTAGATTCACTGCCCCAACAACAGTGTACAAGCTTGAGGCTAGATTATTCAGTCCTGTCATTATTTGATAACCATCCACTCGCCAATGAGCATCATCTACTTTTTTCTTTAGTTTAAGGAAGATGGAACCAAAGACCAAAAGCATTCAATCCCAATCATCCCTGAGATTTAATACCTTCTCTCCAATCATATATTTTTCACTTAGCTCTTCTAAGGGAAGAATACTGTATTGTCATATACCGTTAGAAGTGTTATGATTTGCCGGCCAAAGCTGTCCTTTTGCCATCCACCATCCTCCTTTTGGGGGTCAGGGAGAGTACTATGGGACCGTGCTCGGATGTTTCGGTCATGGACGTTTGAGACACGGACGTGTGAGCCATGGCCACCACCCTAGGACGGAAGGTAGGGCACAGGTTAGGTTAGGTAAGGTTCACAACACTTCACACCTAAAACGTCCTGTGACCCAAAGCCTAAACGTCCGTGCCCGAAACGTCCTACCGTAGCTACATTCCATGGGACATATTATATATAACCATGTTGATCCATTTCACAGTAATACGTTACCACCAAGAACGCGTTCCTCTACTGCATGTATAATGAAAGTACAGCCTAACAGGGCCTCAAGCTTGCCAGCCTAGTGTAAGTCTGGCTTTTGTATAATCCACATCTCAAAACAGCACACAATACAAAGATAAAATAACACCAGTATATTCACCAGAACTTCTACAACTGACATACGTACTCACACCGATTTTAAAGGTACAAAAAGTGGGAAACGAGTCGGTAAATAAGATAACATGCTTCACTGCAAATATGGCGCCGGGGAAGGAAGCCAAGGAAAATGAGTGCGAGTTTAAGAAAATCTTCAATCATTTAATTATTAATTGATGATAAAGACAAGTTGTTACGTTATTCGGGAAAATTCTGTCATCTTTTCAGCTAATTTCTTATGCAAAATATTATTGACAAAGTGAAGGGGTAGCTTTATAAACGCGAAAGTACTTGACCCACCGCCGACCACTGAGCTGTATAACATGGAGGGGATGTTTCCGCGGCGACCGTGTAACTTACGGTCGCCATATTGAAACACCAGCACTCGTCGCCTTCACCATAGTTCTTGCTTTCTCTGTCTAAGTGGTGCTTGTGTGTATACATATATACATATATATATATATATATATATATATATATATATATATATATATAAATTCAAAAACATATATAGACTGAATTTTTTCTGCCTAGCTCTACGAATTATATGGGGTACATTTAGCCGAGAGTATGAGTAAAACAACGTCATAGGTTGCTGCAATGCTGAACATTCCTTTTTTTCTTTTTAAGTTTTCTTTATGACTTTAACCTAATGTCTATTTCATTATGATAAAGAAAAAATTGTGGTTGATGGAAAGAGCACATATATGAACGTGTATATTCCGCCATCATAGAGTATATAAGCACATTATATAAAAGTGTTATTATATATCCATCTGTCTGTCTGTAGCCATCTATCTGTCTATCCATATATCTATCAACATCTGTCTGTCTATCTATCTATCTAGATATATCTGTCCGTCTATATAGATCTGTCTATCTACCAATATGTATTTCAGTCTATCTAGGTATATCTATCTATATGTATTTCTCTCTCTCTCTCTCTCTCTCTCTCTCTCTCTCTCTCTCTCTCTCTTTCTTTCTCTCTCTCTCTCTCTCACACACACACACACACACACACACACACACACACACATATATATATATATATATATATATATATATATATATATATGAAATACCCAACCCAAGGGGAGACCACAGGGAGGCGCGCGGACAGGTTGACGAAATACCCACCCCAAGGAGAGACCACAGGGAGGCGTGTAAGGGGCCCAGACAAGACGGGCCTGCATCCTCTGCCACCATGCGTCCCTCTTCCCCTCAACGGAGCCAGCGGGAAGTACGCCACCCCGCCGCATGACTCTCCAGCCAGACCAGCACTCGCCAGGATCGGGGTGGGACTTGTGTACTCCAGGTCCCAAGTAGGACCACGGCAACACCCATCTTGCTTGTCGGGGAGGGACCATCCACCGTAATTCCCTCACCTACAAACCCAGGCAGGACTGCAACAACCCCCATCTTGCTTGTTGGGGAGGGAACATCCACTGTACTTCCCTCACACGCAGACCCCGCTGGGAGCAGGACTGCAGCAACACCCACCATGCTTGCTGGGGAGAGGACGTCCACCATACTCCTCTCACCTGCCTTCCCAGGGCAAAGCAGAACCCCGGCAGTGCCCACCATGCTCGTTGGGAAGGGAACGTCCACCGTACTTCCCTCGACTGCAGCCGCTATCAGAAGCAGGACCCTGGCAACGCCCACCGTGCTTGCCAGGGAGAGGACGTCCACTGTACTTCTCTCACCCGCAGTTCCAGGGACTAATAGAACTGCGGCGGTGCCCACCGTGCCCCTTAGGGAGGGAACGTCCACCATACTTCCCTCATCTGCTACCTCTGCCGCTCCCTTTGAGGCCAATGCCCCTTGCTCACCTCACTCCTCCAGAGGCTGAGTGGGACGCCCCTCTCGCTCCCCCCACACCCCAAGGGGCAGAGCTCGCTCCCCAGCAGAGTCCCTGTTGGAGAGTGTCTGGAGTGGCCCCATCGTGAGCCTGTGAGTGTGCTCACTACAGCCAGTGCCCCAACGTCACCAGCCGCTGCCGGACTCCCTGAGGAATAGACACCGCAGGCAGCCCCTGATGGCCTCTCAATGCCAGCGAGACCGCAGCCGAAGGACCACCCAGGACTCCCGGCCGGGACCTGCCCAGACCAACCGGCGAGCTGTTCTTCTCAAAGTGCAGGCGCAGAGCAGCGTGCCTGCTCGCTCTGTTTGGCCCCAGTCCCGAGGGGCGCCACACTTACCGAGGCCCCACCAGAGAAAGGCCTCCCTCTGTTCCACCCCACAGCCCACACCGGACGATCCAGCACACGACAAGGGACCTGCACCTCTCTCAAGAGCGCACACCTGACGAGACGCCTCCCACACTTAGGCGACACCTGCAACTACATGGTCTCATGTAGTCCAACTCTTATCCTTGTGTACTAATACTGTGTTTAGTCTGTTTCATTGTACTGTGTCCTGTACTTGTATCTTTTTGTGGTAATATACACGTAAGATTGGTATAGCCTGTGTCTGAGCCCTGTTCCTTTGGTTGCATGCTCTAGACCCGGTCTTGGAAAGAACCCAAGTCAATTACTCGTATTCAGAGAGCAAGAAGTTGAGCTCAGAGTACGCAGCATAACAATATATATATATATATATATATATTGTTATGCTGGTGTTTTTAAGGCGACTTCTCGTCCTAAAAACACTAGCGACTGAAGCGGGGTCCTCTTTCTAGACCGGAAGTAAAGCACCCACAAAGGAACAGGACATAAAAACCAGGCAGTACACCTTAACACATCTATTACCTTAATTCTAACTGTTACAATACAACACAGAGTGATATTTGAGCTACAGGGGAACAGGGACACAGAGTTAACATTCAGCACCACAAAATATAGTTACACTTAGTACACACTACAATGCTCATACAGGGATATCTTGAATTATATATGTTATTGTCTAGGTGTCACTTTTAGGCAGGATATACACCGAACTGATCACAAAGGGGATAAGCAAGACTGGGAGTCTGTAGGGGAAATATTACTATAAATAAGGTAGGGTGCAGATAGCGACACTTGACACAGTCACCTGGTCACGGCGACACTCACACTCAGGCTTTTGACCAGCCCGCGCACCCTAGCCTTATGCGTTCACAGAAAGTTCTTTTATTAGGGGGACTTGGATAATTACTCTAAGGTTCATTCTCTGTCCTGCCGACACTGAGTTCTTTTGGGCTATTGGTAACTGCACTGTTCTTCACTTAGTCACTGTTCACTGTTCTTTTCCCCGATTTGTTCTCGACACAAGGGGAGTCACTATTTACCTGTATCTTCTGGGTAATGTTCACTCCGTGACAAGGGCGTGAGGGTAGAGCCCTAGGGGGACCCGGCCTGCAGAGGGCAAGGGATTAACCGTAGGGGAGTCACTGCCCGGGTCACACTCCTCAGTGGGGTGCAGGGAGGCCCTCCCGTCTGGGGGCCTCGACCTGAGAGGTGGCCCTCTAGTTGGGGCCTCGTCGGTGTGGTGCAGGGAGGCCCTCCTGTCTGGGGGCCTCGACCTGAGAGGTGGCCCTCGGGACTGGGGCTGAACAGCCTGAGCAGTCAGGCCTGTCGTCTCTGGCTCCATGGAGTGAGGGAGCCGGGATTGCCTTCGTTGGGAGCCGGTGGGTCTGGCCTGGGTGTCCCGGGACTGCGGATGCCTAGGGGGAGAGGCGCCGACAGGGCTGGGCTGTGGCAGCTTCTCCTTCGGGACTCGGGCAGGAACAAGGATCTCCCAGGCGTGGGAGGTAGGTCTGATATCGGGCCTTGCCACCACCCTAGTGTCACCTCCAGGGCTATATTCCCGGGTGGTGACGAAGGGCTCCCACAGGGGGAAGAGGCTGGAGAAGGACTCTCGTCACTCGTGTCCTCTCTGGTACATCCTGAGGCCGGAGCCTTGGGTCGCCTTACCCTGGTACGTACGTTGGCTGTGGCTGAGAGCTTACCCGGCGTACAAGGAGCAACTGAAGGGCGTACAAGGCCGCTCCTTCCCCGCCACGTATAGAGACAGTCGGTGCGGTGTTGCTCCCGTAGTAGGGGACAAGCCGGAGTGAGGGGCACAGAGGCCACACTCTCTCCAGTACGTACTGAGGCTACCTTCAGGGGCTTCTCTACCCTGATACGTGCCACGGCCAGAGCCGGATGCCTACCCATCTTACAGAGAGCAACTGAAGGGCGTACAAGGCCGCTCCTTCCCCGCCACGTATAGAGACCGTCAGCGCGGTGTTGCTCCCGTAGTAGGGAAAAGCTACACGTACGATAGCAGGGGCTCTTTACCCTGGTACGTACTCTGGCTGTAGCCGGGAGCTGATATTTCCGACCAGAAGCAACTGAAGGGCGTACAAGGCCGCTCCTTCCCCACCACGTATAGAGACCGTCGGCACGGTGTTGCTCCTGTAGGGTAGAACAGCAGGAGAGGGATGCACTGGGGCAACTCTCTCTCTGGGGTGTACTAAGGCCAGAGCCTTGGGTTGCCTTACCCTCGTACACTTCATTAGGCCGTAGCCTTGGGCCTCCTGCCCTAGAGGGTATAACAATTGCCGTCAATACGGTGTTACTTGGGACTGAAGCTAGTTCAGTCCCACCCCTTTTCTGACGACGGTTGTTCCGCCCGCAAGGTAGTTGCCTTTCCCTGGTCACCTGGTGTTGGGGCAGTTGCGGGGAACAAGGGCCCAGGACCGTAGTGTCCTGGTGACCCTCTTGACTGGGGTCACTAACCCCACCGTTGTGTCCTCCTGGGGTGGTGGTGCGGTGGAGGCCCGGTGGTGGGGTGGATGGTGGTGAGGTGGGAGGTCCGGCGGCGGGTACGGCGGGCATTTTATATATATATATATATCCCATTGGAACCCGGTGTCCGGAATATTGGACAGAACTGGGATTTTTCAAGTCTTTATAAAGTAGGGAACCCCCGGGTAGGGACCTATGAGCTTCGCGACTATGAGCCGATAGGCGGAGGGCGGTACGCTTCGTACCCACCCAGCGCCATGCCTCGCCCAGCACCCCTGGGATCCAATGGGATATAATCAGTGACACTGAAGTCTATATCTATATTACAACTCTCTCTCTCTCTCTCTCTCTCTCTCTCTCTCTCTCTCTCTCTCTCTCTCTCTCTCTCTCTCTCGTCGTTGAACACGCTTTTACCTTTAGTCTATTTCCTTTATTTTTCAGCTACTTTTTTTCCCTCTTTATTATCCTTTAGTTTCTTTCTTTGTCTTTCTTTTTACGCCTTTTCCTTTATTTTCTTCCTTGTCCTTAATTATTAAGATTTTCCATTATTTTCTGCCCTTTTTCATTACTTCCACGCTTTTCTTCCCCTTATTGTAACTTTTTTTATTTGTCTGCTTTATTCTATTTTATCCTCATCTCCTTTTTCCTTTTTTTTCCTTGGTTTTCCTCTGTTTCTTAAAGGGAAAAGGATATACGTGAAATCTTCTCAAGTGCGTTCTCGTTAGTGATATGAGAAGCGTCGTTGCGTCACCTCCCAAGCGATTTATCTTACCTCACCTCATCAGTAGGTATGGAACAGGTAAATCGATTCACGCCAGGACTAATGTATGCCACGAATCACTTAGCGGGCTCGGTAATCTATTTTTCTATCAATCAATCTATTCATCTCTCTATAACCCACTAACATTACTGTATGCTACTATAGGCTACAAGACTAAGGCATACTTTAATACTGTACGGTACTAATGAACAGTATAGTAATACGCAACACTAATGCACACTTAAATACTGTACGCCACAAATTTACACTTATGCCAGATAAACCGCACTATGGCCGACCGTAGAGTATTATAAGGCCTCGATGCCTCGCTCGCTTGGCAGTTAGTTACACGCACGCCTCGGAGGTGCACTCTTCCCTGCGTTCACATCTTACGGCTGTGTGTGAATCTTGCTTGAAAGATTACTTAGTACTCTAACGTCTCGCTTCAACAGAAATAGCAAAAATGGACCTTCCAAGATTGTTCTTGCTGACTGCGTTGGCGATGTGTTGCTATCCTTGCAATATCCTCAGCAGAGTTGTACCACATCGTCTCCACGTCAACCACCTTCACGCCAAGAAGAGTTAGTGAAAGAACAGAGTTGAGCACCACCACTCCTCCTCTAAACCTCACCTTCACTTCCTAACTGAGACTCGTGTCTGAGGCGACTGATAGTGAACCCTTCTCTGTATCCTCCTACTTTCTCTATACTCGTTCCAAAACAAAAGGTGGCTGTTGCGTATATGTACACAACGACATATTTTGCTCTCGTGTTCCTGAACTTGAATCTTCTGAATTTTGTACTCTGTGGCTTCAGCTTTCCTGTCATTCTCTGACTAAATATATCTGTGCTGTTTACTTATCCCCTAATTCTAATGACCATGAAAAATTCTTCGACTATCTTACTTCTCAGATGGAACACGTCCTATCCATTTCTCCTTTCTCTGAAATCTCCATTCTAGGAGATTTCAATGTTCACCTCCACCTTTGGCTCTCCTCTCCTTTTACTGATCCACCTGGTGAACAAGACTACATTTTTTTCTGTCCTTAATGACCTAGATCAGCTTGTTCAACACTCTATTTGTATCCCTGACCGCTTTGGAGAGAGTTCCAAAATACTTGATCTCTTCCTTACAACTAATCCTTCTGCTTACAGTTAATCTTTCCTCTCCGTTGGGCTCCTCTGATCATAGCCTTATCACCTTAACCTGTCTTATAGCTCCAGTAAGGCATGTTGACCCTCTCAACAACCGTCGGTTGTGGCATTTTGGAGTGGCTGATTGGGAGGCAATGACTGATTATGTGTGTGTGGATGAAAGGAAGTGGAAGGATGAGAAGGTGTGTGATGGATGCAAGAGTATATAAATGTTGGGGGAGTGGACTTTCAGACCACCAGTTGGTGGTGGTCAGAATTAAAGTCCAAATAAAATGGAAAAATAGATGAAGGGAAGGACGGGGGGAAGTAGTACATACTGTACAAGGAGGGTGGAAAAGTTACAAGAGGATGGAAAAAGGGCAGAATATAAGAGGGACATGGAGGAGCGATTGGGTAAGTATAGATTGGAGCAGATGGGGGACGTGGAAGGTGTGTGTAAGGTATTCACGGAAGAAATCTGTGCAGCATGTGAGGTGGTGTGTGGGGTGAAGAGAAGACGATAGGGGGTGCAGGGAACAGCATGGTGGACTGAAGAGGTGAGAGAGGCTGTGGCACAAAAGAAGAAAGCATACAGTGAATGGATGAGAAACAAGGGCGTGGAAGAAGTTGAGAGACGGAAGAGAGAGTTATATGTAGAGAGGAAGAGAGAGGTGAAAAGATAAGTGAGAGAGAGTAAGAAGAGAATGGATAAGGAATTTGGAAGGAATTTGAGTGTAAAGTGGAGGGAATGTAAGAAAATGTTCTGGAAAGAGGTAAAGAGAATTAGACAGGGTACCAAAGAAGTTAGTTGGGGAGTGAAAGATATGAATGGTAGATTACTAGTGGAGAAGGGAGAAAAAGTGAGCAGATGAAGAGAACACTTCAATGAACTGTTGAACACAGAGAACGAAAGTAATGCAAGTATAAGTGGCAGGGGAATGGCTGGGAGAAGGAGGGATGTGAGAAGAGAGGAAACAGTAGGATGGAAGTTGTGGAACCAATGAAGAAAGTTAAAATGGGGAAATACCCAGGAGCTGATGGAGTGTGGTGAAATTCTGAGGCATGGAGGAGAGACAGTAGTAGAATGGATGTGGAAGATGTGCAGATTGGCCTGGGAGGAAGGTAGTCCCGGAAGATTGGAAGTCAGGTATAATTGTTCCATTGTAAAAAAAAGGAAAAGGGGAAAAAGAAGTATGTGGTAATCATAAGGGCATTGCCTTCTTAGTGTAGCAGGGAAAGTATATGGTAAGATACTTACTGACAGAGTTAGGGAAATAACAGAGGAATTAGTTGGAGAATAACAGGGAGGTTTTAGGAAGGGAAGAGGTTGTGTAGATCAGATATTCATTCTTAGATCCTTAGTGGAAAAGTTTCTAGAGAAGGGAAAGAAGTTGTATGCAGCCTTCATGGATTTGGAGAAAGCATATGACAGGGTGGATAGACAAGGATTGTGGAAAGTACGCCGTGAAGAGTATGTATGAGGGTGCCAAGGCTGCAGTGTGTGTGGATGGTGAACTGAGTGAATTTTTGTATTTGAAGGTTGGATTGAAACAAGGATGTGTCATGTCTCCATGGTTGTTCAATCTGTATATGGATGGGGTTATAAAAGAGATACAAGGTAGGACAGTGGATGTTGGAGTGGCTCTAGTGAGAGAGGGCAGTGTTTGGAAACTCCCTGTACTGTTGTTTGCAGATGATACTGTGTTGTTAAGTGAAGACGAAAGGGAGCTGCAAGGCTTGGTGGATGAGGTTGGGAGAGTGTGTAAGAAACGGAATCTAAAGGTGAATGTAGAGAAGAGTAAAGTTATGATCTTCGAGAGAAGTGAAGTTAGTGAATATACAGTGAGACTGGATGGGGAGGAAATGGAGAATGTGAGTGCATTTAAGTACTTGGGGAGTGTGATGAGTAAGGATGGAAGTCTAGAGGGTGAAGTGCTTGAAAGGGTGCAGCAGGGAAGAAAGGTTGCTGGCTCCTTGAAAGCAGTGATAAGAAACAGGGAAGTGAGCATGGAAGTGAAAAAGCTATTACACGATAATATTGTTATACCAACTCTAACGTATGGAAGTGAAGCTTGGACGTTGCTGGAGGGATAGAAATCAAGAGTAAGAGCAGTGGAAATGAGTTATTTGAGAGAAGCAAGTGGAGTCACATGGAGAGACAGGCTGACAAATGAGGAAGTGAAGGAGCATTGTGGTGTGGATGAGGATGTGATAGGAAGAGTTAAGAGAAACACATTAAGGGGTTTGACGATGTGGAGAGGATGGAGAGTGACAAACTGATGAGGAGAGTGTATGTGAGTGAGGTGGAGAGAGGGAGAGGGAGGGGGAGGCCGAGGATGAGATGGAGGGATGGAGTGGAGAGGTATATGAGAGAGAGGGGTGTGAGCTGAGAACAGGGCAGTGAAATGGAGGGGGACAGAGCGACATGGAAGTGATTTGTTTGTGGCCACCCCTTACGGGGTTAAGGCGTCTGGCAATAGATAAATAGATAGATAGATGATTGGGAGGCCCTTAGGCAGTATTTCTTTGAGTTTTCCTGGAATTATTATTGTTTCCATGGCCGAAAATCATGTGAGTGAACCTTGTGCATTACAGAGGTTATTCTCTCGGGCACTGAAGCATACGTTCCTTTCTCATCCTCTGACTAAGGCAAAAAAACATTTGTTTAATCACGCTTGTTCTAATGCTGTCCACAACAAGGAGAAGGCCTACAAAAGGTGCTGGAGTCAACCCACTCCTGAATCTCATCTCTTTTGTGTTTCTATCCGAATCGTGCTAAGTCTGTTTTTTGCTCTGCTAAAATAATTTCATTCGTACTAAATGCACTGAACTCTCCAACTAGAATTCTTCCCCCCTCCCTCTGGCATCTTGCCAGAACAGCCTTACCTTAACATCCTTCCCTCCTCTTCCACTCTAACGGTTCTACAGCTATTTCTTCTACTGATAAAACAGTACTCTTTGCTCAGACGTTCACCTCCAATTCCGCCTTAGACGATTCCGGTGCTGTTCTTCCATCACTTCCCCCCCTCTGACGTCCTCATGGCTGACATTAAGATTTTTTCCACTGATGTATTTTCCGCCATCACAGGCCTCAATACTAACAAGGCATATGGACCTGATTAGATCCCTGCTGTTGTCCTCGAGCACTGTACATCTGTGCTTGCACCCTGCCTAGGTAAACTCTTTCGCCTTTGTCTATCAACTTGTAGCCTACCTTTCCTTCTTGCTGGAAGTTTGCTCTCATTCAGCCTGTCTCAAAGAAGGGTGACCATTCCCAACCCTCTAACTATTGTCCAATTGCTCTAACATCCTGTGTCTCAAAAGTTTTCGAGTCTATTCTTAACAGAAAAATTTTAAAGCATCTTACCTATCACAAATTTCTTTCTGATCGCCCGTATGGGTTCCGTCAGGGACGCTCCACCGGCGATCTTTTCACCTACCTTTCAGACTCCTGGTCATCCTCCTTTCGGAACTTTCACGAAAGCTTTGCCATCGCACTTGACATCTCATAGGCTATTGATCGAGGCTGGCATAAATCTTTCATTTCCAAACTGCCCTCTTATGGTTTCTATCCTTCCATCTGTGTCTTCATCTCTAGCTTCCTTTCTGGTCGTCCTATAGTTGTTGTAGGCGGCCACCGTTCTTCTCCTAGAGCTATCAATAGTAGTGTTCCTCAGGGCTCTGTCCTATCACCAACTCTTCCTTTTATTCATCAATGACCTTCTAGGCTGTACATCTAACCCTGTCCACTCATGTGCTGATGACTCCATCCTTCACCTTTCCATTTATTTCCCACAGCGTCCATCTCAGCAGTTACTTCGTCAAACAAGGGATGAGGCTATGGCACACCTAATGTCTGACTTGGCTCATACCTCTGACTGGGGTAAAAGTAATCTTGTTGTTTTTAATGCATCAAAGACTCAATTCTTACGTCTATCAAACAGACAACATTTTCCACAGGAGTACCTTCAATTTTTTTTATATTATCCAGCTTAATCCTGCATCATCTTTAAGTATATCTGGGGTTTCATTCTCTCGAGATTTATCTTGGAAAGAATACATTACCTCTGTTGTAAATTCTGCTTCCAAGGAAATAGGTATGCCAAGCCGACTCCGTACCCTGGTTTTATTCGTCCCTATATATAGTACAACTGTCATGTGTGGGGAGGCTCCCCACATATAGATCTTCTCAACAAGGCGGAGTCAAAGACTTTTCGTTTCATGAACTCTCCTCCCCTTACTGGCTCCCTTCAACCTCTGTCTCTGCCGCACTGTTGCACCTTTACCTCTTTTCTATCGCTGCTTGGTCACGGCTCCTCTGAACTGTCTGCTTGCGTCCCTCCATTACTACGACAGGCGTGTAACATCCGTCTAGCAACAAACTCTCATCCCTTTTCTGTCCAACTCTCTAATGCAAGAGTCCGCAACTCCCAGTCCTTCATACATCCAACAGGTCAACCCTGAAACTTCTCCCTCTGTCTGTAATTCCTACTTCCTATGATCTCCAGTCTTTCAAACGCAGTGTGTTCAGGCATCTCGAAATGTACGGCTCTTGAATTTGGCTCCTGTTATTTTGTTTTGTTTTTTCTTGGAGGGAATTGTTTGCCGGCTCCTGGCCTTTGGTTCCTTCTTTCTTGCATTAAAAAAAATCTGTTCGTACGTATGCATATTTGTCCGTATTAGATGTGTACGTGAGTGGTTGTGTTGCACCGATAGTATACGTTAGATCTGGTTAGGTTAGACTAGATTAGGTTCAGTTCAGGCGGGTTGGTAGCTCTGTGAATGAAGTCATGCTATATTTGTCATACGTGTCAATTTTTCAACACAAAGAAAAACAGAGAGAGAGAGAGAGAGATTAGAGCTGTATCTTTCTCTAACGTTTAGGGCTACACATAACCCATCCCGAGAGAAAGTAAACAAAGAATTCAAGCCGTAACGTCGTATCTCCTCAACTTAACATTTCCGCTTCTGATAATGGATCCTCTCTCTTTCTGTGTGTGTGTGTGTGTGTGTGTGTGTGTGTGTGTGTGTGTGTGTGTGTGTTAAAACTATAAAAATAACATACAAAAGAATAATTGAACATGCAGATTAAGTCGCTGACAAAGAGGTGTTACGGAGAAGGTGAAGATAACAATGGGCCTTATTACGATGAATATTACTTTGAATCTTACACCTCAGTATTCTCTTATTATCTTGAATATTACTTTGAATATTACAGCTCCCACCCTCCCACTCACTTCACCTACCCTGCCCCTCCACACCCACTCATCCACTCAACCCTGCCCCTCCACACCCACTCATCCACTCAACCCTGCCCCTCCACACCCACTCAGCCACTCAATCCTGCCCCTCCACACCCACTCATCCACTCAACCCTGCCCCTCCACACCCACTCAGCCACTCAATCCTGCCCCTCCACACCCACTCATCCACTCAACCCTGCTCCTTCACACCCACTCATCCACCCAACCCTGCCCCTCCACACCCACTCATCCACTCAACCCTGCCCCTCCACACCCACTCATCCACTCAACCCTGCTCCTCCACACCCACTCATCCACTCAACCCTGCCCCTCCACACCCACTCATCCACTCAACCCTGCCCCTCCACACCCACTCATCCACTCAACCCTGCCCACCCATCCCACCAGTCTGACCACCCATCAGACCCGTCGTAGCTGATGATATGATTGTAGTAGTTAAAAAAAACAAATTACTACGGTATATACATGTCTACCATGTTTCCACCCTGCTGACTTAATTATTTATAACAAGCAGGGGTCCGGGCCAAAAAGGCAAACACTCTAATCCTATTTGTTCTGGTTTAATCTTTCTTTCTTCTCCAGAAAGACCAGGTACCTCTAATGCTTTTGAAGAGGGATTATGAGAGGTCCAGGAGCACTGTATTTCAACTTTTGCAGACTAATTCACAGTATTTGTGCGCACTTGTTTACTTTTACCGGTGACCTCAAAAGACCTCTGACTGGTGATCTCAAATGACCTCGGAGGTCAACCTCACATAGCCTATGTCGGAACTGGAGGTCATCTGAGTCTCCATGTCAAGAATTGGGCTGCTGGGTCCAGTCGTTTGAGAGTGTATTACTGGTGACCTCAAATGACCTCCAACCAGTGACTTCAAATGACCTTGGAGGTCAACCTCACATTGGTTTGGTCGTGGTTGAAGGGCAAACAAACAAACAACGCTACTCTTTTATATACATACATTAGTTCTAAACTTGGCCATCACGAGTGCCACTTTAGCAACTGCAACGCACACATCTAAATTCACCCAAAGTTACACTTGTCAGAACTGTTTAGAGAGTTCTGTATGCATCCCCCTCGATTTCCAAAGAGGACAGACAGACAGACAGACAGATAGACAAACGCAAACCTTTTCTTTTATATCTATCTGTCTATCTATATATAATCATCAGCATTGTTATTTTTCTTTGCAGCCAGATACAATAACAATAGAGAAAGAGTATTGGACGAGGTATACTCCCGCCTTGACCAAAACGGGGATGGAGCCGTAGAGGCGAGTGAAATTAGGGGCTACTGTGACACCTCCACCCACCCCGGGGTTAAGATGGGGGAGATCACGGAGGCTGAACTACTTGAGAGGATTATTGAGCTGTTGGAGAGCAGCGGCAAGACGGATGGCAAGGTACGTGAGGGTTGTGTTTGTGTTTTGCTGTGTATGTGTGTTGTGAGTGTATTGTGTGTGTGTGTGTGTGTGTGTGTGTGTGTGTGTGTGTGATCTTTTGTTGCTAGAATGGATAGCAAGGAACATTTTTGGGTTAATATGAACAGCAAGGAACGTTTTGGGGTTAGAATGGGTGGCAAGGAATTTTGGGAGTTAGAATGGACAGCGAGGAACGTTTTTGGGTTACGGTGGGTGGCAAGGAACGTTTTGTGGATAGACAGGCTGGCAAGTTTTTTTTTTTTTTTTTTTTTTTTTTTTTGAAAGTATGGCCTTGTTTTTTAATGGATGGCAAAGTAGATACCGGTACTTTTTATTGAATTCACTGCTTAGAATATATTTTTAAAGTTTCACCCCAATGCTTTTTTCTTATCACGATCATGCTCCTTTCAAACGGATTTATTTAGCTCAGCAAAGATTTTTTCACACATGCAGGGTTAGATGTAGCCTTCAGTAACCATTTTACCGAATATTTACCTCTTTACCGTATATTGACCTCTGCCATATAGTTACCCCTTTACCGTATATTTACCTCTTTACCTTATGTTTACCTCTTTACCTTATATTTACCTCTTTACCTTATATTTACCTCTTTACCTTATATTTACCTCTTTACCTTATATTTACCTCTTTACCTTATATTTACCTCTTTACCTTATATTTACCTCTTTACCGTATATTGACCTCTGCCATATAGTTACCCCTTTACAGTATATTTACCTCTTTACCTTATGTTTACCTCTTTACCTTATATTTACCTCTTTACCTTATATTTACCTCTTTACCGTATATTTACCTCTACTGTATATTTACCTCTTTACCTTATATTTACCTCTTTACCTTATATTTACCTCTACTGTATATTTACCTCTTTACCTTATATTTACCTCTTTACCTTATATTTACCTCTTTACCTTATATTTACCTCTTTACCTTATATTTACCTCTACTGTATATTTACCTCTTTACCTTATATTTACCTCTTTACCTTATATTTACCTCTTTACCTTATATTTACCTCTTTACCATATATTTACCTCTACTGTATATTTACCTCTTTACCTTATATTTACCTCTTTACCTTATATTTACCTCTTTACCTTATATTTTCCTCTTTACCTTATATTTACCTCTTTACCATATATTTACCTCTACTGTATATTTACCTCTTTACCTTATATTTACCTCTTTACAGCATTGTATTTTCCTTCTCCTCCTTTTCAATGAACTAAAATCGTTTAGAGGACCACGAATTCCACCAGTAGGCTATTTGAGCAAAGTTTCCATAGAGCGTAAAAAAAAAAAAAAAAAAAAACAGCACCAGTTTTATGAGAGAGAGAGAGAGAGAGAGAGAGAGAGAGAGAGAGAGAGAGAGAGAGAGAGAGAGAGAATCATTCTGAATTTTTGCATGTAGGTAGTAGAGGCCAAGACGAACAGATTCGAGCTGATTGAAGCAGAGATGAGCCATTCTGACCGAGCCGAGCCATATTGACACTTATTCTGTCTATATCTGTGAAGTGAGATGCAGCATACACTTACACAAGACTTGTTTAAATCTGTTAACTGAAACATGGCACACACTTACACACGCCTTTTATATAAATCTGTTACGTGAAACGCAGCATGTGCTTACCCAAGACTTTTATATAATCTTAAGTGAAACACAGCATGCGTTTACCCAAGACTTTTATCTAAATCCATTAAGTGAAACACGGTATATACTTATCCAAGACTTTTATGTAAGTCTGCCAAGTGAAATGCGGCATTGGGAGTGTTGAGAGAAATACTCCGAGATAGAATGGCCATGTGGAGAGGATGGTGAATGAGGGACTGAGTAGAAGAGTATACAGTAGATAGACAGAAGGTAGGTAGACAGATAGGGTGATAGAAATGTAGCACTTACCCAAGAATTTTATAGTTTTTGTAAAATAAAAGTCATATAATTGAATAACCCTTTTACTACTTGCTAGATTGAGTGAATTGACCAATACTACGCTTATTCTAATCTGGCAAAGATCTCTAACCCCATTCAGTGCAGTTGATGGCTAAGTGTGGGCAGATTGGAGGATCAGTCTAACTAGTGACCAAGGAGACTCATTCTTAACTCATAACCAGGGGTGTTCGAATTTCGTGGAACTAAGACGTAATATTCGGAAGTGGACCAGTTTCATCAGATGATATTAAAGAAGCCATGTTAGCCAGAAGGAAAACTTGTATGTCATCGGGGTGAAGGGACTGACAATAATTCTGTTTTGGAAAAATTTGAATAATAATAACAATAATAGTCGAGATTAAGGCACTGGCTGGTGATGATGATGATAGCTATAGTAACAGTAACACTACTACTACTCCTACTACTACTACTACTGTTACTACTACTACTACTACTACTACTGTTACTACTACTACTACTACAACTACTGATGATAATAATAATAATAATAATAATAATAATGATGATAATAATAATAATAATAATGATAATAATAATAATAATAATGATAATAATAATAATAATAATAATAATAATAATAATAATAATAACTATAATAATAATAATAATAATAATAATAATAATAATAACTATAATAATAATAATACTGTAATAATAATAATAATAATAATAATAATAATAATAATAACGACCATTAACAACAGTAAAAATATTAATAGTAAAGAATCTATAACAATGGATATAGTTGAGATGATGGCCTTTGATGATGATGATGATGATGATAAAAACAACAATAAGAATAACAACAACAACAACAACAGCAATAATCTATATTATAATGATCCGATTTCTGTATGTTTGTTTGTTATCGTAATAGCAAAAATGGCGCATGTAGCGCAGAGGTTTCTTAGAGCAAGGTATCGTTAAAATGCCCTAACTTGAATAAAACAATTTCCAGTCCAATCGGGCCACCTGTTCCCGAGTTATGGCTCATTTCTGAAGATAGGAAGTAAGTTGACATCGAGTGGAAGGCCGCCGAAGGCGGCCTTTAAGCAAGTAATAGTAAAAGTAATAATAATAATAACTAGAACGGCAGTCAGTAGAGCACATACCTCCGCCAAAGCCCAACATGCAGTTCCTATTAAAAGCATATTTAAATCCGCTAGATCCGGAATTTTAAATGGATCCGCGCCAAACTATACACAATCGTAGTTACCAACATCCTAAATATACCTGATTGTTTTCAAGATCCATGCAGTATTCACTGAAAAATTTAAGAAAATGTCGAAAAACGCCCTATCTCGCAATGTTCAAGTGGAAAAAAAAATAAAATCCTGGATCCGCACCTTTACCCGGATCCGCACCAAAATTGAATGGATTCTATTCTGGGCCAAGGCCCATTCTTCCACCAAATTTCGTGGAAATCCGTCCAGTAGTTTTTGTGTGATCTTGCTCACAAACCAACCAACCAACCAACCAACAAACGGACAAAGGTGAAAACGTAACCTCCTTGGCGGAGGAAATAATATAATAATAATAATAATAATAATAATAATGATGATGATGATACTACTACTACTACTACTACTACTACTACTACTACTACTAATAATAATAATAATAATAATAACAACAACAATAATAATAATGATAATAATAATAATAATAATAACAACAACAACAACAATAATAATAATAATAAACACTTTCCTCTGCAGGTAACTAGAGAAGAATTTCACAAGTTCTACGCCGGCCTCACCAGATCCATACGGGACAACAAGTACTTCATCTCTGTAGTCACGGATATGTGGACAAACGCACCAAGAACGCTGGACAAATCGAATAACGACAGCAGGTTGAATCGCATAACAGAAACAGGTTGATGGAAAATCAGTATACAGTAATTGCATAAGGAGAAGCAGTGTAATTGCATAAGGAAAACCAGCATCATAATAACAACAAAAATAATAATAATAATAATAACAATAAACTTTATTCCAGACTCTGATATTACATTCTATTGAAGATAACATGGGTGCACATTAATTTTCTTACTAATTATACACCTAAATACTAATTAAATACTGAATATAGATACACTGCATATAAAGTACAGTATTGTACTGAGGACATTTTATACTCTACCAGTATTCAGTAACTCTACCCAGTTTTTTCCGAGTTTAGAGTGGAAGCTTATGCTGCAAGAGAGCATTTCTTTGATGATGCAATTTCCAGTTGACTCAGTGCGACAGATAAAGTTATAGCCTATGCAAGATTTCTCAGTTCTCCCTCACAGGTCCAGAGATTAATGAAAGTGAAAAGAATACTGGTGCTGTAAAAGAATACTGGTGCTGTCATACTTGAAAAGGCCCAAGAAACGTTTCAGAGTACTGTGATAAGTAGACTGACGGCTACCTGCACCAGAGATGAGCGGTGTACACAGGGGAGCAGTCTGTGCGGAGGAGGTTGATCTTGACTTCCCAGCTGAACGTGACATTTGCGCAGTATCACACTGTCCTGCGCAAATAGCTGCTTACACTGTGTCCCTATATCAGCATCATCCGAAAGGTCTTCGGAAATCAGGCGACCGAGATATTTTACATGGTCAGTCTTATTTAATGGCTCATCTAATAGTCTGAATATTGGTATCATCATTCCTTTCAGTAACTCTCCCTTACAAATCATTATTGCACTTCTGTCACAGTTGAACTTGATATCACGACTGGGCCCAAATGCTTCACATATTTTAATCAGTTTACTAAACCCAGCAGTAGAGGGAGCCATGACACATAAAGCATTTTCGTACATGATGTGATTAACCAGTTTATCATTAATAAAACATCCAATCTTCTGAGATTTCAAGGATGGGATCAAGTTAATCTGGTATGGTGACAATATCCCACCCCGTCGTACGCCATTGATGACTAGAAAATAGGAAGAGTAAATATTACTCCACCGAACACACATTTTCTGTCTAGCGTACCAGAAAGGAAGTATTCTCAAGATATAACTTGGGATATTTCCTCTACTTAGTTTATCAAATAGAATAAAATGATCCACTCTACCAAAGTTTTACATGGATTCAGGACACAAAGGAAGACACTGCCACCGGTCATATGGTAGGACTCAATTAAATCCTTCAAAACATACAGTAGATGTAATGACCCGTGCCATACTGTTAAAATCAAACTGCTTATCAGGAGTGGATAGATATTCCTTCATCCGAGTCAACAAAATTCTAACTCGCTACTAACAATACTAGCAAGAGCAATTGGTATATAATTAATTGTCCTTGCTAGCTATTTTACCAGATTTATTCTTTATCACAGCCGCAAGTATGACGGATAACAATGAATCGGGAAGGAATCCATGTATCAAGACATGTAATGCATGCAGACAACAAGGAGTACAGCGGAGGTGAAGCATACTTTAGATGTTCAGCATAAATGCTATCTTCGCCACAAGCTTTGTTTAGTATGGGATCAGAAATAGCATTCTTGACCTCAGTTGGGCTTACCCTCAAGTTGTTATTATATGGCAGGTTGGCTGTTAGGCAGTGGCGTACCTGAGGGGGTCGGGGGGGGGGGTGGCTGTTTGAAACCGCCCCCCGGGCCCCTAACTGAGGGGGGGGCCAAAAAAGCCTTAAAAATTTATAAGCTTTTTTATTAACATTTAAAAATATATATATTTATCATCCCAACAATCCCGGCTGAGATATTAGATAAGTTTTGAGAATGAGGGGGGCTAGGTACGCCCCGGCTGTTGGGTAATTTACTGCCTCATTTCCCAGACAGTTAAAAAGAGACTGAACGCGGTCTTTCCATAGCTCGGCAGTATCACGTTCACTAGAAACATCGTCCACGGAAGTGGGAAATGGAGAATGAGAATCACTGATACTTTTCACTTTGTTCCAAAATCCCGTAGAATCAGAGTCAGTTTTTTTTTTTTTTTTTTTTTTTTTTTTTTCAAGAGCTTCACTGTGAAGAACATCTTCATGTCTCTTAATAAACCGTATGGCGTATTTACAACGTACCTTTGTGAGTTTATAATGATTAAAAATAGGGCCTTGTCTTGGCCTACCAGCGGCATCCCAAACAGTGTTGACATCACGGGAGGTCTGATACAGGTCACCCACACACTCCGACCAGCCAGGTTTACAGTAGTTTCTACTACTGTTGTGGCTGGACAGAACATCGTAACCGGCCTGCCTCAAACATGATAAAATATTGTCATACAGTCTCCCTGTGGTAAAGTATATGATGATTGTCCTCACAGTGCATGTCAGTGCAGTGTGCTGCTGTTTCATATAGCAGATTATTAGTTAGGGTACTACATCTGTGAAGTTCCTGATCAGTCAACCTGTCGTACGTAGTCCTGGGAGAAATTTCCTGACCCATGGAGTTCAATTCAGTTTCTTTTTTTCTATTGAAGAATTAATGAAAATGGGTATGTGGTCCTCATCAGAAATATTATAATTAATGTTAGCCTCAGTAATGGCATCATGGCAATGTGAGCAACACACAACATGGTCCAGCCAAGACATGCACCCCAACCACTGCACACAAAGGTGTAAGAGGCACAGGGCAGAGGTAAATGAGAGGAAAATAAGAGATTGTTCGCTGTACAGAAATCAATCATTTGTCGGGCAAAAGGGGAGTTTTGGATAGTGCCTAAATTAGAACTTCAGTTTCCTATGAGGACAAAGCAAGAGGTATCAATGTCATTAAGTGTAAGCATTCAGGGCACCTAAACAGTTCATGTAATGATCCTCATTTTCATTACACTGGTAGGGAAGGTAGACACGATAATTACCATTACTTTGTCAGCAAGATTTACTTCAATGGCAACACACCATAAAATGACAACACCCCCTTGACGATGACCCCACAAGAGGCCATCCTCAAGGTCAATGGTTGAGACATTAACTCCATGGAAATCTTCATGTAAATTACTAGTACATGAGAGATCCTGTTTGGCTAACCAGTCTCTTGTATGCAAATGATGTCCTTACAGTTCAGAAGTAGGTAATTTCTTGTCTCTGGTAGACCTTTACAGTTACACCTATCCACTAAAAGGTTATCCTTGGTATTTTGCATGAGATCCATTGACTATTGGTAGCACCCACACTGCAACCTTTTCTACCAGAATTACTAGACATAATTTCAGATGTTTTCTTTCTTTCTCTCCAACACTTGACAAGAGCCCCTTTGGGCCACACAGACTCCCTCATGAACACATTTGTGTTGGAACATTCACACGTTACCAAAAAGGGAACCCGCATTCCTTTGCTCACCTTTTCAACAGTTACCTTTATATTAATCTTTTCTCAAGATGGACCTTCATAACTGCATAAGGAGAAGCAGTATTAATGCATATGGAAAACTGGTGTAACAGCATGAGGAAAATTGGTATAATCGCATAAGGAAAAGCAGTATAATCGCATATGGGAAACCAGTATGACTGCTTAAAGAAAGCCCGTATAACTGCATAAGGAAAAGCAGTATAACTGCATAAGGAAAACTGGTATAATCGCATAAGGAAAACAGACTGAATCCCATATGACGAAAGGGTTGAGTCTTAAGAAATCTGGGCCCAGTTAGGGTGAAAGGACTAGAGTGTTTATCTATGTATTCTGTTTAACACGTAGAATGGAAATTATTCTGTAGGACTCTTAATCTCGTCAGTTTGTTTTCAGCTGAGGGAACTGGGTCAATACAATGAAAACAATGGCGTGGTTGCGTGAAATACGATTCGCCTTAGTTCTGAGGCAGGAATCAGTCTCCATGGTTACTAGTGAAAGCATCCCTACAGTCCATCTACACAGGGCCGTCAACTGAACTGAAAGGGGTTTGTGTGGCGGATGAAACAGATTGACTATAATTATGCACCTACTCAATTATATCACCCACTCACTCTCTCTATCTACATTTATCTGTTTATCTGTCTGTCTTTATCTCTGTCTAAGTCTGTCTTTCCATGTATATCTCTTTCTGTCTCTATATCTCTTTATCTCCGTCTATATCTGTCTATCTTAATCTCTATCTATTTATCCATCTATGAGTTTGGTATACAGTATTATTGTTTTGCACGTCACAACCTCACACTGTGATGTAACTTTTAGTGTTATTCTACTTCCATACGTTTATCCCGATTTTCAGATGATTATGTTCAAATTATGGACGATTTCTTGCGCTAAATGTGGCTTGAAAATAATTAAAGAGGTCCCCCAATAACAAAAAATTAATAAAAAGAAAATCTGTCCTAAGCTTACCTAAAAGTTTTCAAAATATCGAAAAAAAAAAAAAAATCAAAATGACGTGACTGTGGTATAGTTATTTTTTTGTTTTTGTTTTATAGGTACAATTGAGTGGTACATCATATCACCCCTCCCACTCTCTGCATTTCTCGTGTGTTGTGGGTACGGCTCAGTCAGCGGTTTATATCCCTCCTTCATCATGTATTTCCCACTCCCATCGCCTCAACTGCTCCCACACCAGCACACTGAGCCGTCCCCACAACACAAAATCATATCCCCAGATGAGTCTCTGACGAAGCGCTGTTTACAGACTCTCTTAGACGCTGTGGGATTAAATCAGTAAGGCTTAGGTGCTGTGGGGCCTGCTTAATCGAGTGGAATACATGCTTACATGAGAGGTCCTGTTCCGAAATGCAACGTCGGGAATATATCGGTAAGGGAGAGGTGCTATAGAGTCTACCGAGTGGAATACGTGAGAGATGGGGGGGGGAGGGGTCGGGAGTCTTGCATACTTTATTTGGGGGATCACAGGCCAAAAAAAAAAAGTTTAAGAAGCACTGATTTAATACCAGGGCACAAGGAAGAAACATTGCCACTCAGCTACAGTATACAGACACACACACCAGTCATCACCATCATCATCATCACCATCATCATCATCAGGTGCTGGAGAGGGGTGCCTTCATGTGGTGGCACTGATATGATTGGGTGGCTCCGGTGCCTGGTTATACAAACGTTCCTCAGTTCATTCCCTATCAACCAAAGGAAGGATAGTGGACTGCAGGCTTTGGGAAACTTCAGCCTGCAGTTCACTGGATTCATATTCAGTTACATCTGAGGTTGCAGCTACTACTACCACCACCACCACCACTACTACTACTGCTGCTACTACTACTACCACTACTAATTATTATTATTATTATCATCCAGATTTTTTTTCCCGCCGCCTTTGGATGGGATGAGGTAGGGTTCATAAAACAAGGAAAGAAGAAGCACGGTAGAGGGAGCAGTGGGCCAGACACAGGAGTAATTCACGCACCACTGAAACCGCTGACATCCTGCCCTCACCTCCCAGACCTAACCACCTGCACACCAGTTATACGAGGCAACGGCAGGCCAGTGTAGGCAAAATCATCACTGTTTTATGCCTGTTTTCTGTTATTTGAGAGGAGCGTATAGAGTTATGTGGAGAGACAGACAGACAGACATGTGAGGAAGTTCAGAAATGCTGTGGTGTTGATGTGGATTTGCTGGAAAGTGTTGGATGTACCCTGAGATGGTCTGGCCATGTAGAGAGAATGGAATGTGAGACACTGACTAGAAAAATATATATGGAGTGGAGAGGAAGAGGGGGACCCAGACTGAGAATCAGGTGGAGGGATGGGGTGGAGAGGCATGGATAAGGGTGATGTGAGATGGAGGGAGGGCAGTCTGATGGCAAAGGACAATGCAGCATGGAGGAAATTTATTTATGGCCACTACCTTTGAGATAAAGGTGTCTGGCTTTACATAGATAGATAGACAGATAAAAAGAGAGTCCTTGCAAAGACCCCATGTTAGTAACGGTGGTAGAATCAGCACTTGAGTGGGTCTGCGAACACCACACAATTTCTGCAGCCACTATACCGAATAATGGAGTCTTAGCGCCAGGTATCTAAGTCCAATATGGCACTAATTCAAAGCAAAGACTAGCAATGGGACAAACGAGGAAGCAGATGTAGGAGTGGCTTTGGAGTAGAAATGGTCTTGGCGTGGAAGTGGTCTTGGCGTTACTGTGACTTGATGATGAAGTGATTTGACTGGGTAGTTGGTTGAAAGGCTTGGCTCAGCAAAGAAGGAAGGGTTGACGTCTTTTAAACTATACAAGCCATGATACCCAGTGTTAACCTGACAAGAGTAGATGGAAAATAAAGGCCGGAAGAAACAAGTAAATATCAAGAAGAGAGGGAAGACGGAAAAGAAGAGAGGACGGTAAGTAAAGAAAGACTGGAGACAGAAAGACCTCTCTTCGTCGTCGCTCATGACAAGCAGGGATACTGAGGAGGTATTCTTTCCCCCCCTCCCTCCCTCCCCAGGGGGTACTTTTCTTAACCAGATATTGCCACTGTACCCAAAAGTCTTTGTCGTAGCTACTCCGTCTGAACTGGGAAGCTACTCCGTCTTTCAGTACTATTCAGTCTGATGACATTTTTAAATTCTAGCTGCCACCTAAAGATTTAATTCAACTCAAGATAGACCTCTAGCAGTGAAAGGGTTAATGAAGGCTAGATCTAACTCTTCCAGCTGGAAAAGTCTCTCTAAAGCTAAACAGTACAGTACATAAGCGTACATTACACTCATAAATGCTGACTGTAGATGAAAAGTCTAGCGATAAAGATTACAGAACCATAACTCTTGTCGTAGCTCTCACTGACAGGAAAAAAAAAAAAAAAAAAAAAACTATGCGGGAAGATTGAGAGTGTGAAGGCAGCAGGTGTTTGGACGCAGCAACTCCATGAACCGTATTTATAAACCATCGTGACCCTAACTCGTGTATCAGGCTGCTTGTCTATAATTCTATCATAACTTTTACAGTTACCAAACACGTCACAGTCAAACTAGAGCGAATATGAACGAGAAAAAAGACAAAACTATCTGTGATAACAGTAGTTACCTGCCATTTATAGATATCGTGCACTTAGTCATGTATCAGATTGTTTTAAATTTATCTTCGCTCGTACGAAACACTTTACAGTCCACTAAGAGTGAAATATTACTTAACTGCTATGGAGAGTAGGTAGTCATACAGTTTCTCGTAAAAACTGGTTAGGACACTTAATAAATACTGCCGTAGGTACTTGTTGCAACTGTTCAGGATGATGTAACAGCTTAGGGTGATACGGCAGTAGGTGTGGGTTATAACAACTCAGGATGACATACAAGGTCTAAGGAGAATCCAGCAGATAAAAAATGTACGTGAAGTAATAGAGTTGTCGTATAAAGGTGTGGCGTCTCAGGTCACACTGTCTCTCCTCCGCCCTCTGCTCAGTCAGTCATGAGTAAGTTGACGATGGTTCTAGTCGTTGATCGTTTGTTTCCCCAAAACACCACTTCTCAAGAATTCAGTGGCGCTTAAAACCTCAAAATGTCATAACTTTCAACTCGTAAGTAGGACTGTAACAGAAAAGTGGTTCTTTTAAACCCTATAATTGTCCCTCACAATATCATAAACGAAATCATAAGCTTTCGAGAATAGTTTTGAATTGTTTCATAAATGACTTCACAGGTAGACTGCTTTTTTCTCGTCCGCTGAGGGACTGTACTCGTATTCTCGTAAATCTAGTAGGCTTACTGGATGGAATGTGTCATGAATGTATTGAGAGTTATTGAAAGGATTAACCAATGAAAATATTATTTGGTAAACCCATGAATTCACTTATATCGGCGTATTTTGGGATGACTTAATACGTGTGGTAAGTGTTATGAGGGATGATGAGATTGTAGCTTTGGGAGGGGATTTAAATATTCATGTGGGTGATGCAGCTCAAGAATATGAAGAGGTACTTGGGGGATGGACATATGGCACGAGGTATGTGGAAGGGGAAGGGATACTCGAGTTTGGGGAGACAATGAACATGACTGTGTGCAACACGCATTTTAGGAAGAGAGAGTTTAGGTTGAGTACATACTACTCTGGGGGAAATAGTAGCCAGATTGACTATTTCCTGATCAGGAGGGCTTATAGGAGGTTAGTGAGGAATGTTAAAGTTACAGGGAGAGAGGAGTGTGTGCAGCAACACAAATTACTGATCTGTGACATGCTGCTTAAAGAGCAGGTGATGAAGAAGAGGACCTATGCGCCCAGGAGGAAAATATGGAAGTTGAAAACCAAGCAGTAAGAGATGCCTTCTATAGCGAGATGAGAAGAGTGATGACTTAACGGGGAACTGTTGACAGAAGTGTTAATGAACCATACAGAGCTCTCAAGAACAATCTCCTGAAAATGGCTGATTCAGTGTGTGGATGGACAAGGGGTCCTAAGACATGAGGTAACACGGTGGTGAGATGAGGGTGTGGAAGCCACAGTTAAGGGGAAAAGAAGACTTCAGGGAATGGAAAAGGGGTAGTAACAGAGAGAAATACTTGGCTGCAAAGCGTAGGGCTAGAAAAGAGGTATATAGGGCAAAATCTGAGTCTCAGAGACTTACTGGATATCTCAAATAGCGCTGAAAGGAAGAATATGGTATTAAAAATGGCAAATCAGATGAAGAGGAAAAATAGGGATATTACAGGTGAGCAATATCTGAAGAATGATGAAGGAAGATAATGGTGGATAGTGAGTATATTAAAGACACCTGGAGGGAGCATTATAACTGACTGCTGAGTGAGAGTTTGACTGGAACAGGGAAGGTTTGGAATCAGTAGATCCAGAGTTTGGCCCTTGGCCTTTGATTGATGCTGCTACTGTGACTGTGAGCAGGACAATAGGCAGGATGTAGTTGGGGAAGGCGGCAGGTGTGTCTGGATTGACTTTTGACATGCTGAAGGCCTCAGGAGATATAAAACTGGGTTCAGTCATTGATTTCATAAATTCGATTATGTACGAGTGTGTTGTCCCATATGATTAGCTGAAGAGTGTGATTGTAAGTGTGTACAAGGGGAAGGGCGATACCGTAGAAAGAGGAAATTATCGAGGCATAAAACTTTTGAACCACATAATGAATGTAATGGAGAGAGTCCTAGACCTAGAACGTATGATAAGCGAAAGAGTGAATATTGATGAGATGCAGTTTGGGTTTATGTCAGGCAAAGGGACTACTAATGCCATGTTCATTGTACGACAGCTTCAGGAAAAATATATAGGAGAGAAAAGGGAGCTTAACTTTGATTTGTTGATTTGGAGAAGGCCTTTGACAGAGTCCCGAGGAAGGTGGTGAGGTGGACAGTGAGAAAGCTTGGGATCGGGGAGTGGCTGGTTATATTGGTTATGGCTATGTATGGGGGTACTCGTGACCAGGTGGGAGTAAACAGAGATTTGAGTGACGAGTTTGCCATGAATGTTTGCAAGCATCAGGGGTCAGTCTTGAGTCTCTTATTGTTTGTCATGGTGCTTGAATTTCTCACACGTGACTTCAGACATGGATTCTCGTGGGAGGTATTGTATGCTGATGACTTGATGTTGATTACTGAGAATGAAAGGGAGGCGGAGGTACATATTTAGGAAATGGAGAGACAGAATGGGGCACAAGGGTTGGAGTGTTAAATGTGGATAAAACAAAAGTGGTGATATGTAGGGCGCTGGCTGTACTATCAAAGCAGAGGGAGAGTGGCCATGTGCTTTTGCCACAAGGACGTGGGAAGTAACTCCTTCTTGTGCACTGTTTGTGATAAGTGGGTGCATAACAGGTGTGGAGGTATTAGAGGTGACTGTTGATAATGCTGAATTCGTGTGTGTGTGGTATGTTGGGGGGAAGATTTAATAATTGTCAGGAGTGAAAGGATTGATTTTGTTGGAGAGTCTCTTGAGTGTGTAGAACAGTTTTGTTATCTGGGGGACATGTTACGTGCTGAAGGTGGGGCTACAGCTAGCTCTGTGACTAGGGTAAGGAGTGTTTGGAGGAAGTTCAGGTAGCTGTTGCCTCTCAAAACTTACAGGTCTCTCCCTCCGTGCTGAGGGATCCTTGTATGCGGCATGTGTTAGGGATGTAATGCTGTTTGGTAGTCAGACCTGGACAGTAATGGAAGGGGATATTCGTAAGCTCAAACGCACAGAAATGATAATGAGTAGGTGGATGTCTAGTGTGTGCATGAATGCGAGATCTGGGGGAGCTAGGACTGTATTTGAAGAGTTGAGAGGAAAGATGGGACTGGAATGTTTTGATGTTGTGATGAGAGGGGTGGATTGAGATGGTTTGGGCATATTGAGAGGATGGAGGATGACAACTGGGTGCTAAAGGTGACAAGTGTGAACGTCAGGGGTAGCAGACCAAAAAAGACCTGGGACGAAATCATAAAGTGTGACATCAGGGATAAGGGATTAAATAGGGAGCATGCCAGAGATCGAGCAGCGTGGAGAGTTGCCATTAGGTGACGAAGGCCGACGTATGCAAGCATGTTGGCGCCTTTATAAACGATACGACGATTATAAATGGAACGATGTTCATCGCATAAAGGTGTATTAACGTATCATTACTGTACTATGACAAAACTACTCCCATAATATTACAATACTACTACAATCATACCATAATACACGATAATAATTCAGTTTTAGTTGTCCTAAACGAATCAATGGTAATATTTTCACATCTGATTATTACACGGACTCAGTACACACCATGTTATGACGGCACTGCAGCGAATAATCATATAGGAAATGTTTATTATACAACAAAGGACTGATGTATCTTATCATACATTGCCAGTATATCCAATTCATTGTATATCACACAACTATCGTTTCTTCATTCTGCTTACTTATGTGGTTGGTGGTAAAGCCAGTGTCATAAGTAATTAGAGCCAGTGTCATCATACCGTATCATCTCTCTCTCTCTCTCTCTCTCTCCATATATATTTATATCTACAGTATCTCTCTCTCTCTCTCTCTCTCTCTCTCTCTCTCTCTCTCTCTCTCTCCATATATATTTATATCTACAGTATCTCTCTCTCTCTCTCTCTCTCTCTCTCTCTCTCTCTCTCTCTCTCTCTCTCTCTCCATATATATTTATATCTACAGTATCTCTCTCTCTCTCTCTCTCTCTCTCTCTCTCTCTCTCTCTCTCTCTCTCTCTCTCTCTATCCATCCATCCGTCCATCTATCCATCTATCTATCTATCTATCTATCTATATATCTATCTATCTATCTATCTATCTATCTATATATATATATATATATATATATATATATTTATATATAAAACTACTATTATTATTATGTAATTCTTGCCATTGCCTTTCGCTACTTACTTCACACATGTGGTGGGTGGCATAGCCAGTGACAATAGCATGTCATTATAGCCAATATCATTACATCGTCCTGACTGCATATCACTTAGTACTGTTGTACCCGTATATTATGAATGTGCAAAATACTCGTACGTATTACTGAAGATATTGTGCTTAGCATGACATAATTCTGTTCCACTAACATTTGATGAAAAGACATTGCAAAAATATTAAGGCATTTAACACATATAGCAGTATAGCCATATTATAAAGCAATAGCGCATATCAGCAAATTGTGGAGAATCAGCGAACTGATTATCACTACCTTATTGTAAACCAGACTTAATGATTATCTAGACGGCAGGGTCTGAAGCACTAGTACCTGAGTTCTCTTGTTTATACTCTCATTGGTCGTTTATCATAATTCACTGTGTACGGTATGGAATTGTTTTTATATCTGTCTGTCCGGGTTTTTGTGGGTTTTAAGATGTGATTTGGTGTGGGTGTGGTGGAGGGGGCGAAAATGAGCGTGAGTGAGGAATCTGAGGTCGAAGTTTGTGGTATGTTTTTTTAAGGACGGCCTCAAAGATGGAAATTTCAAGTGTGGCTGAGTCATGTTGGAAAGCAGTGTATGTGTGTGGCCGAGGATTATTTTGCACGTCTTTTTTGTACACTTCTTACACCTGCGTCTGTGTAGCTGTAAGCGGTGACGCCCAGGCTGGGCATTCGTAAGGCAGCCTTGGGAAGAATACTATCATGTTATAATGTTATACACATTGTTTGTGTTCAGCTGGGGGTTATTTTGAATACCTGTATATTCCCGTGTTATTTGTCTACATTTAGAGGTACCTTTTAAATTATAACAGCAAGAAATGTAGCGGTATTTTGCAGATTTTTTGCAAAAGTTTTGGAAATATTTCACAATATTTGTATTTTTATGTATCATGATAATGATTTAAGACTAAAACTCTGACCTTACTTTGAAAAAGCACAAATTAAAAAAAAATGATCACAATATATATCAAATCTATAACACACACTGAGCATTAAAAAGGCAAACTTACTATTTTGGTTTTATGTATCTATTCCATTCCTGAGATGTCCAAATTTGGGAACCCTGAGCTAGTCTAAACAAAACGTAATGTCTGCTACTGATCCTGTTACCGTTTTACCATCGGGCGTTGTGTTGCAGTGCAGGTGTGGGTGTGGCTGTTAACCTGTGTGGCGTTGTGTGCGGGTCAGGACAGGCCGTTGGTGCAGGTGAATGAAGGTTTGATCCGCGGCCTCAACACCACTGCCTTCGACCGCACCTACCTCGAGTTCCTCAGCATCCCCTACGCTCGCCCACCCGTTGGACCTTTACGATTCAAGGTTCGTATATTTGCGACATAGGAGAGTAATGTGAGTAGTTTTGGAAATTGTATAACATCTCATCCAAAATTATATATTCTGCGTCTCAGTATCGTTTTCCATATTACTAATACAAACTCTGTCGATACTGAAGTGGATACAAAGTACATTTAAGGGAAAGTAAATGTGTAATATGCAAAATAAATCCCCAAGGAAGAAGTGTTACATCTTCAGTGCCATTTAGAGTACGATCTATAACCTGTAATATTGAAAAATTAGGTATCATATCAACATACAGTAGTGTCCAACATAGCATCCTGAATAACGTCCTGTCGGGCGTGTATTGATGAGTGACGTATATAGTGATTTAAGAAAGTACTGAGTTATCTTCCGGATGTCATTCACTGCTTCCAATACTTTTATATGCCGTAGATTCCTTTAACTTTTCTTCGATCTGTCTTAAATTATGAGGCTTGTAATTCGTTCACCTTAACTTGCCTAACTTTCATCATTTTCCAGTTTATTTCACGTAGCTTAGTGGGAGAAAAAGACAATGCTATGGCACTACATCCTTTCCATAGCACTTCTTCGTGACTAGCATCATATTCCAGTGCTATTATTTTCCTACTGTTCAACTTTCAAGATGTATAGATAACAGTTTTATTCCAAGCTGGGGTAAAATGAGAATAGTAACCAAGGAGACTCATTCCTACCCCATAACTGAGACTCACTGAATTTAAATACAACTATGATTTAATATTCAAGTTACAGTAACAAAAAGTGGGCCAGTTCCGTCAAGTGAAAAAACAAACCTACACCGCCCCCTGTTCTGGCAACTCTCCTATACTCTGCTCACTTTAACTAGGCGTAAGATTAACACTAGAGCATCGTGCTAGTCATGAATAAGTGCCATGGAAAGGATGTAGAGCCCTAGTATTGTCTTATTCTGCCACTGAACTTCGTGAAATATCCTACAAAAGGACGAAAATATGGTCTAAGTTAAGGGAAAATTGACATAGGCATAAAAATAGCATCTCCCCATCTTGAATGCTGTGCTGTAGAAAGAATATGATGCTAGTCACGAAGCAGTGCCATGAAAGTGACGTATAGCTGTAGTACTGTCTTATTCTGTCACTGATCTGCGGGAATTAAGCTGCAAAAGGGCGGGAAATCATCACAAAGTTAAGGTGAAATTACTGCTGACACCTCGCCTGGCAGGACCCGCAGCCAGTTGATCCGTGGGAGGGTGAGCTGGACGCCTCTCAGCTGCCGCCCTCATGTGACCAGCGGCTACAAGGAACCGAGGACTGCCTTTTCCTCAACATCTACACCCCGGAGGTTAGTCCACGTGTATTGTTTCTTTTGCTCATATTGTAAGTGGTACAGGACGCTTCGTAGCACCTATTGCTTTGCGATTCATCTTGCACATTACATTTTAACATTCTTGCATCGTATTACCGGCACAGCTTGTATCAGTGACATAGAAAAGAAAATGTCTGATACGTAAAATAAACCCCCGAGGAAGAGATGACACGATTCACCCTACGCCATCTCAAATATTACTCTTTATAATTCAAACTTCCTGTACACTTCTTCGTTAGCGATTTTTTCCTGCATATTACATCTAACATTTTGTAGGTTATTGCTGGAACTTATGTCGATATTAAAACCAGGTAACTGAGAGTGAATATGAAGAAGCAGCGGATAAAATAAATCGCTAAGGAAGAGGTGTTCAAGTCCTGCCACACCACCTAAAATACGGCCCATATTCTGATGCTGAGAGAGAGAGAGAGAGAGAGAGAGAGAGAGAGAGATTATGCGTCAGAATATGGCTTTTAATGCAGTCACTCGATACAGGTAGGAGTACCTCCTTACCTTACTGGGTTTTCTAACAGGCTGGCACCAAAGAAAACGAGTTCTGTGGGAAGATAACTATTTCACACCACTCATAAACGGTATTTATTTATTTACTTGGTACGAATTTATATGTAGTACGAGAGTATATTGGTTTTCAAGCAGTAATATAGGCATTATAAGCATTGTTTCACTCACTAACTCATCACCATACCTGATCTTTTTTTGCCACATTACCTGATCATCATTTCTGACTGTTTCTTCCTCTAATGCTATGTAAAGTTTGTCGTCCACATTGTCATTGATTGGGGAATCACTCTGGCCCTGAATTTCGTACCGTGGCATGACATGGCTTTACTGGCCAGGTCACTGATAACAGGTGAATTGCTGAGACAATGGCTTGCAGGGGGGTGAGAGGAGGTCATGCTGGGTAAGACATTGTCCCTGCCTGGCATCTTGTAGAGGAAGGTGTCACGTGTATACGTACCAAAAATCATCCGCGAAAATTGAAAATTGTACAAATTAGGGACCTTGCAATTGATTTGCGTTTATGTACGTCGACGGGATTGGCAGTGACAAAACGTGTGGACGTTAAAGAACGTTGACGGGACGCCGCGGGTTAACGATTTATTTTCCAAACAATTCATTAATATCCCCCGGTTTGCTTCTCATGTCTTTTCCATATCGACACAGACTGCATGAATAACAAACAAAAATATAGTAACGGAGCAGAATCAGAAGTAAATCAGTAAGGAGGAGGTGTTAATGCGAAACCTGTTGGTATCTAGACAACATAAATCACACGCAAGGCAACGTTTAGCTGTAATATGCAAGATGAATCGCTAACAAAAAGGCGCTATGGTCTTCTTTGCCAATTATAATACGGCCTACTTCGGAAATAAGCGTGGCGAGTCCCTAATTCCGATGTGCATTACGAAACAAGAGTAAACAGATAAGGTAAATGAGGAAAACTAAGCTACCCTTGTCTCACAGGACGCCCCCACCATGCCTGAGCCACTGTCAAAACCTTCACAGCAAAACAAGAAGCAGTGTCAAGGCACAGCAAACCCGTCCCCAGCGGTCATTTTAGTGTTGAGGTATAAACACAACAGGATAACTAGTCAAAGATGTCACATATCAAATTTGGAGTAAATTTGGTGAAAACTGGCAGTTTTACGCCCATCTGAAATTTTAGGCCCGACCCACCGGACACTGACCCCCCTACCGCTAACTTGGTGGTGATCCCTCTGATGTAATGAGGCATGTTATAGGATGCAAATCTGAAAGATGCATCATTAGATTTTGGTTTCATGTCGATGTGACGAATTTGAAAGGAGTTATGGCAAAAACGATTTTTACCAGTCCCCCCCTTTTCTTTTTTTTCTTTTTTTTACGTTTTTTGGCGGTCTATTGCCTGGGTCTTGGCCCAATTTGGCCTAAAATTTAATCAGGTGATCAGGTCATAGCCCAGCATCCCTGTAATTTTAGTCAAAATCGCAACGGTAGTTTTCGCGTAAGTTGTTAACAGACAGACAGACAGACAAACAAACAAACAGACAAACCGAGTGGAAACAATACCCGTCCCCGAGCCCCTCCGGGGCGGGGACGTGTAATCATAGTAAAAAAAATAATCCTTTTATTAATCACATATCATGACCAATAGACTCGCTAATCGTAAAAGTAGGACAGATTGGTGACGGACAGTCGTTATGATAACTTGTATATTGTAGAGAACAATTGACATGTAATAGTTGACTGTTAGGGAAAATTATTATTTTAAGCCTAAGTATTGGCTATGTTGATGAAAAATTAGTTGCCCTGAAGACAGTAAGAGAAAAAATTTATACCAGTTTTTCTGTACCTTGGCCTAAAATTACCATCTCTATCTTCAATGCTGAGTTGTAACAATACATTAATATTAAAATGTAATCCTAGTCAGAAGAAGTGGAACGGAAAGGAAGTGGAGCCTTAGAGTAGCAGTTTTCGTCCACTGAGGCTTGTGAAAAAGTAACAACAGGACGAGAATCTGTATCATATTAACGTGGAAGAACTACTACAGGATCCCTTACACACACACACGACCCCTTACAGGACGCTCTCAGCACGCCAGATCCCCTGCCCGTGATGGTGTTCATCCACGGCGGGTACTTCTATTCGGGCGGTTCAGAGCTTTATCACGGGTTCCAAGAGCTGGTGGCGAGGGGTGTCATAGCAGTGATGCTCCAGTACCGCCTCGGTGTGCTGGGTTAGTACTGTATTGTGTTGTGTGGCATAGAAGATTTACTGGGTTAATACTGTGTTGTGTTGTACGGCATAGAAGATTGACTGGGTTATAGTAGCCGCAGCGAGAAATGAACGCTGTGGTGGGGCAGCCGGGATGACCTGGGATTCCCCCACTGTAGCCATATCCACATGTCACCGACCATAGAGGTAGGATGTCACCGACCATCGGCCACCGCTGCAGCCCCGCTCCATGATCCTTACCCTGTGTCTCTGGCTTTCTCTTTCTCTCTCGGTTTCTATATAAACTGGTGGATTTCCGAAACTAATTATGAAATTATTATGACTTTTGTTCCACACCACCACTGAGGTAAAAATCAAGGAGAGTTTTCTGTATAAAGGTTTCCCCCCCCTTGTCTGAGGGCAGGTCAGTTCTGGCGAGTGTATAATTATAGGTCAGGCGGAGGTATCGGCAAGGCCGCACTCCCCCTCTCATATGCCACATTTAGGAGGGGGGGGAAACCTTTATACAGAAAACTCTCCTTGATTTTTACCTCAGTGGTGGTGTGGAACAAAAGTCATAATAATTTCATAATTAGTTTCGGAAATCCACCAGTTTATATAGAAACCGAGAGAGAAAGAGAAAGCCAGAGACACAGGGTAAGGATCATGGAGCGGGGCTGCAGCGGTGGCCGATGGTCGGTGACATCCTACCTCTATGGTCGGTGACATGTGGATATGGCTACAGTGGGGGAATCCCAGGTCATCCCGGCTGCCCCACCACAGCGTTCATTTCTCGCTGCGGCTACTATAGTACTGTATTGTGTGTCATAGAAGATTGACTGCGTTCGTACTGTATTGTGTTGTGTGTCATAGAAGACTGACTGGGTTAGTACTGTACTGTATTGTGTTGTCATAGAAGATTGACTGGGTTAGTACTGTACTGTGTTGTGATGTCATAGGAGGTTTACTGGATTAATAGTGTATTGTGTTGTATGGCATACAAGGTTTACTGGGTTAGTAGTGTATTGTGTTGTGTCATACAAGGTTTACTGGGTTAGTACTGTATTGTGTTGTATGGCATACAAGGTTTACTGGGTTAGTACTGTATTGTGTTGTATGGCATACAAGGTTTACTGGGTTAGTACTGTATTGTGTTGTATGGCATACAAGATTTACGAGCACTGACACCGCTTCCTACCTGTCTGTCTATTTACAGTATCTCTCTGCCAGTTTATCTGACCCATCTATCTGTCTCTTTATCTACCGTATCTGCCTATTAATCTGACCTATCTGTCTTTATCTGTCTACATATTTGGCCTGTCTGTCTGTCTCTTTGTATTCCTGTGTATCTGATCAATCTGTCTGTCCGTCTTTAGCCAGATGCTTTAATCCCGGGAGGGTAGGCAAAAAATTAATTGACTGCTTGTAACTCTTACCTCCACCAGTAGGCTGCTCTCCCTCCAGCTCACGCCACCCTCATTTATATACCTCTCCACCCTTTCCCTTCACCTCATCCTCGGTCTCCCTCTTCTCCATCTACTCTCATAAACTCTCTTATTCAGTCTCTTATTCTTCATTCTCACCCCTTTACCAAACTACATATGCTAGTCACGAAGAAGTGGTATTGTATTATCAGCATTAAAATACTCCCCTGGCTCCTTTCCTCTCTCTCTCTCTCTCTCTCTCTCTCTCTCTCTCTCTCTCTCTCTCTCTCTCTCTCTCTCTCTCTCTCCACGCTTTATTTTGTATCTCAGTATACCCTTCTGTGTTACTGATGCAAACTGTCACACGTGCATAATACTGAATAAATCGCTAAAGAAGTGCTACGAGGTCTCCAATGCCACCTAGAATGCTTGACATCCATTCACTCTTCCAAGGTATAGTTTAAATTTCTATGCTTGTTTTATATGCCATTTTCTGTTTATCTGTTTGCCTATTGGCAAGCTCCATGCTGCCCTTATTGCTAGTCGTGTTTTCTTTCGTTCTTTCTTGTAGTCTTGTATTCGTGCTTAATTATGGCAGGCACTTCTACCCTTCAGAAATAACCGATTCACACCAAACCTGGATGCATATTACCAGCCTATGACCTACTTATGTACGCAAGGTTTTGGTTGCTAGGCAACTACTCGTTGCCTAGCAACGGCCGAAAAACCGCTTTTTCATACTTTTCACGTTTTGAGCTGTAGAAGCATTATCAATGGGAGTAGAAACCTCTGACTTCTTTAGGCGTAATCTTGAAGTCATTCCCTATCAGAAGTGTGCCATCCATTTTTCCCCTCTCTCCTCTAGTTTTTGAGTGGCAACCCTGCGCAGATTGGTCTCAGCGTCCCTAGCAATCTCGTTTAATTACGGCAGGCACTTCTACCCTACAGAATTATCTGAATCAGACCAAACCCGGCCGCAATGACCAGCCTATGACCTAGCCCTGTCCGCAAGGTTTTGGTTGCTAGGTAACTACTCGCTGCCTTGCAACGGCCTGTTTAGCCCCTCCGTGGCCATGGGTTCGAAAATTGTTAGGCCCCGGCACCATTTGTAATTTTTTTTCAAATTCCGAATATCGATTTTTTTTTTTTTTTTTACCAAACTGAAGAGAAACGTCCGGCGCACCTGTCAATGCAATTATTAGCTTCCTAAACCCATTATGTGCTTCGCAATGAAGCACGAAAAATTTCGCAAAACGATCGTGTACACTCTGATGAAAACTAAGCAGAGTGAAATAAAACAACACATTAAGAAATATCCACATTTTAATCCCCCAAAAATTTTTAGTGGTGCTGATATGGTTTGAAGTGACAAGATGTGTTTATTATGAACCAAATCAGTACATAATATGGGATGTTTCGTAAGAAAAATAAGAATTTTTCACATTTTTTGATGTTTATTATCTATGCAAGTATCGAGTTATTTGTCTGGGTGATTTAGTTTGTGTCCAAAGAGAGGCGAGAGATGGTATTTTTAGACTCTAGCCAGATAAGGGTCTTCCTTTGTGTATACAGGTTGAACCGCAGTGGCGCACTTAGAGCTGGCCATCGCCACCTACCAGCTTGTTTATCTACATTTATTTACCTAGCCATTTGTCTTCTCATGTATCTAGTTATCGACCTATCTATGCCAGTCTATCTATCTATCTATTTGTCTGTCTGTCTATCTACCTATCTACTTTATCTGCCAATCTATGTCGATCTATCTACCCATCTGCATATACTAACCACCTCACACGCTGCCGTCTCCCCCAAGGGTTCCTGTCGACGGAAGACGATGCAGCGCCCGGCAACCAAGGACTCAAGGACCAGACGCTCGCCCTCCAGTGGATTAACAGCAACATTGCGGCGTTTGGCGGGGATGTGGACAGGTGGGAAGGGCACACACACACACACACACACACACACACACAGACTTGGTAAAATTTCACTACATATTATTTTACCGTATATTTCACTGCATCTGCCTAACACCCATGGCATGTCCGTCGCTTTCATCAGACTCTCTTTCTCCCGTCCTCTCCCTCTCTTCTTTCTTTCTTTCTCTCTTCCTTCTACTCTTCTCTCTTTGCATTTTCTTCCTATCCTCTTCTTCATATTTCTTCTTCTTCTTCCTTTCTTCTTCTTCTTCTTCTCCTCCTCCTCTTCTTCCTTTCTTCTTCTTCTTCTCCTCCTCCTCTTCTTTCTTCTTCGTCATCATCATCATCATCACTACCTCCTCCTCCTTTTGCTTGTCTTTCTCCTCCTCCTCCTCCTCCTCCTCCTCCTCTTCTTCTTCTTTCTTCTTCTTCTTCCTCTCCTCCTAACGTTTCTGTTTCGTCATGTTTTTTCTCTCTCGTCTTCACTGTCTATTCTGTTCCTCATAGGGAGGTGAGGAGATTTTGAGTCAGGTGGACGAAGTCGATGGTCATTATTTTTGTATGAAATGTTTTGTGTGTCTGTCTGTGTCGAAAACTCAAATCTCAGTAAGAATTAAGAGTAGAAGGAAAAGTTATAAATAAAAGTTGTTTAGAGTCACAACTTGAGTGCACACGTCACTCAGCCAGCATTGCCAGTCATACAGGATGGATACATAATAGTCAAGTTTTCATCTAACAGTATTATTACAGTCTACCTGGCTCACACAGGACGGAGAGTCTTGTCGTAACACATTTTCCTTAGCCATTTATTCTGAACATTGCTCTTCAGTATCCTCCTGTATGTTACTGATGCAAACCATGTCGACACCAAAACAATATAAACAACACAGAAGACAATGTTAAGGTGTGAGAAGCAACATGAATCGCTAAGGAAAAGGCGCTACGAAGCCTTCCCATATTATAAGTGGCATTGCAGGCTTCTTAGTTCCTTTACCTTTGCGATTTATGCCCATGACACCTTTACATCCTTGTCTACGATATTTTTAAATTTTGCGTCAATAATGGAGAAGGGGATTACAGGAGGGAAATGAGGGTGCAGAATAAATCGCAAAGGAAAATATGTTAGGAAATCTTAAAAACCCCGCCCCTCCCACAGAATCACGGTGTTTGGTGAGAGTGCTGGCGCCATCTCCATCCACTACCAGATGATGGCACCCTCGGCGGCAGGTGGGTCTGGGGGTGGTCTGTGTTGTGGGAACGGCTCATTCTGCTGGTGTGGGCGTATATACTATCACCTTCAATAATACACACTGCTTCATATACGAGTACAAAGGCTCATTCTGCTGGTGTGGGGGTATATATCACCATCCTCAACCCCACACACTGCCCGTAAACAGCGCTCCACCACAAACCCACCTGAAGGGTATTTTAGGTGTTGTGGGAACGGCTCAATCTGCTGGTGTGGGCGTAGGTGGCAATGGGAGTAGGAAAGGAAGAAATAATCAGGCTATTCATTGTTAGCATTGACTAAGCCGTACCCGTAACACACAAGAGTAGAACAGAAGCGTTATACATGTGCCATCCCGTAGTGCGCATCTCAGTCCTCGTGTGTTGCGGGTACGGCCATCAGAATTACCCGCGCCTACCTTGCATCATTTTCCACTATCCATTCACCGTAACTTGACTGAAATATTCATCCTTGTGCAGCTTATTTCATGTAGTCGAGTGGCAGACAAAGACAACCCATACTACGGCTCTACCTCCTAGCACTTCTTCGTGACCAGCACCATATTCTAGCATTAATTTATCGCTACAGTTCAGCATTCAAGATGGAGAGTTGTAAATTTGCTATCTATCTATCTATCTATAGCCAGATGCTTTAATCCCATACGGGGTGGCCACAAACAAATCGCCTTCATGTTGTCCTGTCCCCTGCCATTTCATTGCCCTCCCCCCCAGCTCACACACCCCGTCTTTCATATACCTGTCCACTCCATCCCTCCACCTCATCCTCGGTCTTCCTCTCGTACTTCCTAACTCCACCTCACTCATACACTCTCCTTGTTAGTCTCTCTCCATCCTTTCCACCTAATTAAACAGAACAGATGATAGAGTCTGTTCCTTTACGTCTATCGATTACGTGGTTTATAAGTATTGTCTGCGCGCCCACATCAGCAGACTGAGCCATCCCCGCAGCACACACGGTAACTATACGTGACATGGGAGGCTTCGTTGCACCAATTCCTTAGCGATTTATTTTCCATATGACACCGTAGCATTGTCATTTATACCTTTGAAATCGGGTTAACATCGCGATACTTTCCATCAACAAAATACACCAGGATACTGAAGGGTAACGTGCAGATTAAATCGCTAAGGAAGAGGTGTAACGAAATCTCCAGTGCCAATACGAACCTAATCCAGACAAAAATCACCTCATCGAGAGAGAGAGAGAGAGAGAGAGAGAGAGAGAGAGAGAGAGAGAGAGAGAGAGAGAGAGAGAGAGAGGACGGTATTTAGGCATAGAAGCACAACCTCTGACCAATTTTCTTTAATTTTTAAGTTTCATATTTTAAGTGGCATTGGAGGCTTCGTAACACATCTTCGTTTTCGATTTATTTTGCACAGTATTCCATGATATTCTCTTGTGTCCAGCTCATCATCTTTATAATATTAACCTAGTCTGCGTCGAAAATACATGCGAGGAGGTTAAGGTGTAATATGCATAATAAGTCACTATAGAAGAGGTGTTACGGAATCTCCAAACTCACTTAGAATACGACCCAAACTTTATACAACTCCTTCTTTAATATCGTTCTGTACGTTATTTGCGCAGAGTATGACGATATTGGATAGATTTGCGTAACATATTAGAGGACAGACAGGCGGCGGCTGAATCGGTAAAGAGGTGGCATGCAGTCCTTATGGACCCAGGTCCGAATCCCGGCTAGGACAGGGAACAGTTTAAGGATTTGAATTTCATAAAACGCAGACTTTACTGACCTACCAAAAGACCAGCCGACATGCCGTAGAAGTACCTCCGCTAATACCAATACATCAGTCCTGTATGAGACAGCTCTGGCATGTATTCAATATGGACGGTGGGTGTTAGCGCCGAAGTGGTGACATGTGGAGATGTTTGGTATGCATGACGACTGCTGGGCCTTGGGAGCAGGCTGTGAAGCCTATGCACAGAGTCGGACACAAAATATTTAAATAAATCGCTTAGGAAAAGGTGTCAGGGAGCTGCCTTAACCAAGGAAGCTGTATTCTCGCCAGCTTATGAGACTGTAACGAATTTATAGTGAATATTGCAGCTCAGCAATCTCTGTGATGCCATTTACCAGTATGTCTTTTTAGTACTGACATACTGTATATTACATAAATAACGCACACGAAACTGTTAACTTGCCACATACCGAAGGAAGGACTGATAAAGAATTTGTACGGAGACAGGAAATGGCTGTATGGCATTAAGTCGGTGTTGACAAATAAGGCGTCGGCACAGGCGATGGTGATAGGGTTGGACCTGATAGATAAGGCGGTGGTAGTGTAGGCATCGATAAAGCTGGCGTTGATAGAGTCGGCGTTGAAAGAATCGGTGTTGATAAAGTCGGCGTTGGCAGTCAGCGTTGACAGATTCGGTGCTGACAGTCGGCACTGACAAAGACGGCGTTGTCATTCAACGCTGACAGAGTCGGTGTTGACAGAGTCGGCGGTGGCAAAGTCAAAGTTGATACTGTTTGTGGCGTCGATAGATTCGGCAACGATACAGTCGGCGTTGACAGGGTTGGCATGGACAGATACGGCGGGCTTAACCCTTCCAGGAAGGGAGGAAAGGTCGACATCAGTGGGAGGTCTGTAAACTATCCGCACCATGAAGGAGAATGTCCAACGTGACAGGAGCAGAGGGAAAAGAAAGGCCGGAAGAAATGTGGATATATTAGGACGAGAGTGTGTACAGAAGAGATGAAAAGGACAACAAGGAGAGAGAGACTGGAGACAAAAGGACCCTTTCATTCACCTCATACAACAAGCAGGGATACTGGGGAAATATTCTCACCCCCTCCCCTCTCAGGAGGGTTGTCATGCACCGAAATATGCTGGTCATGAAAAGCAGCTAAAATTCTACCAAAACTGAGGATACAGGTCTAAGTCTATTCATCTCTCTCTCTCTCTCTCTCTCTCTCTCTCTCTCTCTCTCTCTCTCTCTCTCTCATACTTAATCATTTTTGCCCAGGTCTGTTCAGCGGTGCCATCATGGAAAGCGGCACGGGTATTATCCCTTGGTCCCAGGGCAGAGACTTTCTATGGACGGCACAGACGATAGCTGAGAGGTAAGGCCGCGGATGTCACGAACTTTATGTAGCCAAAGTTTTGTCAAAGATTACCGCTTATATTTTTGTGTTACTTATACATTTGTTTCGTTTATACTTTTGTTTATACGCTTATTTTGTTTATACTTTTGTTGTTTATACCGTTGTTTATGATTTCACCCTCACGCATACAACTACCAAATATTTTCAAACCTAGAGTGAATATTTGGGGTTTTATGTCCCCTCAAAGTTACAAAATATTAAGTAACACAATACGAAAAACAACACACTTTCTGACAACAATAAACTGCTTTTAAACCTTATTATTTATTTCTCATTTTTATTGTGCTGTGACGACTCAAAGGTGAAGGTCTGGACTGACAAACTTTACTGCACATAAGGATCCTGTGCTAAGTGGCTTTGGAGATTTCGTAACACTTTTTCTTTAGCAATTTGATCTAGAGAAGGGGAGGGGGACAGGGAAACCAAGGATGAGCTGGAGGGGTGAGGTGGAGAGGTGTATGAGTGAGGGTGGTGTGAGTTGGAGATGGGACAGAGTGACACGGAGGCGATTTGTTTGTGACCACATCTTCCGGGATTAATGATTCTGGGTTTAGATAGATAGATAGATAGGTAGGTAGATAGATGGACAGACAGACAGATAGACAAACAGACAGACAGATAGACAGAGAAAAATAGACAGACAGATAGAAAGACAGCTTAGAGTCTGGGCATAAACAGAGCATCTCTTCCCTTAATATACGTAAGGTGTACTGTATGTTGCTTTTAAAACGGTATAAATAAACACAGGAGAGCGTCTGGGTGTATATGCTAAATAAGTCACCAAGAAAAGGGTGTTAGGAGCCTCAGTGATATACAGGATGGTTCATATATAGCGCTTCTCTTTCACTTCCTTGGATAATTTCTCGTGTGTTGTGGGGACGGCTCTATCTGCTTTATCAATGTCTATCCTGCTTCATATCTTAATTTCCTACCCCCACTGGCAAACCCACGACCACACCGGCAGACTGAGCCATGCGGAAAATGAATCACAGAGGAGGTGTGAAGAAACTTCCTTACTTTTGGTATTAAAATGATATAGATAACATACAAAATAATATTGGGGTAATAGTGAAAATAAATCGCTAACAAAAAGGTCCATCCTCCCCTCTTATTTTTTTTTCTACAGTACGTACAAAAAAGCAGAATTATTGAAAAAAAAAAAAATCATGTTCGGAAATCCCTTATCATGTGATTTTGACCCTAATGATGGCCTTCGTATGGTGGTTAATGGTTGTGAATATCAAAGGCGCAGCAGGCATAATGAATCGCTAAGAGGAAGGTGTTACGAAGCCTACAATGCCACTTAGGGCCGTATCTTGTTTACCAGTTTATATTTGCTGCCTTTATATTTTCCGTGATATTTTTGTGGCGTATAATATAAACAGTATACACGTGAAGAGCGATTAGATAGTATACATTCTCTCTCTCTCTCTCTCTCTCTCTCTCTCTCTCTCTCTCTCTCTCCCCACCAGGTTGAACTGCCCGACGGAGCCCAGTGATGCCCTAGTGGAGTGTCTGCAGGGGAAGAACCAACACCTCCTGGACGCGGAGTTTTGGACGTTCACTGTTAGTAGGTGAAGGGGGCGCTGGTGGGGGTCAGGGGAGTAGGTCAGCCTGGTCTATCATCGCTTAAATTAGGCTGGTCTGTGTTAGGTTAGGGCGGGTCAGGTTAGGTTGGTCTGTGTTGGGTTAGTCTGGTCTGTGCTGGGTTAGGCTCGGTTGGTCAGCGGTACACTAGGTTGAGTTTAATCGATCTGGGTTGAGTTAGGTTGCGTTAGTCTGAGTTTGGTAAGATTTGGTTGGTCTGTGTTAGAGGGTTTTATTGTGAGTAGCTTGAATTCATAGTACCTCTCCTGTAACAATTTATTCTACACATTACACCTCAGTATCATCTTGTATGCTAGTAATGCAATCTAATGAAATAAATACCATACTAGAGAATGTTTGTATATAACAGACAAAATACGGAGCTTAGGAAAAGGCACTACAAAGCTCCAATGCTGCTTGAAAGTGCAAAACAAATTGGATTTTCTTTCCCAGCCAAAAACAACACTGATTTCACTTCCCAGGAGTTAGGTTGATGTTACATATTCCAGTGTTACTCTATCGTTGCAGCTGAGCACTGAAAATGGAGAGATGACAGTTTTAGGCCACGTCAGAGTCAACAGAGTATAGTATAGCTTGGTGTGTTTGGTTAGACTAGTTCACATTCAGTTACGTTGATCTGTATTATGGTCGGTCCGTAAATACACATAAAACTGCAAACCAATTCTGATTTTTTCCCTCCCAGGAGTGGAATTTGCAGCCCATGTACTTCGCCCCTCGTGTGGACGGTGTTTACGTCCCTGACCATACCGCAAGGCTGCTCCAGGAGGGCCGCTACCACCACGTGCCTACCATCATGGGAGTCAACAGGGACGAAGGGGCCGTGGAGTCGACTCGTATGCACTCTGTTGCTTTTTAAAAATCTATTTACTGAATTTATTTCCTTAGTTGGAGGGATGAAGTGGGGAGGTATATGAGAAAGGGATGTGTAAGTCGGAGGGAGGGCAGAGAAAGCCAGGGGACAGGGCGACATGAGGGTGATTTGTTTGTGGCCACCCCTTATGGGACTAAGGCATCTGACTATAGACAGATACAGGCAGATATCGACAGATAAGACAAATAGATGGACTCATGGATAGATAAACAGGCACATATACAGATAGACTGCGTGAATGTTACCTGACAATATATGATAAGCAGAACAATCTGTTGTTATATTCAGCTCTTATTTGACTCAGTCGGTGTAGTGCTGCTCTCGGGTGACTGCTCCTTCCTCTCTTCCTTCCAATTCCGACTTACTTTCCTTCATTCTCTCCTCTTCCTTGTGTCTATGGCTGACCCTACACTAAGCGACATGACAAATTGTTTCCAGTACACCAGGAAACTATTTACTACGCTGGGTGGTAACCATATAACCAACTTATGGTGCCTGGTGGTTTAGTGGGTAATTAGGGCGCTCCAGTCAGATTGAGCCTGTGTAGGTTTATATCCAAGGGATGGTTTGGATTTATTGCTCACGTAATACCACTCAGGGATGAGTGAGGCTGGTCACTCCCATCTTAAATGTCAGGACCGACTTGCCTAGCCCCGGGCTCTTACGCTTCTCACAGGGCAACACAGGATTAGATGATGCAGATGTCGATGCAGCTAATTTCAAGTAGCTCAGTGAGAAAAAAAAAAAAAAAAAAAAAAACGGCTCTTCATCCTTTCTGTGGCACTTCATCGCAGGTGTCACCGCATTCTAGTGCTGAAGTATTGTTACATCTCAGTATTCAAGATGGAGAGATTGCAATTTTAGACCAAGTCAGACTGAAGAAGAGTATAATTCCTTTCACCCTCACCAGCGATGTTTGCCTTCCCGTCCCTGGTCGACAAGCTACTGACCAACTTCACACACTACGGGCCCATCAGCCTGGCCTTGTACCCTGACGAGGACCCCATCAACACCGCCACCAATCTCTACGATTACTACGTCGGCGGGCTGAACTTGGACAGGGAGCACTACGATAACCTAACTCGGGTATGTATGATCCCCGTGTTCTGACTGCCATATGAGAGACTTTGTAGCACATCTTCAGCGGTTTAGTTTTCCTCAATACAACTTAACGTCCTCTTGTATGCTACTTATATGGTTTTCATACCGATATATCTATAAAAACCAAAACCTAACTCGGATATGTATGATGCCCGTTTTCTGTTCGGCATAGGAGGCTTCGTAGCGTGACATTTATATTCTCGTATATGGTGTTTAAGGAGGATATGAAGAACACACAAGAGAATATAAATGTGTAACGTGCAAAATAAATCTCTAAGGAAGATGGAGTTGCGAAATCTCTAAAGCTGCTCGACATGTGATACTGTTCCCTCCGTACATTACTTTGCTCCCAGTAACTCTTGAAATAAAATAAATACTCGATCGTATATTACTTACAGCATTTCAGCGGCAACATATTTTGTATCAGTGACATGCAACACGATATTAAACGCTAACGAAGAGAAAAAAATCTGAGGAAGAGGTGTTGCAAAATATATGAAGCCAGCGAGAAAATAGGGCCCAGTGTTTGTCCCTGTAAAAATGAATCGTCAAGGAAGAAGGATTATGATAGATCACTAAGCCAAGAAGAGTATAACCTGATGTTTATACTCGTACTTCTCAAAATAAATCGTTGAAGAACAGGTGTTACAATTATCCTAAGCAACGAAATAAATAAATAAACAGTGTGGAAAGCTACACTGTTTCCTCCGTTTCTTTCGTCTTTCTTCCAAATAGTTTTAAATATTCGGGGCCATTCCTTTATCTCCTTGGCAATTCGCTTCAAACTTGGCACAGCTGTTCCTTGAGCCGGTAGCGCCAGACACATTTATATCGTATTTATTCACCTTTTTTATCTAGACATTTTGAAGGGATTTATGGAGTCAAACTTCAAACCATATAAACACGGAAATTTTGAGAGCTTTTTGTCCGTGTACGTTCATTAATCATCCATGGAATTGGCACAGAAGCACGTCATTGTGGTGTAGTTGAGTGGAGGCCATCTTGCATTCCCTTGGGTCTGTTGGCAATCTAATGTTTGTTTGTGTTTTTCAGCTGTTTTCGCACGCCAAGTTCCAGGTGTATGAAGACTGGACGCTGCAGTTGATGAGCGACCAGGTATATATATTTTTCATTTTAATCTCTTCCTCCTTCTTCTCTTCCTCCTCCTTTTTTTTCTTCTTCTTTCTTTTCCTCTTCTTCGTCTCCTTCTCCTCCTTTCTTTTTCTTCCTCTCATTTTGTTCTTTATCTGCTTTCTTTTTCTTTTCTCCTCCAACTTCTTATTTTCTCTTCATTTCCTTTTCTTTACTTTTTGTCTTTTTCTCCTCCTCCTCCTCCTCATTCTTCGTCTTCTCCTCCTCTTTTCCTTTCTTCTTCTCTTCCTTTTCTTCTTCTTCTTCTCCTCCTCTTTTCTTTTCTATTCCTCTCCTTTCCTTCTTCTTCTCCTCTTTTCTTTTCTTCGTCATCTTCTTCTTCTGCTCTTGCTCCTCCTCCTCCTCTTCCTCCCTTTTTCTTCTTCTCTTTCCTCTTCTTTCCCTCCTCGTGCTCCTCCTCCTCATTTATTTTCTTTTTCTTTTCTCTTCTCTCATGTCCATAATCCTTAAGTTTCACCTGTATATAAGAATGCTTGGATTTACTGTCATCTTTCATATAACTGCCAAACCCCACAATCTAATCAAAGCATGAATTACACGTGAGATGGTTGTAGTAGTAGTAGTAGTAGTGGTAGTAGTGGTAGTAGTAGTAGTAGTAGTAGCAATCCCAGGCTCAGCTGAATGCGAACCCTGTGGACTGCAGGCTAAAGATCCCCTTCTCTTGCAGCCCACCATCCGCATTTCGGGGGATAGGGAAGTAAATGAGAGGCGTCTGCATAGCCAGGTAGTTGAGCCTCCCGGTGATATCAGTGCCATCACGTGAAGGCGTCCCTCTCCAGTGCCTGTATGTGACTGTATATGTGGACGTTCTGGCCAATACACCTATAATACACCCACTATAATACACCCACTATAATACAACTAAAAATACACCTACTATAATACACCTACTATAATACACCCACTATAATACACTCACTATAATACACCCACTATAATACACCCACTATAATACACTCACTATAATACAACTACAAATACACCTACTATAATACACCCACTATAATACACCTACTATAATACACCCACTATAATACACCCACTATAATACACCTACTATAATACACCCACTATAATACACCCACTATAATACACCCACTATAATACACTCACTATAATACACCCATTATAATACACCCACTATAATACAACTAAAAATACACCTACTATAATACACTCACTATAATACACCCACTATAATACACTCACTATAATACACCCACTATAATACAACTAAAAATACACCTACTATAATACACCTACTATAATACACCCACTATAATACACTCACTATAATACACCCACTATAATGCGCCGACTATAATACACCCACTATAATACAACTACAAATACACCTACTATAATACACCCACTATAATACACCTACTATAATACACCCACTATAATACACCCACTATAATACGCCTACTATAATACATCTACTATAATACACTCACTATAATACACCCACTATAATACACTCACTATAATACACCCACTATAATACACCCACTATAATACACCCACTATAATACACCCACTATAATACACCCACTATAATACACCCACTATAATACAACTACAAATACACCTACTATAATACACCCACTATAATACACCTACTATAATACACCCACTATAATACACCCACTATAATACACTCACTATAATACACCCACTATAATACACCCACTATAATACACCCACTATAATACACCCACTGTAATTAAGCTTTTCTCATTTCACTCTAACTTGGCTCAAAATTGCCACCACCCCATCTTGAACTCTGAACTGCAGCAATACAACTCTAGAAAATGAAACTAGTCACGAAGAAGTGCTATGGAAAGGATATAAGGTCGCAGTATCATATTCTGCCAGAGATACGAAAATGAGGTTAAAAAAAAAAAAGGACAATAATCTGAGCCAATTTAAAATGCAAAGACTATAGTTCGTATCTTAAGTGGCACAGGAGATTTCGTGGCAACTCTTCCTTGGCGATTCATTTTGCATTTTACACCTCGGCGTTCATTTGTATACTATTCGTATCGCTCTAATATCGACATAATTTTTGCATCAGTAACATACAAGAGGATACTGAGGTGTAATAAGCAGAATAAACCGCCAAGAAGAACGTGTTACGAAATCTTCAAAGCCACCGCAACCTGGCCCACTGTTTAGTCCTTCTGCAGATTATTTCCCATAGTTCAGTAGCACTTCTTCGTGACTAGCATCGTGTTCCAGGGTTAATCTGCTGCTACAACTCAGCACTGGAGATATATGGCAATTTTAGGCCAATTTAAAGTGGGGAGGATGGAGAATGAGAGACTAACTAGAAGAGTGTATGTAAGTGAGGTGCATGGGGAGAGGGGCAGAGGGAGACCAAGGATGCGAAGGACGGATGTAGGAGAGAGATATAAGTGAGAGGGGGATGTGAACTGGAAGGAGGGCAGGCAGACGACATAGCACAGGGCGACGTGAAGGCGATTTGTTTGTGACCACTTCTTACGGGATTGAAACGTCTGGCAATATATAAATAAATTGACAAATAGATAAACAGGCAGACAGACAGATAAACAGAGAGAGAGAGAGAGAGAGAGAGAGAGTAGAAACAATATAAAATAGGAAGGTAATGTCTTTCTTACTTCGTGTCCAGGTGCCCGTCTACGCCTACGAGCTGCATCACCGCGGCGAACACAGCTTTACCGAAATCTACCTCACCGACGGCTTGGATCTCCCCGAAGCGGACAGCTGTGCGTCACATGTATAATAACAATCAGGGGAGAAGGAGACGCTGATCATTCTTTTTCACTCTTAATTTGGCGTAGCTTTTCGTCCTCCTGCAGCTTATTTCACGTAGCTTAGTGGCAAAAAAAGAATATTACGGATCTACATTCATAGCGTTTCTCCATGACATGCATCACATTCTAGTGTTACTCTCTTGGCAGTTTTAGGCCAAGTGAAAGCGAAATGAGTATTTGCCCCTCTTACTCTAGATATGCCAAAAAAAACTGTCATCTCTCAATTGTCAGTAGATTAACACTAGAATATGACACTACTCACGAAGAAGTGCTGTTGAAAGGTTGCAGTCATAGCATTGCCCTTTTCTGCACTGAGCTACGTGAAATAAATTACAAAAGGACAAAAATATGGGCCAAGTTAGCGTAAAAAGAGTATAGGAATGTGTATGTGAGGGGGGTGGAGGGAGAGAGGGGGTGGGGGAGACAGGATGAGATGAGGGATGGGGTGGAGACAGAATGATATGAAAGCAATACGTTTATGGCCAATCCTTCTAGGATTAATGAAGGCGTCTGGGTGCAGACTGATAGACAGACAGATCAACAGAACTGGGTATTTAGGAGTTTTTAGATGTCACTGGTGGTAAAATATCTATACAATATGTTTGAAAGCGACTAAAAGTGCCTGTGTCCGCCATCACATCACGTTTGTTTATGCACCGCGGGCAGTGACGTTACTTCTGTGCTAGCGAGGCAGATAAGTGACGTCACAACTACATCATCCAGTCAGAGCTTGAGGTCTTGTAAGCTTTTTTTATTATTTTACTTTATTCCCCCTCCTATCATCAGCTTCCATATTTTGGTGAATCTGGAAGAAAACTGGCTTTCGATTGCATATCATATCCCATGGAATGTGAATACTTGCATGTAGCCTACTGAACAATACCCAACCCTTGCTGAATGCCACATTCTGAAGGTCACGCGGGGCTTTTTAAGATCATATCCCGTGCTAAGAGATCTTTGTATGCGGCATGTGTTAGGAGTGTGATGTTATATGTCAGTGAGAACTGGGCAGTAAAAGAAGAGGATAGTCGTAGGTTGAAACGCACAGAAGTGACAATGATGAGGTGGATGTGCAGTGGGTCCTTGAATGCGAGGTCTGGGAGGGGGGGCCTAGGTTTACTATGGAGGAGTTGAGAGGAAGGATGGGACTGGAGTGTATTGATGTGATGAGGACGGGTCGATTGAGATGGTTTGGACATGAGAGGGTGGAGGATGACTACTGGGTGCAGAAAGTGAGAAATGTGAACGTTGAGGGTGGGGATGCGAGAGGCAGACCGAAAAAGACCTAGGAAGAGGTCATAGAGTGTGACCTCAAGGATAAGGGACTAAATAGGGAGGCTGCCAGAGATCGAGCAGTATGGAGAATCATCATTAGGTGACCACGGCCGACGCATGCATGAATGTTGGAACCTGTCATACGAAACGACAATTATTGTTGTTGTTGTTGTTATCATTATTACTATTATTATTATTATTATTATTATTATTATTATTGTTGTTGTTGTTGTTGTTGTTGTTGTTATTACTACTCGTACTATCATCAACTCTGGGAAGCAGAATGGTATCATCCTCGGCAATTCGTCCTATGCCGTTGCGCGAAATTCTGTGTGTGTGTGTGTGTGTGTGTGTGTGTGTGTGTGTGTGTGTGTGTGTGTGCCTTAGCTTCTCCTGGGCTGTGTGATGGATTGAAATGAAACTTCCCAGGCGAGTTTGTGTGGTTACTTCGAAGATTTTCCACTATATATAATTTTCCAACCATGATTGTAGGGGGTCAGCCCCCTTCATCGAACTAAAAATTCTCGAAAGTAGTGAAAGGAGGGCAGAGATATGGCCTTGATATCTTAGTACATGTTGCACAGTGGACTCTTATCGGTGATGCGAGATTTGGGGAGCGCGACCCCCCTCCCCCGTGATTCTTTGGGGGTCAACTACCTCCCCCCAAAAATGAATAAATAAATAAATAATCAGAAACAGGGGAAAGTGAGCACATGGATTTTTACGAAACATCTCACGTCAGTTCGTCTGCTTCCTCTATATAAAACTTTCCACCATCATTTTTAAGAGAGTCAGACCCTCCAAACACTAGTTATAAAGGATACAAAACAAGGGAGTGGAATCAGATATGGTTTTGAGAGTATATGTTGTAGAATGTAGTGTATGGTGATATCATGGCATGGTATGGTAGGGTAGGGTAACGGTATAGTACGGTGATTATACAGAATGAGGAAGTATGGTGATGGTATGGAATGGTATGGTATGATGGTGCTGTATGGTGTGATAATGAAATGGTATGTATGAACAGTATGGTTTGATGGTGAAGGTTTGGTATGGTATGATAATGGTATAGTATGGTGGTGACGGTATGGTATGGTATGATAATGGTATGGTGGTGATGGTATGGTATGGTATGATAATGGTATGGTGGTGATGGTATGTTATGGTATGATGGTATGGTGGTGATGGTATGTTATGGTATGATGATGGTATGGTGGTGATGGTATGGTATGGTATGATAATGGTATGGTGGTGATGGTATGTTATGGTATGATGATGGTATGGTGGTGATGGTATGTTATGGTATGATAATGGTATGGTGGTGATGGTATGTTATGGTATGATAATGGTATGGTGGTGATGGTATGTTATGGTATGATGATGGTATGGTGGTGATGGTATGTTATGGTATGATAATGGTATGGTGGTGATGGTATGTTATGATATGATAATGGTATGGTGGTGATGGTATGTTATGGTATGTTATTGTGTGTTATGGTATGGTGGTGATGGTATGTTATGGTAGGACAATGGTATGGTATGATGATGGCCTAGTATGATATAATGATGCATGTATGGTGTGGTGATGGTAAGATATGGTGCGGTATGGTATGGTGGTAACGGAATAGTATGAAGACTTGATATGGTATGGTATGGTGCTGTCCACAGCTGTATGCCATGGTGATGATGTCCAGTACCTCTTCAACCCTTTCCTCTCCAACTTAACCCAACCCGAGGACGTCATCGTGTCGGACATCTTTTTAACCACTTGGACAAACTTCGCCAAGACCAGGTCAGTTTTAGCATTTTCTTTGTCATCATTCTTCCTGTTATTATTATTATTATTATTATTATTATTATCATTATTATTATTATTATTATTATTATTATTATTATTATTATTATTATTATTATTATTATTATTACTACTACTACTACTACAACTACTATTATTTCTAGGATTATTGTTACACTGAGGTGTATACATGTGGTAGGTGGGGGCGCTTACCATCCATTCACTCGATGTGGTGCTGCTCTCGGATGTCTGCCCTTTCCTCTCCTCCATCCTTCTTTCCTTCCATCCTCTTCTGTCTTTCCTTCATTCTTTCCTCATCCTTCTGCCTACGGGTGACTTTACATTCCCTCTTCTGTCTTTATTTCCTTCATTCTTTCCTCTCTCTCCTGCCTGTGGATGACTCTACACTGAGTGACGGCCAAATGATTTCCTGTACACCAGGAAACCATTTATTAAACTGGGTGGTAACCATATAACCAAACTGTGGCGCCTGGTGGCTTATTGGGTAATTACGGCGCTCCAATCGGATTGAGCAGGTGAAGGTTTATATCCAAGGGGTGGATGGGGTTTATCGCTCACGTAATGCCACTCAGGGATGAGTGAGGCTGGTCACTCTCATCTTAAATGTTAGGACCAACTTGCCCAGCCCCGGGCTCCTACGCTCCTCATGGGGCAACGCTGGACTGGATGATGAATGAATGAAAAATGAATGAGATGTATACATTTCACCCCCACACATCCTACATTTTAAATTTACATCACTAACACCACAACTGTTTCGACCTTCTTCTAATTCGGCTTCCCCTTCCCCTCCCCCTGCAGGAACCCCACGCCTGATGCTTCCCTGGGCTTCGAGTGGAGTCTGAGTGATTCCAGCAGCCTGCAGTACCTCAAGATCCTGCCCCAGCCCTACATGGAGAGCGATCAGAGAGCAGACGTCCGTGCCATGTGGGAAACCTTACCACTTAGGATCAACGACTTACTCAACCACTAGCGCCTTGTTCTTATCATTTAGCGCTACTACCACTACTACTACTACTACTACTACTATCATTGTTTTTGCGCTATTTAGATAATATTCACAGCTACCTGGCGCCATATCCTGAAGGCCACGGGTGTGAAATCTCAATATTTTTTGAAAGTTTTGTTACTATTTAGCAACGTTTTGGAGGACTATGTAATACTTTTAGTAGTTTCTGACATTTTTTGTACCTAATGGCAGCGTAGCGGCCTCTGGTTTGGCAGTACCTAACATCCTCAATACAATGACGTCTTAACCCCATGCCTTGATGGAGGAGGATCAGAGGGCAGACTTCCGTGCCCTGTGTGACACCTTGGTTCGTATTTTCGTCGGATAAGGAAGTCCCTAACACCTCTTCCTTACCGATTTATTTTTGGATAAGATTGCTTAATATCGTTTTGTGCGTAATTTATGCAGAGCATGGTGATATTAGAATGATTTAAGTAACACAGAAGAGGACGGCAAGATGTAGTAATAAAAATAAAGCATCTAGCCAAGTAGCCTACAATATGGGCCCTTGCCTTTAGGATCAACGGCCTCCCCAGTGCATAGTGTTGTCAGTACTTATACCACACATCTTATGACACATTTTGGTATAACACTGTACTCTTTCATGCAGTTCAAGAAACACACGTTTTACTAAACAAAAGGCTAATAAAAATTACTAATTTATCCAGTTAATGCATGTAGAACCTTACCTACAGTATTTATCTCTGACACATTCATCTGTCTATTACATATGTATGTATCTATCTATATGTATGTGTCTGACTGTCTGTATGTATACTGTATATATTCCAGGGAAGCAATTATTACGTTGGGTGTCAGCCATCAAGTCAAATGGATGTCTGGTGGTGTAGTGGGCTAAGACACTCCTCTGATGTGACCCATAAGGGCTTTTCCTCCGAGGGCTGGTTGGTGTTTTGTCCAATAGAACGGCACTCGGGAATGACCAACTGTTCACTCTTGCCATAAACGTCTGGCCTACGCAGCCAAGCCTTGAGCCTGTATGCTGACGATGGGACAACAAAGGCGTGAAGGAAATACAGACATTCTTAACACATTATAACTGCAGACTCACTAATACAGATACTCTTATCACTTATTAAAACCAAGCAGACTCGCTAACCACCATGCTATATCTTTCTACTTTGCCTTATATACATTACGGATGCAAATATTTTTTATAAGAATAATATAACAAAGTCTAACCCGTAGTTTTATAAGGCTTCATAATACTTAGCTGTAATACCGAAAACATTTAAAGAGGAATATACAAAACACTACTAAGATGAATTACATACTTGTTATACCAAGAGTACTTACAAACACTAATTAGAGTTTCTTTGTACATACACTAAAATAACGAAATGCTGTGTTGTTGTTGTTGTTGTTGTTGCTCCAGGCTCATAGGGGGAGGGGGAAGGAGTTGAGGGAGGGAGTTGAGGTATGCTTGTATAACGGGGCAGTGGAGCCTCCCGGTTATGTCAGTGCCACCACATGAAGGCGTCTCATTCCAGCACAATAACATGGTATAAGGCTTTACAGTAGGACCCTATGCTGAGTGCGATAGTTGATTTCACCCTTAAAACCTCTTTCTTAGTGATTTATTCTGCATATTACAGGGACTCCAATATTCTCTTGTATATCATTAATCCAAACTAAAACGGAGGGGAGAGGAGGCCGAACCAAGGAAGAGACAGAGGGATGGAGTGGCGAGAAGAGATAGAGGGATGGAGTGGCGAGAAGAGACAGAGGGATGGAGTGGCGAGAAGAGATAGAGGGATGGAGTGGCGAGAAGAGACAGAGGGATGGAGTGGCGAGAAGAGATAGAGGGATGGAGTGGCGAGAAGAGACAGAGGGATGGAGTGGCGAGAAGAGATAGAGGGATGGAGTGGCGAGAAGAGATAGAGGGATGGAGTGGCGAGAAGAGATAGAGGGATGGAGTGGCGAGAAGAGATAGAGGGATGGAGTGGCGAGAAGAGATAGAGGGATGGAGTGGCGAGAAGAGATAGAGGGATGGAGTGGCGAGAAGAGATAGAGGGATGGAGTGGCGAGAAGAGACAGAGGGATGGAGTGGCGAGAAGAGATAGAGGGATGGAGTGGCGAGAAGAGATAGAGGGATGGAGTGGCGAGAAGAGATAGAGGGATGGAGTGGCGAGAAGAGATAGAGGGATGGAGTGGCGAGAAGAGAAAGGGGGATGGAGTGGCGAGAAGAGATAGAGGGATGGAGTGGCGAGAAGAGATAGAGGGATGGAGTGGCGAGAAGAGATAGAGGGATGGAGTGGCGAGAAGAGATAGAGGGATGGAGTGGCGAGAAGAGATAGAGGGATGGAGTGGCGAGAAGAGATAGAGGGATGGAGTGGCGAGAAGAGATAGAGGGATGGAGTGGCGAGAAGAGATAGAGGGATGGAGTGGCGAGAAGAGATAGAGGGATGGAGTGGCGAGAAGAGATAGAGGGATGGAGTGGCGAGAAGAGATAGAGGGATGGAGTGGCGAGAAGAGACAGAGGGATGGAGTGGCGAGAAGAGATAGAGGGATGGAGTGGCGAGAAGAGATAGAGGGATGGAGTGGCGAGAAGAGATAGAGGGATGGAGTGGCGAGAAGAGACAGAGGGATGGAGTGGCGAGAAGAGATAGAGGGATGGAGTGGCGAGAAGAGACAGAGGGATGGAGTGGCGAGAAGAGAAAGGGGGTGGGGACTGTAAGATGGGCAGGCAAATGGCAGAGGACAGGGCGACGTGGTGGCGATTTGTTTGTGGACACCTTTTACAGGATTACAGCGTCTGTTAGTAAGTAGATAGATAGAATAGATAAATACAAGAAAATCTTAAGACGAAATGTGCAAAATAAATCGCTAAGGTAGAGGTGCTACAAAGCCTTCTGTGAAAAGGCTCTTGGCTCTACATCCATAAACTTTTCTTTAGCAAACACTGTCTTTGTTTATGCCTTTGGCTCGTATTCTGAGTGGCACTGAGAGCTTCCTAGCGTCTCTGCCTTGGCGATTTAGTCTTCTGTTTGCATATTTCACCATTGCATCCTCTTTAACGTTATTTTTTACCGCTTAAATATCAACATAGTGTGTACCATTATTAAACAGTAGGTTAACGATCAATAATGTGCAGAACAAATCGTTAATGAACAGGTGTTACGAGATTTTAGACTACGACTCTATATATCTTAGACTACGACTACGACTCATATATATATATATATATATATATATATATATATATATATATATATATATATATATATATATATATATATATATATATATGAACTCACACAGCTACCAACACTACAGGATGATATTTGAGAGAATAATGTGAAAAATATGACAAAAATACTATTACTACTACTACTACAACTATTATTACTACCACCGTCAATACTACTACTACTACTATTGTACTACCACCACCAATACTACAACTACTACTACTATACTACCACCACCAGTACTACTGTACTACCACTACTACTGCTACCACCACCGATACTATTACCACCACCACCACCACCACCACCACCACCAGTATTACTGCTTTCACCACCATCACCAATACTACTACTACTACTACTACTACCACCATTACCACCACCAATACTACTACTACTACTATCACCAATACTACTATATTATTACTACTGCTACTCCCACGATCACCGATACTACCACTACTACTACTACAGCTGCCAGTCACTTGAATAACATAAGTTGTAGCCCTACATTCACTATAACTTGGCCTAAAATTACCATCTCGCCATCTTGAATGCCGAGATGTAACAAAAAGATAAGCCCTAGAATACGATGCTAGTCACGAAGAAGTGCTCCGGCATTGCTGTACGTCCGCAACACTGTCCATTGCCACTGAGCTACCTGAAATAAGCCACAAAAGGACGAAAGTCTGGAGCAACTTAAGGTGAAAAGAACAAGTGAAATATATGTGGGTTGCTCGGATGGCCAACACTGGGTTTGGAAAGCAATTATTCCTCTTCCTCCCATCTTCTCCTGTCATCTTTTATTACTTGGGAAGCTCACCATCCACTCACTCGATGTAGTGCTGTTTTGGGTGTCTCCCCTTTCCTTTCTTCCTCTTCTTTCTTTCCTTCATTCCTTCCTCTTCCTTCTGCCTACGGGTAACTTTACACTCCCTCTTCTGTCTTTCTTTCCTGCTTTCCTTCCTCTTCCTTCTGCCTATGCGTGACTCTACACTGAGTGACAAGCCGCTGGGTGGTAACCATATAACCAAATTATGGCGCGTGGTGCAGGTTTAGTGGGTTATTAAGGCGCTCTAATCGGATTGAGCCTTTGTAGGTTTATATCCAAGGGGTACACGACAGCGCACTGGGACTCGGAGCAACAACGGCATAAGTCCACCCGGGCCACGCACCCCTATGACCCGGAGCTCGTCTGCCGCCTCCATAGCAGGAATACTAGACTTCCTTCCGGGCGAGCCTTCCCCAACCAGCTTCGGGGTGGAGCTGTTTCTCCAGCTTTCGCCAGCACCACTGAGATGGCCTGTAGCCGCTCACCCCTCCATAAGGAGACGGCCTGTATTCACGAGACGGCCTGTAGCCGCTCAACCCTCCTGAAGGAGACAGCCTGTAACCGCTCTGAGTGCAAAAAGGAGACAGCCTGTAGCCGCTCCCACCTTCGTCAGGAGACGGACTGTAGCTGCTCTGAAAGTGTCTTCCTCGAGACGGCCTGTAGCTGCTCAACCCTCCTGAAGGAGATCGCCTGTAGCCACTCTGAGGGCAATAAGGGGACGGCCTGTAGCCGCTTCCGCCTTCGTCGGGAGACGGCCTGTAGCCACTCACCCCTCCTGAAGGAGACGGCCTGTAGCTGCTCTAAGGGGAATCAGGAGACGGCCCGTAGCCGCTCCGACGGTGCTTTTCTCGAGACGGCCTGTAGCCGATCAACCCTCCTGAAGGAGACGGCCTGTAGCCACTCTGAGGGGACTCAGGAGACAGTCTGTAGCCGCTCCTGCCTTCGTCAGGAGACGGCCTGCAGCCGCTCCAAAGGTGCTCTTCTCGAGACGGCCTGTAGCCACTCAACTCTCCTGAAGGAGATGGCCTGTAGCCACTCTGAGGGGAATCAGGAGACGGCCTGTAGCCACTCCTACCTTTGTCAGGAGACGGCCTGTAGCCGCGCCGAAGGTGCCCTCGGGTCTGCTGTAGCTGCTCCCTCCCCCAGGCCACGGCCAGTAGTCGGGCCTTGGCGACGGCCGGTAGCCACGCCCCTAAAAGGCTATGGCCAGTAGCCAGGCCCTGCGACAGGAGATGGCCTGTAGCCGCTCCTCTGTCGGAAGCTGACACCTGTTCCCCGACCCATGACCCGGAGGGAGTCTGGGGCCTAGAGGAGTACTGGAGAGGCCTCTTGGTCTCCCTCGGCCTCTGCCCTCCTACAGCCGGCTCTGTAGGAGGCCCACCTGATGGATCCCGACGTAGACTGGTGCCGCGGCCCCTTCCTGACGGCGCCGCCAAGCACCAGGGACCGCAGCCCTCAGGAACCCCAGACCGCCCCCAGGACTCCCGAGCGGGAACTCCCCACACCTTGACATCAGAGATCTTCGTCCTCCGTCAGGAGCCTGAATGAAAGGTTCAGGCAGTTATTCGGTCACAGCCCTCAGGGCCGTACTCCCGCCCCCAGCCCCGAGAGCGCAGGGCCCTTCGCCACCCACAGCCCCGGACGAGAGAGGACGCCCCTGCGCGTGATCCCGTGGCCTCTGGATATAGAGGTCCCCGGCGGAACCCAGCCCCATCAGTAGCGGAGCTGTGACACCTCTGCCGCCCTTGTACCTGACCGCCACGACGCCCGGACCCGAAAGGAGTGACAGTGATAGTACAGTGTCTGTGACCTAGTAACATAGAGGCAGAACAGTGAACTAACCCTCTATTGGAAGTCAGTGATAATACCAAAGTGGTGGAGTGAGTAACAGTGACAGTGTAACCGCAAATACGGCCACCCAGTGAGAGTCGGGTCTACCAGAGTGAATACGCTACCACCAGAAAATACCTTCTGATACTAAGACCATATCCAGACCCCAGTGCCAAAGAAACACTTACCAGCAAGGAACAATATTAGCGACTTCACAAATATAGAAAACCCGGACTTCCTATAATTAATAATACTCTGCCTCAAGTGCTATTCACTGTGATCCGAGTAGTATCCTGCGCGATACTGATAACCCATATCTAGACATGAGTTGTAATTGTCTAGTGTATCTGTATCAGTGACATCTACTTCCCCTGTCCAACTTAGTAATACACGTGTAAGGTTGTTGCCTTGAGTTTTTGTGTCCTGCCTCTCTCCTATTTGTCTAAGCTCCGGTCTAGAAAGAGAGCCCAGCTACACACAAGGCGTTAGAGGGACGGGAAGCCGACCCTAAAACACCTAGCATCCCCACTCATTCAGTCGCCCACTCTCCACTTACACATGCACTCATATATTCGCCTGCTTATACACGCTCGCTCTCTTTCACTCGTTCATTTACTCATCCACACATTCACCACTACTTCACTTATGCAAACTCACTGACTGTCACTCACTTATCCCCACTCACTCACTCGCGAACTCACGCACTCACTTTCAGTCTTGTACCGTTTAAAAACGTGGGCCGAAATACCTATTGGTTTAATGACTGCTACTGCGTCTGGAAAACTTATTGCATTGGTTAGTTGCAGTCATTTTCCGATCATATTCATTAGACAAGAAACCCCAAAACTTTACATATCCATTGATCAGTTGTCTTATCTACAAAATGTTCGCATTACGCCAACTTTTGATATACTGCACTGTATAATTATCCAACCTACACATGCATAATGATTGCAAGTTGGTAGAATGCATGGATATGATCATGTGGATAGCTAAATAGATTTCCTAAAATCTTTATTTATTTACCTATCTGTCATCCATCCCTGTTTTTTGCCCATCATACGTAGCATTCTCCTGAGCAGTGCAGTTCTAAGCATAAAGGAACATCAGTTATGCGAACGAAAGCATTTATAAATAATATATTGAAAATTAATACCAAAACACAAACATGCTTCAGTGTTCTTATCAAATAGACGTACGAAACGAAAAACTTTATTATTCAGGACATAGCTGTTGTGAAATAATATAGTTGATGATTTGAAGCAAGAGTGACGTGTACTTGTTGTGGTAGTTCAGTGGACACTCAGGCCGCCGTAAGCATGAATCTGTGGTGCTCTCTCGCCCTGTTTCTCGCTGTATTATCCCTCGCAGCCTCCCAAAGCCCCCACAAGAGGTTCGAATACAAGTACAGCTTCAAGGGGCCCTACCTGGCACAAAAAGACAATCAGGTTCCCTTCTGGCAGTACAGCGGCAGTGAGTAGCAGCGGCCTAAACATATGTCCACAGTCGGCGTCATATTTACGACAATTTACAGAGATTTAGTTTAGTATTTTATCTCAGTACACTAGTCTGGTATGCAGTGTGAAAGCTGCGTGTAGTGGTAAGGGGCAGGAGGGGTGGTAGTGTGGTATGGAAATTGCCCGGCAGTGAGGGGTCAGTCACTGTTGGATTTGGAGCTAAGAATGAAAATGCAATATAAACAGCCTAACCTAATTGATTTAACTCATGCAGTAATATCCCATGACCTTTTTATCATATTCAGATTAGATGAGATCTGGTAGTAAAGGAATTGGAACAAATTACCTTAAACAGCCCTGTTATGAGAAGTCAAGAAAATAAAATTATGTGATATCTAGATTTGGTATTGTAATGGGGTCTGTAAATGTCCGTGTTGGCCAGAGGCAAAGTGGGGATCCTTTGTTTGGTTCAGTGATAACCTGTGTGCCGGTAGAGCATGAGGGCCTGAGATCAAATTTGGGCAAGACCAGTGAATAATCTGACAAGTTTCCTTTCAGTTATTACAGTACTATTATAGTTTCAGGCAGAAACACAATTACAAGATACTGATCTGTTTTTTTTGTTATTTCAGACAGTTCTAGAACACGTTTCTTCTGTGGCATTTTCGTCACAGATTATTTTTATTTTGCTTTGAGGGTTAGGTTAGGTTATCATCAAGAGTAAAATAAATATAATTTGCAACAAAAATGCCATTGAAGAAAAGTTTCTTAGAACTGTCTAAAATGCTGAAAAAAACGCATCGGAATCTTGTACAGTAATTGTATTTTTGGCTAAAACTACAGTGTTATCCAAGATTCTCTCAAAAATATCTCATCAACTTGAAGCCTTCATAATTTATATTGAATAAATGGAAAACCCCGTAGGAGAAGAAGGAAAAGAAATTTTTCGTACATCACCTCATTTACTTTTCATTTCAGCTTTGGTTTATGTGAAGGATTTTCTTGTTTTTAATATTTTTGATGGTATTTTCTATTCAAAATGCCCAATGTTGCTGTTGTTCTCCTGACTCCCCCTTTTCTCATGGCAAAATAAGGCATTTCCAACAAAATTGACCATTACAAAGGAAAATTTGATCAAAAAATGAAAAATCGTATCAGTAAAACCAGGGAATACCAAAGCAGGTACCTATATGGAGGGTGCCACCCCCCTAGTTCCCTCATAATAACTGTCCAGACTGCCACAAAACCTAACCTAGAATTCCAGTCAAACCTAGGGACCCGCTTCAGCTTCAGCGTGCTTGTCCAGTTCAGCAGGGTTAGTGACACTCGCTGGATAGGGTGTGTGTGATTCAGACTGTTCCGGTAGTCCTTACTATTGGGAATTTTTTTACATCACCACATTCAATAAAGTGCATCTTCATTGTATCAACACACTGTTTCCCTTTGGATGCTTTGCATCTCTAGGTATAACCAAGTGTTGGAATTCCCATGTGTTTACGAAAAATCAAAAGGTTTGCCGTGTTACAGTAGTTTGATGTGTTGACAAGAATGGCTTCGTGGAATGTGGGAAGTTTAAGGGGTAGAGTGGGGGAAGTGGTTGAGGTAATGAGTAGGAGGTGGGTGGATGTGGGATGTGTGCCGGAAGTCTCCAGGACCGGGTGACCGGGTATAGCTGGATCAGCCAGAAAGATTGTTGGGAGGGATTGTTGCTATATGTTGTTTTGGCAGGGTAGGATAGATGGATATGGGGGTGTTAGTTAAGGAGAAATGGTTGGAATACACCCATACCCTGATATCCTGCAGTGTTGTGTAGCAGTGGGTGTGTTCGGTCAGCAAGCATGTCAGGTATCGAAGCAGTTTTCCCCATAAGATACTGAAGAAAAACCAGAGATGTGTTCCAGACCTAAACCCTAACTCTCGTGTATCCTAATCAATAGAGACTGACACAGAAACACCATAGGTACCGTAATGTTATTATCCTCATAAACAATAGGCCTAATATTGCTAAAAAATGGCACATCAAACATCACATGGAGGAGGGTGGGGTGGTGGGACATGTGATGTTCAACACCATTTCAGGGCAACTTAACATCCAGGCAGGCTGCTTGACAGTGTGCCAAGCAGGGGTGGGGGAGGGCTGGGGTATGGGGAGTCAAGCAGGGGTGGGGATGGTGAAGGGTGGGGGCACAGAAAAGGAGGCAAGAAAGCCAAACATCCCTACTACCCGGCTCCCCCATCCAAGTCTCACTCGCTCACCACTCACTCACTCACTCTGACACACACACACACACACAGGAGGCAAGTGGGAGTAGGGGAGGGTGGGGGGATGGAGAGGCAGGCAACCAGGGGTGAGGGAAGGCAGGGGAACAGGGAGTGAGACATGCCTGGCAGTGCTGAGTGTCGTGGGGGATGGAGGAGGGACGGGGGGAGAAGAGAGGGGATGGAGGGAGGAAGGGAGGGCCGGGAAAGCCTCATTTCAAATCTGGGAAGTGACGAGGTGTCGGACTGGGAAGGTGGGGTGTCGGACTAGCAAGGCAATGGACATTCAAATTGTTTGGATTGTGGGAATGTCCCCTTATTTCTTGTGTTCTGTCCAGCAAAACGTCAGTTATCGATGCGCAGGATAACGGGGTATAGGTGTATGTCATGAATGTTATGAGAGTAAGTGATAGGATAATAGTTATGAAGATTCTGTTCGGTGGGATGGTGTTTGCAATTGTATTGGCACATGCTTCACAGGCAGGCTTGGATGAAGTAGAGAAGGATAGATTTTGGGATTGCTTAATATATGTTGTAAATGGTATGGGGGATTATGAGAGTGCAGTACCGTATTAGGGGGGGATTTAAATGGTCATGTAGGTGAAGCATCTCAAGGATATGAAGGAGTACAGGGGGGATGTGCATATGGTACAAGAAATGAGGAAGGGGAAAGGATACTTGAGTTTGAGGAGGCAGTGAACATGATTGTGTGCAACACATATTTTAGGAAAAGAGAGCGTAAGTTGATTACATACGAGTCTGGCGGAAATAGCAGCCAGATAGACTATTTCCTGGTCAGGAGGGCCAGTAGGAGGTTAGTGAGGGATGTTAAAGTTTATAGGGAACGAGGAGTGTGTGCAGCAACACAAGTTATTGAAATGTGACATGATGCTTCAGGAGTTGGTGATGAAAAAGAGGACCTAGGCTGTGCACCTAGGAGGAAAATATGGAAGTTGAAAAACAAAGCATTAAGGTATGCCTTCAATAGGGAGATGAGGAGAGTGATGGCTAAACAGGGAGATGTGGATGGAAGTGTTAATGAACAGTACAGAGCCCTCAAGTCCAACCTCTTGATAGTTACCGATTCAGTATGTGGATGGACAAGAGGCCCACCAAGACTGAGTGACTTGGTGATGGAATGAGGATGTAGAGACAGGAGTTAAGGAGAAAAGAAGGCTTTTCTGGGAAGTGAAGAAAAGTGGTAACAAAGAGGAATACTTGGCTGCCAAGCGTAGGGCTAGAAGAGAGGTTTACAGGGTGAAGTCCGAGTCACAGAGACTTTTACTTGTTAACCTAAATCGTGTGGAAGAGAAGAATATGAATTTTAAGGTGGAAGATCACATGAAGAGGGAGAACAGGGATATTGTATGTGAGAAGTGTGTGAAGAGTGATAAAAGAAGAGTTGTGGTGAAGAGTGGGGATATTAAAGATGCATGGAGAGAGCATTACATTCGGTTGTTGAATGAGTAGTTTGACCAGGACAGGGAAAGTTCGGAGCCAGCAGATCCAATCTTTTGCCCTTGGCCTCTGATTGACACTGTTACTGTGAGCAGGGCAGTAGGCAAAATGCAGATGGGGAAGGCAGCAGGTGTGTCTGGGTTGACTGCTGAAATGTTGAAAGCCCCAGGAGATGTAGGTGTGATGTTAGTCACTGACCTGATAAATACGATTATATGAGTGTGTTGTCCCAGATGATTGGCTGAAGAGTGTAATTGTAAATGTGTACAAGGGAAAGGGTGATGCCCTGGAAAGAGGAAATTTTAGAGGTATAGAGCTTTTAGACCTGATAATGAAGGTAATGGAGAGAGTTCTAGAAGGTATGATTAGAGAAAGAGTGAATATTGATGAGATGCAGTTTGGGTTTATGCCAGGTAGGGGGACCACTGATGCCATATTTATTGTTTGACAGCTTGAGGAAAAATGTATAGGAAAGAAAAGGGAACTGTGCTTTGTTTTTGTTGATTTGAAGAAAGCTTTTGACAGAGTCCTCAGAGAGGTGGTGAAGTAGGCAACGAGAAAGCTTGGCATCGAGGATTGGCTGGATAGGGTCATTTTGGCAATGTATGTGGGTGCTCACACTCAGGTAAGGGCAAATGGAGATTTGAGTGATGAGTTTTCTGTAAATGTTGGTGTGCATCAGGGGTCAGTCTTGAGCCCTTTGTTGTTTATCATAGTACCAAACTTGAAGTCCTCTCACATGACTTCATTAATGGACTCCCTTGGGAGATGTTGTATCCTGATGATTTGGTGTTGGTTGCAGAGACTGAAAGGGAGGCAGAGGAAAGATTTAGGAAGTGGAGAGATGGTATGGGGCACAAGGGTTTAAGAGTAAATGCAGATGAAACGAAAGATTTGTATCTAGGGCTGGGGGCGGTAGCTACTGTCAAAGAAGAGGGAGAGTGGCCATGTGCGATTTGCCACAGGGGTGTGGTAAGTAATCCCATCTTGCGCAGTGTGTGTGATAAATGGGTGCATAAGAGATGTACTGGTATTAGAGGTAGACTGCGAGATAATGCTGATTTCGTGTGTGCAGTATGTACGGAAGAGTGTTTGGAGATTGCCAAGCGGGAGGGATTGAACATCTGGTGAGTCTCTTGAGTATGTGGAAGAGATTCGTTCTTTGGGAGACATGTGCTAGAAGTGGAGCTGGAGCCAGCTCTGTGGCTAGAGTGAAAAGTGGTTGGAAGAAGTTCAGGGAGGTGTTACCTCTTCTGACATTGAGAGGGGTCTCCCTACGTGCTAAGAGATCTTTGTATGCGGCATGTGTTAGGAATGTAATGCTGTATGGTAGTGAAACCTAGGCAGTAAAAAAAGAGGGTATTCACAGGCTCAGACGTACTGAAATGGCAATGATTAGGCAGATGTGCAGTGCGTCCTTGAGTCAAGGCCTGGGAGGGTATGGTTTACGATAGAAGAGTTGAGTGGAATGATGGAACTGGAGTGTTTTGGTGTTGTGATGAGGAGAGGTAGATTGAGATTGTTTGGGCATGTGGAAAAGATTGGGGATGATAACTGGGTGCAGAAAGTGAGAAGTGTTAATGTTGGCAGTAGGGTAGTGAGAGGTTGACCGAAAAAGACCTGGGACTGGGCCATTGAGTGTGACCTCAGGGTTAAGGGACTAAATAGGGAAGCTGCAAGAGATCAAGCAGCATGGAGAGCCACTATTAGGTGACCAAGGCCGACGCATGCAAGCATGTTGGAGCCTTCAAAAACGAAAACGTTGAACTGTATCCCACTTGCACAGGAGCTTGCCATTCACACAACACTTCTTGTTGCAGGTAAATGGGTTTGTGCCCAGGGTGTTTCATGGTTATTGCTGATTGATCAACCAGTCAACTGTGGCATTAGAATTTGAGGGGACCTCTTTGGTGCACAAAAAACACAGATTTTCAGGGTTTTTGTTATTCCACTTCTGTTCTTACAGATTGATAGGGAGTGTAATGAAGTATATATATATGTTCCTAAATTTTTAGGTCATTATTTGCTTTAATTTAGGTGCTATGGATATCTAAAGTTACAGTGCCATGGCACTAATCTTGAAAAAAATTGGCAATCATTTTATTGGAAACCGATTTTAGGGTTGTGAGATGAAAGAGGTATAGTACAACAGTCCTGTATGAGACAGCCCTAGCATGTATTCAGTATGGATGGTGGGTGTTAGCGCCGAAGTGGTGACATGTGGAGATGTAGGAGGACTACTGGGCCTTGGGATAGGTCACTGCCCCCAAGCAATAGGCCCTGAAGCCTTTGGCCAGAGTCGGACACTTTAAAAAAAAAAAAAAAAAAAAATGCTGTTGTATGATAAGGTAAGTTAGATGCCTCCATTTGCCTTACAAATGAACTGTCTATCTATCTGTCTATTGCCAGACGCCTTAATCCCATAAGGGGTGGCCACAAACCAGGGTTGGCATTGATTAAATCAAATTGATTTCATCATGTGATTAAATCATTAATTTGTTTGCTAAAAAAAATTCATGATTTTTTTTTTTTTTTTTTTTTTTTTTGAATCTAAAAGTTAACAAAAATAAAATATGAAGGTTTATAAAAGTTGTGTATTAAGTCAGCAGATTTTGAAGAATGGTGCTATTAGAAATTGCTACACTGTATGACAAAAAGTACTTTTACATTGGTGTAACTAAGTGTTGAATTATCCCCTAACAGTCAGGTGACGTTACATAACGTCCGAGCGTGAGGAGGCGGGTGACGTTACGTAACGTCCAGCCATTTTCGGTCCTAATTTATTGGTGAAATTGGGTGATGAGGCATCCTTGTCACCTATTGTCCTGCCATCTACTCTCGCAAGCCATGAAACAAGTAAAATAGAAAATATATATATATATATATATATATATATATATATATATATACAGTATAATGTTTTCGTTTCGTTTTCGTTTTTAAAGGCTCCAACATGCTTGCATGTGTCGGCCTTGGTCACCTAATGGCGGCTCTCCACGCTGCACGATCCATTGCAGCCTCCCTGTTCAGTCCCTTAACCCTAAGGTCACACTTAATGACCTCGTCCCATGTCTTTCTCGGTCTACCCCTCATAACCCCACCCCCAATATTAACACTTCTCACCTTCCTCACCCAATTATCATCCCCCATATTGTGTATATCCACAGTATTAAGAATATATGGAAAGTATTAAGAATATATGGAGTAGATGGGAAGTTGTTGAATGCTGTGAAGAGTATGTATGATGGTGCTAAGGCTGCAGTGTGTGTGGATGGTGAACTGAGTGAATTTTTCTCTTTGAAGGTTGGGTTGAAACAGGGATGTGTCATGTCTCCATGGTTGTTCAATCTGTACATGGATGGGGTAATAAAAGAGGTACAAGGTAGGGTAGTGGATGTTGGAGTGGCCCTTGTGAGAGAGGGTAGTGTTTGGAAACTCCCTGTACTGTTGTTTGCAGATGATACTATGTTGTTGAGTGAAGACGAAGGAGAGCTGCAAGGCTTGGTGGATGAGTTTGGGAGAGTTTGTAAGAAACGGAATCTAAAGGTGAATGTAGGGAAGAGTAAAGTGTTGGTCTTTGAGAGAGGTGAAGTCAGTGAATGTACAGTGAGACTGGATGGTGAGGAATTGGAAAATGTGAGTATGTTTAAGTACTTGGGTAGTGTGATGAGTAAGGATGGAGGTTTGGAGGGTGAAGTGCTTGAAAGAGTACAGCAGAGAAGAAAGGTTGCTGGTTCCTTGAAAGCAGTGATAAGAAACAGGGAAGTGAGCATGGAAGTGAAAAAGTTACTACATGACAGTATTGTGATACCAACTCTAACATATGGAAGTGAAGCTTGGATGTTGCTGGAAGGACACAAGTCAAGAGTGAGAGCAGTGGAAATGAGTTATTTAACCCCCCCCATCCCAACGTTTTCTGGGCAGTGGTACGCCCCAGTCCCGACATTTTTGGACTTTTTTTTTTTTTTTTTTTTTTGCTCAAACATCCGCTTTTGGTGGGAAACATCAAAAATTCATAGAGAAATCGCTCACCTGAGGTTTAAAATACTCGATCCAAGTTGGAGTACCTCCTTACCTTACAGGGTTTTCTATCAGGCTGGCTGCAAAGAAAACAAGTTCTATGGGAGGATAACTATTCCACACCACTCATAAACGGTATTTATTTATTTATTTGGTACGAATTTATATGTAGTACGAGAGTATATTGGTTTTCAAACGGTAATATAGGCATTATAAGCATTGTTTCACTCACTAACTCATCACCATTCCTGACCTTTTTTTGCCACATTACCTGATCATCATTTCTGACTGTTTCTTCCTCTAATGTTTGTCCTCCACATTGTCATCGATTGGGGAATCACTCTGGCCCTGAATTTCGTACCGTGGCATGACATGGCTTTACTGACCAGGTCACTGATAACAGGTGAATTCATGAGAAAAGGGCATGCAGGGGGGGGGGGAGGTCATGCTGGGTAAGGCATTGTCCCTGCCTGGCATCTTGTAGAGGAAGGTGTCCCGTGTATATGTGCCAAAAATCACTTGCGAAAATTGAAAATTGTGCAAATTAGGGACTTGCAATGTTGCCGCGTTAATTTACGTCTCCAGGATATGAGTGCACATCATGTGAGGACGTGAATTCACGTCTCCGGGACGGGGCGGGTTAAGAGGAGCCTGTGGAGTCACATGGAGAGACAGGCTGACAAATGAGAATATAAAGGAGAGTTGTGGTGTGGATGTGGATGTGATAGGAAGCATTAGGAGGAATACACTGAGGTGGTTTGGCCATGTGGAGAGGATGGAGAGTGAAAGACTGACAAAGAGAGTGTATGTGAGTGAGGTGGAGGGGGGAAGAGGGAGGGGGAGGCCGAGGATGAGATGGAGGGATGGGGTGGAGAGGTATATGAGCGAGGGGGGGGTGAGTTGGGAGCGTGGCAGTGAAATGGCGGGGGACAGGGCGACGTGGAGGCGATTTGTTTGTGGCCACCCTGAACGGGATTGAGGCGTCTGGCAATAGATAGATAGATAGTGTATATATATATATATATATATATATATTGATAGATAGATAGATAGATTTATAGATATATAAGTTGTAGTGTTATATTTGTTCAAGTAAAATACAGGTAGTATATACGTACAGTATGTAAGATATATTGCTATAAGTGTTCAAGTAAAATAGAAAACACATACATAAGATTTTGAAGACAATGAATAGTGTAAAGAATGCATAAATGATAAATATAGTGTTCAGTGGTGAAGGAAAAGCAAATGAGTGAATAGTTTGCTAGCCTCGCCCCAGGCGCGCTTGGTAATAAGCTGCCTGCCCGCTCTCCTCCCTCACTCCTCCCCCCCCTCCTCCCACAGCCAACAGAGATGTATTACCACGCATGTAACATCTCTTTCTTGCCTTCGTTTTTCATCCGTTTTCATTGATTTATGCATATTTAGGCTTATTCCTTGTTACTTTATTTTCTGAAAATATGCCACCCCACACGGTGGTATAATTGATAAGTTGCCCGCCCATAAGGGGTTATTTGTACATCTGAAATAATGAGCCATAACTCAAAAACCAAAGCCATAAGACTAGGTAGGCTATGCCTGGTCGCTTAAGGCCATGTCATAACAATATCAGCTTAAGATTTTTCTGTGTGGTAATATAATCAGCTTTGGAAAATGCTGTCTTGGTTACCACTGGCAACTCAGCCTTAACCAGTAGCGTACAGACAGGACTTGAACAGGTATATATCTGGATTCTGGGCAGTGGCTTTCAGCCTGAACCATCAGTGGATAGACAGGACATGAAGTTCACAGTATTCAGTATATATACTGCTTTTGAAATATTAACTATATAATAAACAGAAAAATCAAATAAATAATGTAAAAATCAGATAAATTGAATAAATAAAAAATTCAATGATTTTTTTTTATTTTTTTGAAGAACAAAAGAAGAAGGCATATAGTGAATGGTTAGCGAGTAGAGGTAGAGGAGAAGATGAGAGAGAGAGAAGAAAGAGGTATATGTGAGCAGGAGAAGGGAGGTTAAGAGACTGGCAAAGGAGAGTAAGAAGAAAGTGGATGAAGAGTTTGGGAGGAATCTGAGTGTGAAATGGAGGGAGAGTAAGAAATTGTTTTGGAAAGAGATAAAGAAAGTAAGGGAGTGTGAAAGGGGAAATAGTAGGGGAGTGAAAGATAGGAATAATAGATTGTTGGTGGAGAAGAGAGAGAAATTGAGGAGGCAGAAGGAGCACTTTGAGGATTTGTTGAATGTAGAGAGTGAGAGCAGTGCGAGTATAAGTGGTTGGGGAATGGCTGGGAGAAGAAGAGATGAGAGGAGGGAGGAAGAGATCAGTAGGGTGGAAGTAGTGGAAGCAGTGAAGAACATCAAGTTGGGAAAGGCCCCAGGAATTGATGGAGTGTGTGGTGAAATGCTTAGGTATGGGGGTGAGATTGTTGTGGAGTCGATATGGAAGTTGTGTAGATTGGCTTGGGAAGAGGGAAGGGTTCCAGAGGACTGGAAATCAGGTATAATAGTTCCTTTATACAAAGGAAAAGGGGAGAGAGAAGTATGTGGTAACCATAGGGGTATTTGCCTTCTTAGTGTGACTGGTAAAATATATGGTAGAATACTCATTGATAGGGTTAGGCATATGACAGGAGCTAGTTGGAGAAGAACAAGGGGGATTTAGAAAGGGAAAAGGGTGTGTAGATCAGATATTTGTTCTAAGATGTTTAGTGGAGAAGTATCTAGAGAAGGGAAAGAAAGTGTATGCTGCCTTCATGGAATTGGAGAAAGCTTATGACAGAATAGATAGGCAAGGTAGGTGGAAGGTATTAAGAATATATGGAGTGGAGGGGAAATTGTTGAGTGCTGTGAAGAGTATGTACGAATGAGCTAGGGCTACGGTGCGAGTGGATGGTGCGCTGAGTGAGTTCTTTGATCTCAGTGTGGGACTGAAACAGAGTTGTGTGATGTCTCCATGGCTGTTGTAAAGGAAATGCAAGGTAGGGCAGTGGATGTGGGGGTGGCTCTAATGAATGAGGGTGAGAATTTGAGGATTCCAGTGTTGCTGTTTGCTGATGATACAGTACTGTTGAGTGAAGATGAAAGGGAGTTGCAAGGTTTGGTGAATGAATTTGGGACAGTGTGTAGGAGGAGGAAGCTGAAAGTTAATGTAAACAAAAGTAAAGTTATGGTGTTTGAGAGGAATGAGGTCACAGAATGTACAGTGAGGTTGGATGGTGAGGATATGGAGAATGTGAGTGCATTCAAGTACTTGGGTAGTGTGATGAGTAAGGATGGAACTTTGGGAGATGAAGTGGGGGAAAGGGTACAGCAGGGAAGGAAGGTTGTTAGTTCACTGAAAGCAGTGATGAGAAATAGGGAGGTGAGTATGGAAGTTAAGAAGTCACTGCATGATAGTATTGTGATCCCTACCCTGACGTATGGAAGCGAGGTGTGGACCTTGCAAGAGGGGAACAAGTCAAGAGTGAGAGCAGTGGAAATGAGTTACTTGAGAGGAGCATGTGGAGTGACATGGAGGGACAGGTTGACAAATGAAAAAGTGAAGGAATGTTGTGGGGTGGATGTGGATGTGGTTGAGAAGATTAGGAGAAATACACTGAGGTGGTTTGGACATGTGGAGAGAATGGAGAATGAAAGACTGAGTATGAGGGTGTATGTAGGTGAGGTGGAGGGAGGGGTAGACCGAGGATGAGGTGGAGGGATGGAGTTGAGAGGTATATGAGGGAGGGGAGGTGAGTTGGGGGGAGGGTAGTCAAATGGTTGGTGACAGAGTGACTTGGAGGCATTATGTCAGCGGCCACCCTTTGCGGAATTAGGGTGTCGGGCTATAGATAGATAGATAGAAAAAAAATCACCAACCCTGCCACAAACAAATCGCCTTCATGTCGCCCTGTCCCCCGCCATTTCACTGCCCTGCTCCCAACTCACACCTCCCTCTCTCATATACCTCTCCACTCCATCCCTCCATCTCATCCTTGGCCTCCCCCTCACCACCTCACTCACATACACTCTCATCAGTCTCTCACTCTCCATCCTCTCCACATGGCCAAACCACCTCAGTGTGTTTCTCTTAACACTTTCTATCTCATACACATCCACACCGCAACGTTCCTTCACTTCATCATTTGTTAGTCTGTCTCTCCATGTGACTCCACATGCTCCTCTCAAATAACTCATTTCCACTGCTCTCACTCTAGATTTCTGTCCCCTCAGCAGTGTCCAAGCTTCACTTCCATAGGTTAGAGTTGATATGACAATACTGTCATGCAGTAACTTTTTCACTTCCATGCTCACTTCCCTGTTTCTTGTCACTGCTTTCAAGGAACCAGCAACCTATCTTCCCTGATGTACCCTTTCAAGCACTTCATCCTCTAAACTTCCATCCGTACTCATCACACTACCCAAGTACGGTACTTAAACGCACTCAGATTTTCCATTTCCTCCTCATCCAGCCTCACTGTACATTCACTGGCTTCATTTCTCTCGAAGACCATAACTTTACTCTTCCCTACATTCACCTTTAGATTCCATTTCTTACACACTTTCCCAAACTCATCCACAAGCCTTGCAGCTCCCCTTCGTCTTCACTTAACAACACTACTGTATCATCTGCAAACAACAATACAGTAAGTTTCCAAACACTGCCCTCTCTCATTAGGGCCACTCCAACATCCACTGCCCTACTTTGTATCTCTTTTATAACCCCATACATATACACATTGAACAACCATGGAGACATGACACATCCCTGTTTCAGTCCAACCTTCAGATAGAAAAATTCACTCAGTTCACTATCCACATGCACTGCAGCCTTAGCACCCTCATACATACTCTTCACAGCATCCAACAACTTCCCATCTACTCCATATATTCTTAATACAGTACTTTCCACAATCCTTGTCTATCCACCCTGTCATATGCTTTCTCCAAATCCATGAAGGCCACATAGCCTACAACTTCTTTCCTGTCTCCAGAAACTTTTCCACCAAAGATCTAAGAATGAATATCTGATCTACACAACCATTTCCCTTCCTAAAATCTTCATGTTCTTCTCCAAATAATTCCCCCGTTATTTCCCTAACTCTGTCAATAAATATCCTACCATATACTTTTCCTATTACACTAAGAAGAAGGTGCTCCTTTGATTACCACACACTTCTTATTCCCTTTTTCCTTTGTACAGGGGAATGATTATACCTGACTTCCAATCCTCTGGAACTCAACCTTCCTCCCAGGCCAATCTGCACATCTTCCACATCCATTCTGCTACTATCTCTACCCCATGCTTCATCATTTCACCACACACTCCATCAATTCCTGGGGTTTTCCCCATTTTGACTTTCTTCATTGCTTCCACAACTTCCATCCTACTGATTTCTTCCTCTCTTCTCACATCCCTCCTTTTCCCAGCCATTTCCCAGCCACATAACGGTATACTCGCATTACTTTCATTCTCTATGTTCAACAATTCCTTAAAGAGTTCTCTCCATCTGCTCACTTTTTCTTACTTGACCTCTAGTAATTTACCATTTTTATCTTTCACTCCCCGAGTAACTTCTTTGGCACCCTGTTTAACTCTCATTGCCTCTTTCCAGAACATTTTCTTACATTCCCTCCACTTTACTTTCAAATTACTTCCAAATTCCTTGTCCACTCTCTTCGTACTCTCTTACCACTGACCATAATTCACGCCAAAGGAAAGCGCAGACACTATAATTCATGGCTCAGCTTCCTTGCTGTAAGTATTGTAGACTACTGTACCATTTAAAAACTGGGCATCCTATAATGTAACTTGCAGTTCTGAGGTTAAGGGTGAAGCTTGGGCATAGTCGGCTATTTGATCAGCTCATTTATTGGGGACAGCACAGTAGGAAAGGATTTTTCTTTTTCCATCCCTTTAGTTTAGTTTTGACTTTTCTTTCTGATGGTTTTTATTGTTGCATAAATGTTTGGTCATTTTCTTTTTTTCTTTCTTTCTTTTTTTTTTTTTTTTTTTTTTTTTTTTTTTTTAAGCAAATGCCATTTTGCCATTTTCACCTCCTTTCTACAGAATAAACAGGCATTCATGATAAAAGTGACCATAAAAATCAATCAGAACACATGAAAAAACCATCAGGAAAATGTGAGAATACAGTACCAAAAAGGAGTACCTAAGTGGGGGTTTGCCTCCACACACCCCCTAGTTTATTTAACATCCAGACTGTCACAAAATTTAACCTTGAAAGGCACATACCTTGGGAAGCCACTACTGCTTCAGTGTGCTTGTCCATTCCAGCTGTGCCTAAGATGGGGATATTTCTCTCTCTCTCTCTCTCTCTCTCTCTCAGTTCAGTATATCTTCTCCATTCGGTAACGATTGGAAGAGACTGAATGAAAGGGTAATGTTACTATAGCTAGGTACACAAGACATAGATTTACTGTACAGTTCTGAAAAAAGAAAAGAAATTGCAGAAACATCTCCATTGCCATCATGAGAGAATGATTAAGAAATCAGATTTCTTAGTCATTGGGTTAAAGCACCAGATACAGATATGAACTGTTAAGAAAGAAGAACAGAGCCAAAATCAAGATCCATTCATTTTGAGATGCCTGGGCACATTACAGTAAGTCCCATTATTCGGCAGCTGATTATTCGGTAGATCCGACATTTCGGCAGTTTTGAGAAATAGTCCCATTTACGAAAATCTCTGATTGTTCGGCAAAGTCCGGAATCATCTCAGCAGTCCAGGAAGTGTTATCTGTGACTTGTAGGCCTAATGTTTCATTACACTTCTGTATGTTCACTAATTTCTATATTTATTCAGACTCAGGTATAGTATTATATTGATTACAATATTGGATAGTATCATACAGTACAAGTAACCACCCCCTCCAAAGTAGCGAGGGTTACGTTCCAAGCCCCCTCGCTAATTCTTGAAATTCGTTCATTCTTGACGCATTCCAGAAAGTGTCATTTACTGGTAATTGCGTAGCCCATGAACCACTGATACTGTAATGCATTACCCATAAATAATGGTGCTTGTTAAATTAGTTTCCCCATTGTTTTTAGCTGTACGGCTGTGACAGCTCTAGTATTTTTATTCCTCAGCATAATGGAGGAAGGGACTGTCCTGTTTAACTAAACCTAATCTAACCGAGTTTAACTGTACCTAATAATTTAACCAAACCTAACCTAACCTAAAGTCAGAAAAATACTTAAAAATAAACTGGAGGAATATGAACTGCTAAGGTCTCTCTGATGAAGGTTAAACGTACATTAAGCGCTCATTCTTTTGTTCGTTTTTGTGTTTAATGTGAAAGAGAGTACTGATGCAAACAGTAATATATCCCATTAACCCCTTAATAACCTCCGGCACTGAACAACCCTTTACAGTACCGATGTCAGTGATATCAAGTCAGTGTGAGCTATAAAGAAAATTGAACAATTATGGGGAGGGAACGAAGGTCACTGGTACGTTTACACGACTCTATGCTAAGATTCCAAACAGTCAGGCGGTCGGTTAATCTCAGATGTTTTCGCCCATTTGGTAAATGCCCCGTAACTTTATAAGTTTTTCCGTGACTCACAGCGAATCATAGCATGGGTTTGGAAAGCTAAATAACATTGCTAGGTGAGCCAGACGATTATCTTCACGTCTTTAAGAAAAACAAATTGATAGAAGAATGAAAGAAACGCTCTACGTACTCAGAGGGATTAAATTTCTTCCATTTTCTTAAAGATGTGAAGATAATCATCTGGCGCACCTAACAATGTGTTATTTAGTTTCCTAAACCCATGCTATGATTCACGGGAGAAGTTACAAAGTTACTGTGCATTTACCAAATGGGCGAAAACATCTGAGGTTAACTGACCCTCTGACTGCTTGGAATCGTATCGTAGAGTCGTGTAAACATGTCAGTGACCTTCGTTCCCTTCCCATAATTGTTCACAGTTTTTCACTGTAATGGGTTGTTCAATGCCGGTGGTTATTAAGGGGTTAATGGAATACACTACTGTTTCCATCAATACTCTCCCTTTCACATGTAAACAAAAAAAACGAAGAAAAGAATGAATGCTAAATGTACGATTAACTTTCATCAGAAAGACCTTACCAATTCATATTCCTTCACTTTATTTTATGCAATTTTCAGAATATTTTATTTTATGTTTGGAAAAAATACTGTATACAGCACTCACTCCAAACATATATGTCATAACATAAGTAGTGATGAGTTCACCAATACAAGTGATGTACTGAGCTGGTAGGTAATATTATGTATCATTTCGGCCATCCAGGAAGTGTTATCTGACTTGTATGCCTACTATGTCATTACATTTGTATATGTTCACTAATTTATATATATATATATATATATATATATATATATATATATATATATATACTGTATATATATATATATATATATATATATATATATATATATATATTTCAGATTCAGGTACAGTACTGTATTGATTGCAGTATTGTACAGTATACTCTCTCCAAACAGTTGTAATACCATAAGTGGTGATGACAGTGTTCACCAATATATTTAAGGTACTGAGTGGGTAGGCTTTTGATTATTCAGTAAATCCAACATCGCGGCATCATCCTGGTCCCATAGATGCCGAATAATGGGACTTTTACTGTATTTTGAAAGACTGGAGGTCATAGGCAGCAGAAAGTACAGACAGAGGAGGACAGTCCAGAGTTGACTTGTTGCACATGAAGGACTTGGGGTAATGATTTTAACTCACGCATTTGAGAGTTGGACAGAAGAGATGAGAGTTTGCTGCTAGGTGAGTGCTATGTGCCCACCATAGTGATGGAGGATGCAGGCAGACAGTTCAGAGGAGTAGTGAACTTTGAAGTAGTGATAGAAAAAGAGATGAATATGCAATAACGCGGCAAAATAACAGGTTGAAGTGAGCCAGTTAGAGGAGAAAAGTTACTGAGACAAAAATCCTTTGACTCCACTTTGTTGAGAAGAGCCGTATGTGGGGAGCCTTCCCGCACATGAGAGTGGTACTCTGTGCAGCGGCAAATAAAACCTCTGTAGAAAGTCAACAGTGTCCAGGGGTAAAGAAGGCACAGAATCACTTTAGCACACCTAATCTCTTAGAGGCAGAATTTTAAAGAGAGATGGTATGATCTTTCCAAGATAAATCCCGAGAGAATGAAACCCCAAGTACCATAGTCTGTGTTGAAAGGTGATGCAGGATTTAATTGGATATTGTTAAAAATTAGAGGATACTTCTGCGGAAGATTTTGACAGGTCGAAAGATGTCCCAACCAAGTTTTTGATGCATTAAAAACAAGATTACAGTACTTTTACCGCAGTCAGATATATGAGCCAAGTCAGACATTACCTGTGCCATAACCTCATCCTTTGTTTGTTGAAGTTACTGCTGAGATGGATGTTGCAAGAAGCAAATGGAAAGGTGAAGGATGGAGTCATCAGTTTACTGTATAAATGGATTAGGTTAGATGTACAACTTCGGTCATTGATGAATAGAAGGAAGAGAGTTGGTGATCGGACAGAGCCATGAGTAACACCATCATTGTTAGCTCTAGGTGGAGAACAGTGGCTGTCTGCAACAGCAGTTATAGAACAACCAGAAAGGAAGCTAGAGATGAAGGCACAGATAGAAAGATAGAAACCGTAAGAGTGCAGTTTGGAAATTAAAGATTTGTGCTAGACTTGATCAAAAGCCTTTGAGATGTCAAGTGCAGTGGTAAAGCTTTTGCCAAGTCAAAAAAGGAGGATGAGCAGGAGTCTGAAAAGAAGGTAAGAAGATTGCCAGAGGAGTGTTCCAGGGAGAACCGATACTAACAGTTGGAAAGTAGGTTATGAAAGGAAAGGTGCTTTAAAAAATTTTTTTGGTAAGAATAGCCTCATTAAAAAACTTTAGAAATACAGGATGTTAAAGCAGTTGGTGAACAGAGGGCTGGGAATGGTCACTCTTCTTTGGGACATGCTAAATGAAAGCAAACTTCCAGCAAGAAGGAAAGGTACAAGTGGACAGACAAAGGCAAAAGAGTTTACCTAGGCAGTGTGTAAGTACAGTTCTTGAGGACAGTAGGAGGGGCCCCATCAGGCCCTTACGTCTTGTTAAGTATTGAGGGCAGAAAGTATATACAATACACCAATTAGAGAAATTTAATGTCATTCAAGAGAAAGTCAGAGAAGTGATAGAGGAACAGCACCAGAATCATCAAGGAGGAATTGGATTGCGAAAATACAGTGTAACATGAGAAGATACTAATGTAGGTGCAGGAGAGGGATGTGGTGGCATTGACATAACGATGTGGTTCCACTTCCTGGTTGTACAAACATTCCTCCACTCTTTCCCAAGCACGTGAAAGGAGGATGGTGAATTTTAGAATGGCAGCTCCAGCCTGCTGTTTATCAGGTTCACATCCAGTTAAGACTGGGGCCACAACGATGACAACAGTAATAAGATAATAATGTACCAGATACAGAAGGAAACTGTTAAGGATGAGATATGAGTTGGCATGATTTAAATTGAGCTATTAAAAGAAGTTGTTTTAAAACATGACTTAAATCAACAATTTTTGACGTTAAAGGTGTTGTCACACAGTTTTATATATTTACTTATTTATTTTGAAGAAAAAAAATGCAAGGAAAAATGTATTTTATGTATTTAACCTTTTTTTGGGCTGATTCTTTGTAAGAGTTTACCTCCACAGTCATTGTTCGATGTAAATTGTACCTCATATGATGCTTGCAGCTTGGCCTGTGCAGACCTTCAGTGTGCCTTGTATGAGGTCTGCAGCTTGGCAAGAGTTCATAAAATGAGGATAGTTCATTGTAACACCTAACCATAACTTATCAGTAATGGTTGTACAGTCACAGGAAGAAGCTTTCTTTAATTAAATGATTTAGAAATGTGTCGAAAATTAAGCAAAATTCCTGTACTGTGTCATACAGTATATTTAGTGATATTTTTTTCTTGCATTTTTTGGTCTTCAAGAATAATGTCAATTAATATTATTTTATAATTTTCACTCTAGTTTTAAAAATGAATGGGAAGTTATACAAAATCAACAGATTTGGCAGTACAGCACAGTACTGGGTATAAAGTTAATTATTGCTTATTAGACCAGGAATAATATTTGATATTCCATGTTTACAGCAGCAGAGTGTAGTAATTACTGTACAATATATATTTGTTCTGTTCCTGTCAATGCATATTCATTACATATCATCATCATCATCATCATCAAACCCAGTGTTACCCCATGAGCATAGGAGCCTGGGGTAGGCAAGTTGGTCCAGACATTTAAGATGAGAGTGACCAGTCCCACTCATTGCTCAGTGGCATTACATGAGCAACAAACCCCAACCATCCCTTGGATATAAATCTGCACAGGCTCAGTCCAATAGGATCACCTTAATTGTCCACTAAACCACCAGGCATCATAATTTGGCTATATGGTTACCACCCAGTGCAGTAAATGGTTTCATGGTGTACAGGAAACCATTTGGCTTGTTACTCAGTGTAGAGTCACCCATAAATGGAAGGGAGAGGAAAGAATGATGGAAAGACAGAAGAGGAAGGATGGAAAGAAGGAAGGAAGAGAGGAAAGGGCAGGCACGTTTGAGATTTGTTAAACCTTATCAGGTATATACTGTATACTTTACAGTGTTGTGTGTCATAATGTGAATAAGCATAGCAGCTTTATTTAGCTACTGGCATATTTTTATGGTTTTCCAGGTGTATGGTATTTGATTTATATTTTCATACATTTGTGGCTTTACAAGTTTATGATAGTTATAACATGACATGCTGTAAGTCAGTGTCTTGTCATAAATAAGTTATGACATTATTTCTCAATCCTAATGCAGCCTCTGATGCCTACCTGTTCAGTGACCAATGACCATTGGGTGGTAGCAGTACAGTACTATCACTAACTCTCACTAACACTGGTTTCTCCTCTCATCAGATGCTATAGCAAGTGAGGAGAGTGTGCGCATCACACCATCGCTGCGCAGCCAGAAGGGTCAGATCTGGACCAAAAACCCGACAAACTTTGAGTGGTGGGAGGTTGAGTTTGTCTTTAGAGTTACCGGCCGGGGTAGAATTGGTGCTGATGGATTGGTGAGTGGGTGCATTTTAATGCTTGATCGCAGACTTGAAAATTATTTTTTGATGTTTGAATAGCGTATCTTTCTTGCTGGAATATCACTTAAGGTAATTTTCACTTGACATAGCACTCATCTGCATTATTAAATGAGGAATTACAGTACTGATAACCCCTGCCAGGCTGATTCTTTGTATGGTCATTTACTTCCCCTGAATCAAAGCTTTATAACCAGTGTAAATTGTACCTTATGTGAGGCTTGCAGCATGGCCTGCACAGGCTGTAATTGTACTTCATAATGAGGTCTGCAGCTTTGCAAGGGTTAATGTATGTTTTGACCAAGTCAGGTATTGGTCACACCAAAATTAACACAGGCAGCCATTTGAAGTCAGGGATATGTTCCAAAGTATCAGAACATTTTTAAGTACAGTTTTTACTGGAAATTTGGGAAAACAGGCAGATCAGCCTTATAGGTATCAGTGGAACTTTGGAGGGCAATTTTTCTCTTGTATACTTTGGACTTACCCCCAAATATGAAATAAATAATAGGCTGCTTGTAATTAGACTTAATGTATGTCCAAAAAATGAAACAAAAAATGTTGTGAGAGATCAATCATTCTTACCCCTAGGCTATATGGTTCACGGATAAACCCGGCGTGGAGGGTCCAGTGTTTGGCAGTTCGGACAAATGGAATGGCCTGGGTGTGTTCTTTGATTCTTTCGACAATGATAACAAACGTAACAACCCTTACATCATGGCCATGGTCAATGATGGCACCAAGATTTACGACCACGAACAGTAAGTATGCTGCAATGTCATATACAAGAGGGAACCATTTTGTCCATATATTTACACACACACACACACACACACACACACACACACACACACTTAACTTGCTTTTACTTGGACTGTAAGTTAAGGTATTGGTAGTAGTAGTAGTGTAGTATTATGTGCAAACCCAGCATAAGGTCATCTGACTGTGAACACAGACTGCATGCTGAAGTTGCCCCCCCTCTTGCAGTCCACTGAGGAGCATTTGTATAACCAGGCAACAGGGCTGTCCAGCTGTGTTAATGTCACTGTCCATAGGTGCCCATTATCATCACCAAATTGGGTTAGTAGTGGAGTAACCCAGTCTATCTGGCTGAGCAGACCCATCAATCACAGGCAAGCAGTAGCTCTTGCAGGACTTAGTGTGCAATGAACCAATGTTCCCTTGTGTCAGGGAATGGTGTGAAGGTATAGTTCCTGGATAGACGTTGCATTGTCGTCTCTCCACCCAGTTAGCAGGGGCACTGTATCAGACTCCATTGAACCCTGTAATTTGGTTATATGGTTACCATGTAGCATTGTAAACGGTTTCCAGGTTACAGGAAACCATTACACTTGTCATTCAGTTTAGAGCTGCCAGAAATGAAAGAAGAGTTCTGTAACGTGACTGGAAGGAAAGGGAGAAGTAAGAAGAGAAGTCAGACAAAGAAGAGTTCTGTAATGTGACTGGAAGGAAAGGGAGACGTAAGAAGAGAAGTCAGACAATGATAAAATGAGAAAGGGGAAGGAAGAAATAGGCAGTGCTACATCAAGTGAGTGGAGTATGGGTGCCACCACATACTGCAGAAGGGGAACTCCAGCTTGCCTGTCCATTAGATACATGTTCTGATGAACCTGGAGCCACAGTAACCCCTATATACTGTAGTTGCACAGCTTGATACACTGCCATTATCTCCCCTCCACAGTGATGGTCTGAGTCAGCAGTTGGGTGGCTGTCTCAGAGATTTCCGCAACAAACCCTTCCCTGTGCGTGCCAAGCTTGAGTACTACAAGAATGTCCTCACTGTAAGTGTACACATGTGCATATTCCACCTATGTATGTGTTTTTTTGTTTGTACAGTGTCTCAAAATGTTCAGGGAATTCATAAAGATATGGTGGTAGAGAAAGTGAGATTGAAGGCACAGTTGGTAGAGAAAAACTTGGATGTAGTGAAAGGGAGAGGGTGGGGGTTCTTGTTTCAAAACATAAAAATTTGCAGAGGTCTCATCAGTTCTGTGACCCTCATATAGGTACTGTTGTGTTTATTTAGACTTAAGATCTTTAGTTACCATTTGCACATAAAATAGTTGCATATTATTCATTTTGGCTGTGTATCATTATGGGGTCTGTTTAGAAAGTATCAGACCATAGGCTTTAAAAAATTAAATGGCTAACCTGTTTAGTTAGGACACCAATCCCTCTCAAAGCAGGCTCCTTCTGACTTGAATCATGTAACCTAGTGATCTTTCAAATGCCTGAAACATTTTGCAAAGTTGGTTTCCACTGTCTCCTGCAGTTGCTTCGTTGCATTCATCATGATTTCTTCTCTCGTCTCTAATCGGGAACCCTTCAGCGGAGTTTTGAGCTTGAGGAATAACCAAATCTTACACAGAGCCACGTCTGGTGAGTAGGGAGCCTGCCAGACCTGCGGGTTGTTGTGCTTGGCCCCAAAATTCCTGAATCAGCTGAGAAGAATGGGCAGGGGCGTTGCCATGGTGCTGCTTCCAACTTGCCGCTTTCCAAAGGTCAGGTCTTTTCCGGTGAACTGTGTCATGAAGGCGACGGATAATGTCAGGGTAGTAATGTTTGTTGACAGTGATGCAGAACATTGGTTGTCGAAAAAAAATGTCAACATGCAAGTGCATTCCACCTTGTGGCGGGCCTGTCATATATTTATTTATTTATTTATTATTCTTTTTGGCTGAGGCAACCCTGCTTGCTTTCACTGGGACAGCTGTGCATTGGTTTCTGGGTTGTGCCTATACACACATGTCTCACCTCCAGTGATAAGAGTCTTCAGAAAGTGTGCTTCGTGATTTGCACACTCCAACATGTCTTAAGCAACATTCATCTCAGAGAAGAGGTCATGACAAATGCGATGAAGCACCTGCAGGAGATACCAAAAACCGATTTAGAAAAATGTTCCAGGCAGTCGAAAGAACGTTGGGATACGTGTGTCAAGGCAGAAGGGGCCTACTTTGAGGGGGGATTAGTGTCCTAGATCAACAGGTTAGCTATTTATTTTTTTAGAGCCTAAGATTGGATACTTTCTGAACAGACCTCATATTCCATTAGGTGGTGAAGGCTGTCTCAGCACTTTAGCTATAGGTTGTTCCTTTGCCTGAGCCTTGTTATGTTGTGCTGTTCTGGAAGGTCATGTACTAGGTGACATTTAAGGTTTTATAGCTTGGTGATTTATTTTGCATATTAAACATCAGTATTGTCTTGTATGTTATTGATTCAGGCTGTGACAATATTGAAATGATATAAATAACATACAAGAGCATGCTGAGGTGTAGGATGCAGATAATCACCATGGAGAAGGTGGTACAAAGCTGCCCATACCACTTCATTACAGGAGTTAAAAAAAAAAAATGTTCATGAATATGTGCCCAGGTCAGAACACAGAACATAGAGTATGACTACACAAAGATGAAGGAAGAGGGTGAGGAGGAGGATCTCAATCAAGAGGCTTCCCAAACCACCACCACACCACCACCACAGCAACGGACACAAGCTGGCAGTACCACAGGGACCGAAACAACTTCCAGCGAATTTACAAATGATATTTTGGAATTTGGGCATGTCATGTTAGAGGCAGCACATGATGTAGCACAGGAGGAGCCGACAGGAGGGTGGGGTTGGTTTAGTTCTGAGCCTACACATGCTCCAAAGCCCTCCCAGGATGCCCCAGATGCCACTGAGGGTAAGAAGAAAAGGAAGAGGAGCAAGAAGCAGAGGAAGGACCGGAGGCGGGGAGGAAAGACTAAGAAGTCAAAGAAAAATAAGAGGAAGGTTAAAGTGACACCGGTAGGACCATACTTGGTGTGGAGTAACCCGAGTGGAAAATATTAACACAAGCGATGAAATAACACATACTTAAAGTTTGAGGTTTGGGCAGATATTGAACTTTTAACCAGAGTGGGGATTGAACTAAGATTAACTGTAACCCGAGTGCAAAATACTCTGTGACTGAAATCAGAACTGAAGTTTAACAAGTGTAGAATGCACTAAACTCTTTTGAGCATTTTGTGCCCTACCTTCATACCACCACCCCAATTGCCGCCTCACCTGTAGCCCTTCTTGTTAACATTGTGTGATCCACCTGTTTTACAGTAAGGAGAGTGTTTTTAGTGGCTCTGTTGATGTATTGACACTTTTTTCTTAGTAAATTATTCAGCACATTGCACCTTAATATCGTCTTGTATGTTACAGATCCAAAGTACATCAGTATTAGACAAATTTTGCTAATATACAGGAGAAATATTAAGGTGTAATATGCAGGATAAATCACTGAGGAAGAGGTACTATAAAACTTCCTATGCCACTAACAATGCAACCAGTCCTGTGAGTTTTGACTTATTCATTGTATGATTTTAGTTTCCTCCATGAGTGCATCTCTTCAGAACTGGATCTCTCCAGGAGGAAAGGGTCAGCCATGCTGGTATAAAAAAGATTACTAAGGGAACTGGCAATTTACTGGATAGAACATAGGGGGCCTTATTTTGATGGGATTAGAAGGCTCTCTGGCACGTCTTCCTTTTGAGTTGTACTATTCATTCGTTCGTTTAAAGATTTCCTACACCTGTAGTGCAGGCTGGGCCATACATTAGCCCGGTCAGTGGTGTGTGGGCTGACTTAAAAAATAGTAACGGGGAAGACAGGGCTTGGGGACTGCCCAGCTCACACACCCTGTCTTCTGGCTGGCTTTGTGGTGCATGCGTGTGTGTACTATACAATATTTGAGCCGATAAAAAGTAAAGCACAGTACAGTATGTGAATACTTGGTTCTCTAATATATACTGAACAAGGGTATGTATATAATGAACCTGTGTTCATAAATTGAAGCAGCTATCACATGCTGGATTTAATTGAATTGAATTTAAGGGCCCACTGTTCTCCCTAATTATAGCTTATTTGTTCTAATCTGGCAAACATCCCTAACTCATTTCAACTCAGATGATGGCCAGTTATAGTCAGATTAGAGGATTGTTTAGACTAGTAACCAAGGTGACTTATTTATACCTCATTATAGAGGCTCATTAAATTTCATACTTAGTATTCCAGTTGTGAGAGTGGCCCACTTCCATAAAATCAGAATATTATTCAAGACTAACTTTTCTCCCTCCACCTTGTGACTGTCTTCCTTCCCCCACAGCTGATGATCCACAGTGGCATGACCAATAACGACAAGGACTACGAGATCTGTATGAGGGCCGAAAACGTCTTCCTCCCCGCCAGTGGACACTTTGGTGTTACCGCCGCAACAGGAGGACTTGCTGATGACCATGATGTGAGTAGATGAGAGAGAAAGAGAGTGGGAGAATGAGTGAGAGAGAGAGAGAGTTGGTGTGTGTGTGTTTATGTGTGTGTGTGTGTTTGTGTTTGTGTGTGTGTGTTTGTGTGTTTTCCCACCTATTCATCACTATCTTTTCTTAGGTGCTGAAATTCCTGGTGTCGTCTCTGCGTTCACCAGAAGACATGGCAGCCCTGCAAATCAATCAGGAGGAGGAGGAACGCTTCAGAAAGGAATTTCAGGAGTACCAGGAGAAGACCAAGAGGGCACGTGATGAGTAAGTTAGGGGGGAAGGGAAAGACCTTATGGCAAAGACTTCTGTACCCAGCCTACTCATATCTTGTATTTATTCACTTTAGAGGCAAATTAAACCCCACCCCCTGATGTATCAGTATCTTTTCAAAGACTGTGCCTGCTTCAACAGAAGATGCTGAAGAGGGACACCTTCATGTCATGGCATGGATAAGTCGACAGGTCCATTATCCAGTTAAACAAATTTCCCGCAACTCACTTCCTGTCCCCTGGTAGGGGGACAGTGGCCTCCAGAAGGGCAACTTAAACCTTTAGTCCACTAGATTCATGTTTTGGAGGAACCTGTCACCACAACAGTAACTTCAAGCAACAGGTTTTGGGTATATTTTACCATTTTGGGTGCAAGTACTGATAAACATCCTGCTTATCCAGTTCTGAGTACCATCATCATGCCCTCTGTAGTAATAACAATGTTTACTGAAAAAAAATTTGAAGTGTGTGTTTAGAGTCGTAGTTAAAGATATGTACACTATCATCAATGAGGCCTACGGTCACCATGTAGCTAGGAGTTGACAGAAGTCCTCTCCAGCAGAGGTGTGCATAGTAGTTTGGCTCTGACCGGATTCAATCCTTTTTCAGCATATGAATTTCTTTTTTTTCCCAGCATCTTCCAGCAACTGTTGGGAGTGACTAGCTAGCTTTGGTTCTCGTCTTATCTTCCAGCCCATAGAAAACATCAGCATCAGTTGTACCATGGCCAGCATCAGAATGGGAATACCAAAGAAACACCATGGCATAATTTTAAAGTATGTGTATTATTAAGCCAGCGTAGACAATGATGGTAGTTAGTAAGAACATTGGATTAATGGAAAGTTTATCAACTCATGGAACCAAAACTGTATGAAATATATCCCAAAACTTTCCGTTAAAGTTGGTTTAACCTGTAATTTGAAAATGATACATTACTGAACAGGGTTTATCTTGCCTCTGAAAGTGAATAAATAGCAAAAATGAAAAAGAGACCTGGATTATAAATTTATTGGTTGTATGTTGTAGTCTGAGAGAAACTTGGAACATTATTAAAAGAGATTGGCAGCCTTATTGACCATTGTGTAGTTGATAGGCAGCAGTCCTAAGCCTTCATCTGGAGATGCCATGACAGAGTTAGAGAAGAGGCCTGGTGGTGTGTTAGAATGTCCTAGTTGGAGTGATAAATTTGCATACTGTACAGTTGAGCCCCAAGAGGTGACTGGATGTTTTCAGTCATATATTGCCATTAAGGGAAGTTGGGTTGTCATATACCTTGAAATCCTGAAATGTATTGGGCTTTGGTAGCCTATCCATAGTTCCCTACACCTCAAAATGGATTATATGGGATTGGCTATTATTGTTCTGCCTTTTCTTCCTCTTCCATTCCTTCCTCCCACCCTCTTTTTCCCCTCTTCTCCCTCTCTCTTCCCTCCCATCTTTTCTCTCCTCCCTCCCCCATCATCTTTCCTTTCTCCGATCTTCTCTCTTCTCCGTACCCTCTCTTGTCTTCTCTCCTCTTTTCTCCATTCCCTCTCCTGTCATCTCTCTTCTCTTTTCTCCATTCCCTATCCCGTCATCTCTCTTCTCGTTTCTCCATTCTCTATCCTGTCATCTCTCTTCTCTTTTCTCCATTCCCTCTCCTATCTTCCTTCTCGTCCTTCCATCCTCTCTTTCCACTTTCCTCCTTCTGTTCTCTCTTCCATCCTTTCTCCTCCCTCCCTTCCCTTCTCCTTCCTGTCTTCAATAACACTAATAGGTTTTGACAATAAGGTGTGCAATGTGTTCATGTGAGCAGAACATATTTCAGTGAGTAACTTTTCATGAAAATGAAATTAATCACAGGTGTTATTTAAATTCAGTGCTTTCCACCGCTGTTGCACCTTTTGCATTAGTTGAAGTAATTTTTTGGTTTTGTTTTCTTTCTTTTCTTTCTATAGTGGTAGGTGGGGGTGCTCACCACCCACTCATTCAGTGTAGTGTTGCTTTGGGGTGTCTGCCCTTTCCTATCTTCCATCCTTCCTCTTCTGTTCTTCTTTCCTTCACTCTTTCATCTTTCTTCTGCCTATGGCTGACTTTACACTCCCTCTTCTGTCTTTCTTTCCTTCATTCTTTCCTCTTCCTTTTGCCTATGGGTAACTCTACACTGAGTGACAAGCCAAATGGTTTCCTGTACACCAGGAAACCATTTACTATGCTGGGTGGTAACCATTTAACCAAATTATGGTGCCTGGTGGTTAGTGGGTAATTAAGGTGCTCCAATCAAGTTGAGCCTGGTTGGGGTTTCTTGGTCACGTACTGCCACTCAGGGATGAGTGAGGCTGGTCACTCTCATCTTAAATGTCAGGACCAACTTGCCTAGCCCTGGGCTCTCATGCTCCTCATGGGGCAACATAGGATTGGATGGTGGATGGATGAATTGTTTTCTTTCTTCAAAAATCAAAAAAGCATGTTGTGACTTGACTCATGGCAGAGCTATAATTAGTATGCTTTGTGTATGGCATCAGCGGCACCAAGCATTTCCAGGTGAAATTGTTTCTTCTTAGCTAATTTTCGTTAAATGGCAAATAATGTTTTTAAGGATGCTTCCCCCCCCCCCCACGAATCACATTATTTCGTATCCTGTCCACCCTCTGTACTCCACATACATTCCACAGCAGTCCCATCTCCACTGCTCTTACTCTTGACTTTATTCTTACTCTTGACTTTTCATTTTCGTGCCACACCATAGTCTTACACCCATATGTTAAAGTTGGCACTAACACTCCCTCATGTAAGCCTCGTGCAGCTGCAACACTCAAGCCCGTTTCTTATCAAGGCCTTCATTGCACCAGCTACTTTTCTTCCTTGTGTCACTCTACTTTTAACTTCTTTTGCACATTTTCCTCTCTTTTCTATCACTGCACCCAAGTATTTGAACTCTCTCACCAATTCCAGTCTCTCTCCATTCACTGTGACGTCACACTGGGAGTCACGTCTCTCAATAATCATCACCCTACTCCTCTCTACATTTACTCTCAAGGCACGACGCTCACAGACATCAGCAAAACTCTGCACTAGCCCACCAAGTTCTTGTCCGGTACTTGCAAGCAGTACTGCATCATCAGCATACAACAAATTTGAGATATTCCATCTGTCACCATTCATTACCAGCGCCATCCCTTTCTCCATTACTCATGTTTTTACTTCTCTCATCACCCCGTCTGTATGTACCGTAAATCGGATTTTGGGGTGTTGCTGTTTGCTGATGATACAGTATTGTTGAGTGAAGATGAATGGGAGTTGCAAGGTTTGGTGAATGAATTTGGGACAGTGTGTAGGAGGAGGAAGCTGAAAGTTAATGTAAACAAAAGTAAAGTTATGGTGTTTGAGAGGAATGAAGTCACAGAGTGTGCAGTGAGGTTGGATGGTGAGGATATGGAGAATGTGAGTGCATTCAAGTACTTGGGTAGTGTGATGAGTAAGGATGGAACTTTGGGGGATGAAGTACGTGAAAGGGTACAGCAGGGAAGAAAGGTTGTTGGTACACTGAAAGCAGTGATGAGAAATAGGGAGGTGAGTATGGAAGTTAAGAAGTCACTGCATGATGGTATTGTGATCCCTACCCTGACGTATGGAAGCGAGGCGTGGACCTTGCAAGAGGGGAACAAGTCAAGAGTGAGAGCAGTGGAAATGAGTTACTTGAGAGGAGCATGTGGAGTGACATGGAGGGACAGGTTGACAAATGAAAAAGTGAAGGAACGTTGTGGGGTAGATGTGGATGTGGTTGAAAAGATTAGGAGAAATACACTGAGGTGGTTTGGACATGTGGAGAGGATGGAGAATGAAAGACTGACTAAGAGGGTGTATGTAGGTGAGGTGGAGGGAGGGAGAGGGAGGGGTAGACCGAGGATGAGGTGGAGGGATGGAGTTGAGAGGTATATGAGGGAGGGGGGGGTGAGTTGGGGGGAGGGGAGTCAAATGGTGGGTGACAGAGTGACTTGGAGGCGTTTTGTCTGCGGCCACCCTTTGCAGGATTAGGGCGTTGGGCTATAGATAGAAGATAGATAGATAGAGCTTTTTTGTTATCGTTGTAGCGAATTATCGTATACCGGTTCAACGGATAACGAATAGTGACTGTATTAGGGGATACGTAAATCACTTCATTTCAGTATTAAGGCTGTAGTGGATCCTGTACAGCATTGGTTCCCAAATCCTGGGTCATGACCCAAATTAGGGTCACAAGGATGTTCCTGAGGGTGTTAAATTACAGAGTTAATGAAACTTTTCTCTTCAGTTATTCAGGTCTCGGGAGCAGAATGTAATCTTTATATTAATGAACTAGGTGGTAAGTGGTTGCAACCATCATCCACGCTCATGATGCTGTGCTGCCTGTTTCTTTGTTCACCTGTTTCATTCAACCTCATTGTTTGCCCATTTCTCTTCCTGCTTCTCCTGTTCCTTCCTGTCACTTTATTACTCTTCTTTTCACCCCAAGTAGTAGGTGACAAGGAAACCATTTACAGTGCTGGGTGGTAACCATATAACGGAGCGATGTGGAGTCTCCTATGGTGCCCTTGTTAACTGGATGGAGAGACAAATGTGGAATCCATCCAGGAACCAAACCTCGCTTTACCTCACATCTTGTTGTGGCAAGGTGCTATGACTGGAGAGAAACATCAGTTCACTGCATGGGACAGCCCTGCAGGTCTTGCCCATGGTTGATGGGTCTTCTCAGCCAGACAGAGCAGGGGAAATCAGCATTGTCTTTCCCACCCATCCACTGGCCTGAGGAGCAAACTTTAGCTGTGTATGAATGTTCTCATTCACTTCCTTAAACAGTAAATGCCTTCTTACCCCTCAGATACATTGCTCAAAACCCAGATGCTGAGAGGAAAGAAGAGGAATATGAGTCATGGGAGCAGAGAGAGCTTAAGCAGATCTTCCTGGGCCAGAGTCAGGTGAGAGAGAGAGAGAGAGAGAGAGCATAAACAGTCCCGTACAGTATATGTATGTAAGTATGTACTCCAGCTAACTATTTGTTAAGTACAGTATGCATGTTTATAACATATAGAGAACAGTATGTGTGTTTAGACATGTATGCCTTTTTTCTGTAAAGTGACGAAAATTGCCTGTTTATTAACCCCAGGAATCCAGGTGATGTTCTTTATGTATATAATTCTTTCACCAGACTATTTGAGTTCAAGGCTTTATATAACTGATGCATGACAAGTCTGTCCTTATCAAATTATAGTCATCAGAAGATTGTATGAAGTTCAGTAAGTGAAAAAGACAATCCTGAGCTCAATGGAATAAAATTTGCCATTTAATACCTATGAAGGTGGTTTGTTGGTGCTTTTGCATGGAAAAATTATGTACACCAGCTAATAAATTATGTCTTGTGTGCACAGATCCACGAGGTGGTACGTCAGCTCCATATGAAAATGGACGAGATCATCGGGCGGCAGGAGCGCACCCTCGGCCTGGTCTCAGCAGTGCACTCTGGCATGGGTCAGTTGGGCTTATATATGTTGTCCTGTTGTGCCTGTTTCTGCCATCAGTTCCTCTTTTGTACTCCCATTTCTACCCCAGTTCCTCCCACTGTTTGTCCTTTTTATCTTTTTCCTTCTTTTCTCTGTTTTCCCTTCCTCCGATATACATTTTGTCGTTGGTTAATCTACTTTGTTATACTGTATAATGGTAATGTAATCCAGTCTCTGCCATCTCATCCCCTTTCCTCATTTTCTTTCTTCCCTCTGTTGTATGTTCCAGCATGGGTCAGTCTTTTTCTGTTTTCTTGTACAGTATTGTAATTTCTGCTGCTCATTCCAGTCTTTCATACCCTGATCTCTCCTCTCCCATCTTGTATTTTTATTCTTCTTTCCTCCATCAGTTGTATACTGAGTTACATGGAAGATGTCAATACATCCCAAATGTAGGCCAGCTTTCCCACATGACAGGTTTTGCCACCATATACTATCTCAGTACCCAATCCCAGAGGTCTCCTTGTAGGACCTCACCCCCCATCATCCTAGTTTTTTCTCTGGACATTCTCCCACCACTTTCATGCTTGTGACCTTCCTTAGCAAGTCCAGCTTCCCTCTCCTCTTCATAAAATGAGAACTGCCTATACCTTATCTTTTCTATAGGTGGTGGTCAGGTAGCCACTTCAGGACAGGTTCCACCCCCACCCCCACCTGTTGCAGGTGGAATGCCAGGCGACACCATTAGACGCCATGAGGTTGATTCCATCATCAACAATCAGCGTGATATTGTGCAAACAGCCAGGGATATTAAGTAAGTCACAATTGTACTTATTTTCAGTACGACAACTGAGGCCCTTGAAGCTGCAGCAGGTTATTCACCCACACTTGTGGGATACAGAGTCATTTCATCATCCAGGTTACCACAGTTATCAGTTTATCTCCTGTAGGTGTTAACCATGGGTACTCATTTCATCTACCAGCCCCCAGAGTGTAAATGGACACCCAAGCTGAGTGGTGTCAGCTTTCCTCACAAGGATGTAAAAGCTGATGTTGTTTTGGGTTGGCAGTTTCATTTCTAGCAATGTTAATCACTCATTCACTGCTGTGGTGGTAAATCAGGCTGGCAGGTAGTGGTGGAATTATTTAATAGGCAATTTGAGTGTAATTTGCTGTGGACTAAGTAGGTAATGTAACTCACTCACTCTCTATCATGCCAGAAACTTTGTAAGTGAGATCCACCAAAAGAGCAACCAACTGCTAAGCCAGGGCCAGAAACCCCAGGGCAGTGCGCAGCCTGTGGGTTATGACCTTCACGTCACCCTCAATGAGATGAAAGAGGGGCTAAATATTGTTAAGGTACGTTGTTGATCTTGTTCATAATGAGAGCTGAAGAGTGTGCTTTGATGGTATGGTCATATGGAGAGAATGGATATAGATAGTGGCACAGTGTTATTAAAGTCCACTACTTGTGATTGTCATTGTTGATAATAGTGTGTAAAGGAATGTGTGAAGAGAATATGGCCTTACAGAGGGAATGGATGTAAAAATATAAGGTGCATTGTTGGTCATTGTCTTTGTTGATAATAGGACAGAATAAAATGTGTTTTAATGGTATGGTCATGTAGAAAGAGAGAATATAGAAAGGGTGGTGAATATCCTCAGTGAGATGAAAGAGGGGCTAATTATCAAGTTGCATTGTTGATCACTGACTTTGTTGATAGTAGGGAGTGGAAAGCATCAAAAAGGAAGTAGAAAGGAGAAGGTTGAGATGCATTAGAAATGTCAAGAGGATGGACTGGGGATTTGGGTGAGGAGGTGCTGTTTAGAAGTACAGTGGCCTCGCGTCCAACACACGTTTCTTTAGTACCGTTCCTAATCACATTAGTACAGTAGACATTCAAAATTATCAGTAAAAAAATAATAAATTAGTTTAATATGGAAAATTTGTGTTGTTACAGTTTGCTACCACTGATGTGCATGAAATCTGAGTTACTGTGTTTCTTTTTTGTACTACCTGCCCTTAATCATCATGCCAAAATACAATTTTGTATGTTTGCCTATCACTTTCAACATCAGTGGGATGATAATCATCATCACTTTCACTTATATGATTCACATCACTCACAATGCTAGGTAATCCATATTTTTTTCTAGGTGTAAGAGTTTTCTTTTCCCAGTGTGGAAGGGAAAGGCTTTGTACATATGCACTTGAATCAGAGGTGCCAGGCTCATCCTCACCACGAATATTAGTGGGACCTTTGCCTTTAAACAATAACGTCTTTGCCTTAGGCCTTTTGCTAGCCTTCATAAACTCACCTTCAACTACATTCACAAAAATTTTCTGGCAAAGAAATGCAATAGATCCAGAGAAATAGGCACATTCTGCAGCAGATCAAGAGGGGTATATCCAGTCTGTGAGCAACCTCACACAACACTGAGCAGAGGAAAACAAGTGAGCACGCATGCACTAGCTTGGCAGGCATAGTTCAGCCCACTTTTGCTTGTCATCCAACAAAAATGACGACTCCCAAAGTATTTCCTTAGAGATTACATCAGATGACGGGCAAACTCGTCATACTAACGTCAGAGGTTGACATATGCATGACAGGCCAGCCCGTCATCGGTACGTCTAAGGGCTAATACCAAAAACTGATGAACAAGGGCTGTGTACATGAATGCATTGTCATGGTGAAGCACCCATTTGTTTGTGTGCCACTTATCTAGACGTTTTTGCCTCACGTCACCTGACAGAATGCTTTGGCAAGTTCCATACAATAGGCCAACAATGTCACAAACATTGTGGATTGCCCTTCTGTGATCATCGAGGATGGTTACACGAATATTGGCCACATTGTCAGGAGTTGAACTGTTGGAAGGGCGACCAGAATGTGCATCATCATCTGTTGACATTCGTCTGTTTTTAAAACGCTTAAACCAGTCACAGGTTTGTGTAACCCCCAGAGCTTTGTCACCAAATGCTTGTTTTAATATTTTATGAGTTTCTGCCGCAATCTTCCCATTTCACATAAAAATTGATGCACACACGTTCTTCTTTCACCTCCATTTTTGACATCACAAAGTTCGCAGACTAACCTAAACACAGTGATAAAAAACACACATGCAGCAAACGCATCCACCCTGCGCAATGCCACTTGACACACTAACAGACAAAGAGTGCATGCACTACCACATAGCATCCATACACACCCTGCGACAAGCGGTTTCCATCCAGCTTTCAGATATTGGGAACTTTTGGTACCACCTTGTATGATGGTGTGATGAACATATCATCACAAGTATTTACTATATGAACACGGAGGAAAGTGGTGTGGTCTAATCAAGATTATATACGTAAAAACACACATGAGAGATCTCACTTTGGCACAGGACAACACTCCTAGCCACAGGCCTACCCACACCACAGCAGAAACAGAGGGAATGGTTCTGCTATCTTTTCTCAATTTTTTTTATATGTGTGTGAGCCAAACCATCTCAGTAGTTCCACCCCAGCACCAAACCCATACTTGTACTCTCCTGGTGGTGTCCCTCGCATAATGTAGAACGCCACAAAGCAAATGTACAAACTGTTATAAATTAAACAGTAGCTAGCTGTAGCTGTAGCTAGCTCTGTGGCTAGGGTGAGAAGTGGTTGAAAGAAGTTCAGGGAGCTCTTGCCTCTCCTGACATTGAGAGGACTCTCCCTATGTGTTAAGGGGTCTTTGTATGCAGCATGTGTTAGGAGTGTAATGCTGTATGGTAGTGAGACCTGGGTAGTGAAGGAGGAAGATATTCGCCGGCTCAGACATACAGAAATGACAGTGATTAGGTGGATGTGCAGTGCGTCCCTGTGTCCAAGGCCTGGAGGGGCTGGGTTTATGATGGAAGAGTTGAGAGGTAGGATGGGACTGGAGTGTATTGGTGTTGTGATGAGGAGAGGTAGATTGAGATGGTTTGGACATGTGGAGAGGATGGGGGATGATAACTGGGTGAGGAAGGTGAGAAGTGTTAATATTGGGGGTGGGGTTATTAGGAGTAGACCAAGAAAGACATGGGACGAGGTCATCAAGTGTGATCTCAGGGTTAAGGGATTGAACAGGGAGGCTGCAATGGATCATGCAGCGTGGAGAGCCGCCATTAGGTGACCAAGGCCGACACATGCAAGCATGTTGGAGCCTTTAAAAACGAAAACGAAAATGAATAGTGTGTATATAGCCCATTACTGTACTGTACAGTATATTAGCACATTATAGTAGAATTAACTCCAAGAACAAAATTCATTGTTATGGTCAGTCACATCACAGAGGTTAAGAAAATATGGCCCCACTTTATTCTCCCACAAAATGAGCTGCATTTAAAAACAGCATCCTTGCATCCCTAACAGATGTAGCTTGCACCCAAAGGGTATGAGTGCCCCCAGTTAAGAACCCCTCCTTTAGTGGGATATGAATTATGATAGTAATAAATGATCTAACTACAGTATTATGAATACTGCTGTACATTAATTTCTTACTTAAATGTAGATCTGTTCTTAAAAATTACCATATTAAATGAAAATTGTGTTGAACTTAGGGGTATATTGGAGCAAGAAATATAATATGCTTGGTTATTTAAAAATAATTATCCAGGCTGCTAAGTATCAAAATGTTTGTATGTGACTGGTTTGATGTAAAATTGAAATCTGGACCGACCCATGTTGATAGAGTATTTTTTACTTAGAATTTCCATATCATTTTGCAAAGTTATGTTCATTATTTCCAGAACATCTATTATATATTTATTTCACCAGGCACTTCTTTGATAACTCCACATTTTATACTTCATCAATATGTCACAATCTTGAGCCATTTCCCTTCTCTAACTCCATTCCCAAAACTGAAAATAAGTGTATTTACAGTACAAGCAATCTTTGACACAAGTTAGTGTACAGTAAAAGTCCTCTTATTCGGCATCTGGTCATACATTATTTCTGGTCTTTCGGTGGTTTTCATAAATAATTCCATTATGAAAGTTCTCTGCTCTTCTGGAACATATACTGAGCTGATTGGCCAATTTGGTGCTGTTGGTGCTAGATCTAGCACTTTTCATCATAATTTAGCACCAGTGATCTTAGATTTTCTTCTGTATCTAGTGCATTTTGAAATCTGATTTAGTGTGAAAGTTTGAACAGTTCACCTATAGTTTAGCGCATTTTAAAGTTGAGCTTCGCACTTTTGAAGATTTCTGCTTGCCTACATTGCATGCGCTGTCAGCCATTATGACTCGTGAGTGTCTGGCTTTGTGAGCGGGACCTTTCGAAAGTTTGGAAACTTTGTTGTGCTGTTTTACGGTTATCTTCTCATTCTCTTGTTGCGCTGTGACCTCTGCTAGTGGAAAACCTACTGGTGTTGTGAAAAAATGCACCCATAAGGTAATGACTATCACCAAGAAGATTGAAGTATTGAAAAAATTGGAGGCTGGTGTTCCTAGGAAGAAGATAATGGAAGATTTCAGTGTGAGCTTTTCCACTATATATGACCTTAAGAAACAGAAGGCCAGTTTAGTGCCTAGGGTAGACGAGTAATACTTGCTAGACACTGTGATTGCATTGGGGTGACCGACCATGATTGCAAGAAACTTTTTGGCAGGTTTTCCCTGTCATACGGCAGTTTCTGCTCTTTCAGCATCTGCTTGGACCCGAAGATGCCTAATGAGAGGATTCGTACTGTATACAGTAAATTTGACCCCTAGATTCCACCCACCCCAGTTGTATATTAGTAGGAAGTATGATGATGATGATGATACTTCCCCTCAGCGTGATGTGGGAGCAACAATACAGAGAATATCAAGTGGAGGAGGGGCAGGAGGCTGTCCCAACATCAGCTGTGTTTCCACGACGCTCTTCATTACTTTTATGGTTCTCCAGGTGGTACTTCTCATAGGATATATCATGTACAGGTAAGTATGGTGGTGGTAGGGTGTGGTGTACTGGTGATGGCAGTAGTGTTGTATGTTGTGGTTTAGTGATGGTAGTGTGGTATGGTATGGTTTAGTGTTGGTAATTTGGTATAGTGTGTAGTGATGGGGTGGTATGGTGTGGTTTAGTGTTGGTAATGATAGTGTGGTATCAATGTGGTGTAGGGATGGTGATGATGGTGTGGTATGGCAGGATCTCTCTCTTTCTCTCTCTCTCTCTCTCTCTCTCTCATGGCTCCCTTCTGAGCCTCATTTACCTCCGTGGCCCCTCTCATAGCTGCTGTTAGTCGGAAAAAATGGTATAGTTCAGTGATCCCTTGGTTATCATGCATAATTGGTAGTGTGCCTAGTGCGTGACAACAAAATTGCACGATAACTAGGGCTTGGAATCTATAGGATTTATCCTAATTGGTACTGGGCATCCCACTTGTAAACCCAGATTTTCCCTTTTACAACAGTTTACTCCTATTGAATGCATACATTCTGTTATGGTGAGTATCAGAAACACACATAGGCATGGTTAGGTTAGTAGAAAATGATGAAAAGGACAAAATAAGGAAGAAGCACATACCATGTAGAGACCTGAGATTTACTTGAGGTAAGAGGCTTTGAGGCTTTGGGGTGGAGAGTTAGTGGTCTCCACCACATGGGATTAGCTCAAATAGGCCCCATCTTTGAGTCCCTCAGAGCCACCAGAAACCACAGATTTTGTACCACCATTGTCATCAAAAACCAGCTGATGTGGGCAATAATTTTTTTTTTTTTTTTTTTTTTTTTAGCCCCCCCAAAGAAAAAGAAAAAAAAATAGCAGGAGTGCAGATTTTCATCTGACATTGATAACAAAAACATCTGTAACCAAGTGTGCGATGACCAAGGGTTCACTACCATTTGCATTGTAAAGTGTTTTGGTTGCACCACATAAAGACAAAGTGTTTCAAATAGCTAACAGAAATGATCATTTATATGTAGACACAGTTGTGTAGTAGCGAACAATATTCTATAAAGACATAAAATGTCTGGTAGCAGCATAAGGCCCCCTAACACAAAATGTTGTAATTATTGGTACTGTACCTACAGGTATTTCTAAGTAACAAACAGCATTTTATATGAACTTAAATGTACAGTAGCAGCATAAGATCTGTAACAAAAAATATTCAGAAACTTATTTTAAAGCAGCAAAGAAAATTCATTGGCATGAAATATATAGTAGCAGCATAAGTTCTGCTGACAAAAATAATTTGATAATTGTCAGCAAGCAGCATTCTGTATAGACACAAAATGTTTAGTCACAGCATGAGACCTGCTAACAAATATATTCTAATAATCATTACTGTACCATACTTTACTTCTGAGTAGCAAAGAAGAGTCATAATGACACAGATGTATAGTAGCAACATAAAGCCTTCTAACACAAGATACTGTATTGTAATAGTCACTATTTATGCTACTTAAATTACTGCAGGGAATAAAATGTGAAGACTGAAAAATGGATCATGTGCCTGGCAGCTAAGTTTGGTTGGCCTCCTCAGAAACTAACTGTGGCCCCTTGATGTTTTATTTTTTTCATGTGGCCCACTAGAAATATGACATGGCTCCCCGGGGGGCCATATGGCTTACGTTAAGCACCACTGTGGTACTGTAAAATGTGGTGTGATGGTTGTGGTGGTGATGGTGGTGGGTAATATGAAAGTATGGATGATGAGGTGTCTGAATAGTTATATGTATGAATAATGGAACTTTATATCACTTCCCCAAGCTTGTGATATGTCAGGGATTGTTCCTAAATATCACCATCATTTTACACAACTGGTGCTGTAACTGAGGGGTAACTGATCATGCAGCTTTATAGGTACCAGTGGAAATTTAATAGGTACATTTTTTTTTTTTTTTTTTTTTTTTTTTTTTTTCCCCCAGGACCCTACCTCACCCCACCCTTAAGTGTTGAGAGGTGTAGATAACAGTGATATTTTGGGATTTACTGTGGTACATAATTATAACAATATGGACATTGGACATGAAAATAAGGAAAGACGTATCAAGGACTTCCTAGCTTAGGAGGCTTTGTAGCACATCTCCCATACCAGTGTATTTCTGCATATGGCATAGTAACACCCTTAGTTTGATTACTTTTTTTTTATGCCATCGGGGTTTTATTGAACTTCGAAGATATATATATATATATATATATATATATATATATATATATATATATACACAGTAAAAGTCCCATTATTCGGCATCTGTGGGACTGGGATGATGCCGAGAAGTTGGATTTGCCCATTCAGTACCTTAAATATATTGGTGAACACTGTCGTCACCACTTACAGTATTACAACTGTGTTTGGAGAGAGTACTGTATACTGTACAATACTGCAATCAATACAGTACTGTACCTGAAACTGAAATATGTATATAAATTAGTGAACATATACAAGTGTAATGACACAGTAGGCCTACAAGTCAGATAACACTTCCTGGATGGCCGAAATGATACGGAATATTACCTGTCAGCTCAGTTCATCACTTGTATTGGTGAACTCATCACTACTTATATTATTACAAATATGTTTGGAGTGAATACTGTATATAGTACTTTTTCCAAACAAAATAAAATAGTTGGAAAATTGCATAAAATAAAGTGAAGGAATAAGAATTGGTAAGGTTTTTCTGATGAATGTTAAACGTACATTTAGCACTCATCCTTTTGTTCGTTTTTTGTTTACATGTGAAAGGGAGAGTATTGATGGAAACAGTAATGTATTCCATTAACCCCTTAATAACCTCCAGCATTGAACAACCCTTTACAGTACCAATGTCAGTGATGTCGAGTTAATGAGCTATGAAAAAACTGTGAAGAATTATGGGAAGGAAACAAAGGTCACTGGTATGTTTACACGACTCTACGCTACGATTCCAAGCAGTCAGGGGGTCGGTTAATCTCAGATGTTTTCGCCCATTTGGTAAAAGCACCGTAACCTTGTAATTTCTCCCGTGAATCATAGCGAATCATAGCATGGGTTTAGGATGCAAAATAACACATTGTTAGGTGCGCCAGACGATTATCTTCGCATCTTTAAGAAATGGAAGAAATTTAATCCCTCTCTGAGTACATAGAGTAAGTTTCTTCCATTCTTCTGAAATCAATTGATTTTTCTTTAAGATGTGAAGATAATTGTCTGGCTCACCTAGCAATGTGTCATTTAGCTTTCTAAACCCATGCTATGATTCGTTATGAGTCACGGAAAAATTGATAAAGTTACGGTGCATTTACCAAATGGGCGAAAACATCTGTTATTAACCGACCGCCTGACTGCTTGGAATCGTAGCGCAGAGTCGTGTAAACATACCAGTGACCTTAGTTCCCTCGCAATAATTGTTCAGTTTTCTTTATAGCTCACACTAACTTGACATCACCGACATCGGTACCGTAAAAGGTTGTTCAGTGCCAGAGGTTATTAAGGGGTTAATGGGATATATTACTGCTTGCATCAATACTCTCTCTTTCACATTAAACACAAAAACGAACAAAAGAATGAGCGCTAAATGTACTTTTAACTTTCATCAGAGAGACCTCAGCAATTCATATTCCTCCAGTTTATTTTTAAGTATTTTTCTGACTTCAGGTTTGGTTAAATTATTAGGTACAGTTAAACTCGGTTAGGTTAGGTTTAGCTAAACAGGACTGTCCCTTCGACTATTATGCTGAGGAATAGAAATACTAGAGCTGTCACAGCCGTACAGCTAAAAACAACGGGGAAACTGATTTAACAAGCAACATTTATTTATGGGTAATGCATTACAGTATCAGTGGTTCATGGGCTACGCAATTAGCGGAAAAATGTCATTTTCAGGAAGGCGTGAAGAATGAAAGAATTTCAAGAATTAGCGAGGGGGCTTGGAATGTAACCCTTGCTAATTTGGTGGAGGTGGAACTGTATTGTATGATACTGTGCAGTATTGTAATCAATACAGTACTATACCTGAATCTGAAAAAATATAGAAATTAGTGAACATACAGAAGTGTAATGAAACATTAGGCCTACAAGTCACAGATATCACTTCCTGGACTGCCGAGATGATTCCGGACATCTGCCGAACAGTCAAAGATTTTTGTAAATGGGACCAATTCTCAGAACTGCCGTAATGTCGGATCTACTGAATAATCAGCTGCCGAATAATAGGACTTTTACTGTATATATATGTATATATATATACACAGGTAATCCCTTAATTCACGCGAGGGTTATGTTCCCAGACCCTTCGCGTATGTGGTAAATTCGCGTATACGATCTGCCCATTTGTGCACGTAATTACGCATGTGTATTAAGTGTATTACATCTGAATAATACTGTATTGTTTATGCACTATATACACCTAATAAACTAGCATAAAGTATGAAAAACAACAAAAATGTAAGAAATTTACCACTGAAAGCTGAGAAGCACAGGTGCAGGTGGAGACACTATCAGTCTGGTGCACAAGCCCTCACTGCCTCCCGGATGCTGCATTCTCTGCCTTCTTTATTGTACGAACAGTTGACTCATTCACTCCAAACATAAGGTTCCAAGACAATTCACAGGCGTAGGTGGAGTCACTTTAGCACAGTCTGATGCACTGGCCCTCACTGCCTCCCGTATGCTATGTTCTGCCTTCTTTATTTACGAAGAGTTGACTCATTCACCCCAAACATATGATTCCGAGACAATTCACTGTCAATACACTGTCAAAACATGGACGATTCCCCATCAGGACAATTCGCACCCTGGACAATTCCCTGTCATTCTATAAACATACTTATTATTGATTAATTAATACTTTAATAACTAATTTTCAGGGGGATTTTATAACTCATATAAGTAAAAAACTAGTGTACTTTACTTGCTAAATAAACTGGTATGTAAATAAATGACGGGGAATCGTCCTGACGGCGAATTGTCACCGACATTCCTTCCCTAAGTTTGCCCATCACTTTAACTTTCTCTGTCAGCGACATCACTTTACGAGTCCATTTTGGTGTGTTACCACATGCATCACTAGCACTACGCTTAGGCCCCATGTTGGCAGACAAGGCAAGCATTCACTGGAAGGCAGAAAAATAAGCCACAAATAACGGCTCGCGAGTCATGCACGGTTTGACTGTCGGATTCAAACTGACTGTGTGGTGAGTGGTAGACTGACCTTCCACACACACACACACACACACACACACACATGTATGCACACGGGCAGCAGGTAGGAATGTTTATATTTTATTTATTTCTCGTATATTGTATTTATTTCTCGTATATTAAAGTTATTTATTTGAATACTATAATTTTGTTTTAATTATTGTACGAAAAATTTGTGGATAACTGAAATCGCGTTAAAAAAGTTCGCGTGAATTAAGGGATTACTTATATATATATATATATATACAGCATATATATACAGTATATATGTACAGTCGTCAGCATAAATTCGCTGCAAGTCTACTAGTGTGATGCGAGTCCTTTTCTCTGGCAACGGTGTAAAGGGATGAGTTGCTACATACACTTTTATACACTTTAACGATGTGTTTTTCAAAAGTGGTGCTAGAGACTGTCTAGAGTACAATTCTCTGTATACCGTAATTGAGTAGCGTAAAAAAACTGCAAGAGTTGACAATGTTATGGAACGACGTATGAGCGTAATACTCTGGTATTCTTCATTATAACAGTGTGTAAGCTCTCTTCCCGTCTCTCCCCCCTTACTCCTCCTGATGTCCCCTCCACCCCTCCCTCTTCCTCCAACCCCCCACTCACTTTCATGCCTCTCCACTGTCTCCTCTCCCCACCCTCTCCACCTTTATTCATTTATCCACGACGCTAACCCGACTGGCGCATCGCAATTCTCTCGACTGTTTTCTAAACCCAGTCTGCCTTATTCCCAGTTGCTTGCAGTACCATCAACTATATCCAAGGTTTATTATCAATATTCCTTCCTGTTCTAGTCCCATTCTTACCCTCCTTGTCTCCTTCCCACTCCTCTCCAGTTGTCTTTCTGTTCTCCACCCTTTGTCACTACCAACAGCCGGAAGATATAGGAACATTGAGGTCTCGTTCTTGTGATATATTCCCTGTTAGTATTTGTTTAAGTGAGCCTGGAAGTCTGTGCCTATTATGTCATTAGGCGAAATTAAACAAACATTTGTGCCCACTCCTCCTACTTCTCGCCCTCTCTCTCCCCTAGGAAAATGTTCCCATTCTCCTCATACTGTTCACTGAATCACGAAGCAGTATCAGAAACAACTAAAGTTTCGAACTGCTGCATCATGTGTGGAGTAACGAGTGGGAGAAAGAGACTGTTGCATGGCATAAAACTCTCGAATGTTGAGGAGCAAAAAGGTTACAGGAATAGACAAGAAATAGAGAAGAGTGCGGTTTATTACGTAGATTAGCGTTGTGGGTGATATAAGGTAAACAAGGCGGAGAGAGAGAGGAGTGGAGATGAAGGATAGCGGGAGAGGGAAGGAGGAGGGGAGGGTGGGGAGGGACAAGGGATGGATACGAGGGAGAGAACAGGAGTTTCACCATTCGACAACATTCGTCTGTCGTCTTTTGCACATTTTTACGCTTATCAGATATAAAGAATATTGTATTCTGGGTGATTTATAATACTAATTCTTACAAACACGCCTTTAAAGCTTATAAAAGCCTGTGTGGCAACTAGTTCCCATACACCGTTGCCAGACAAAACGACCCACATCACACGAGCGGGCTTGCAGCGAATTTGTGCTGACGACTGTATATATATATATATATATATATATATATATATATATATGTATGTATATATATATACATATATATATATATATATATATATATATATATATATATACATATATATATATATATATATATATATATATATATATATATATATATATATATATATATATATATATATATATATATATATATATACATATTACATACATCCCTTATTTATCTCTGAACTGCAAGACATCTCCTCCAAGCTAAATAAAACTGTCTAGAGGTAGCAGAATTAATAGAAAAAAAGTCATCAGAGTGAAGTATATGATGCTTACATGTGTTATTTGTACCATCTGTTAAGTGCTGGAGAGGAACATCATCATGTGGTGAGACAGATATGACTGGGCAGTTCCACTGCCTAGTTATATAGATGACCCACAGCTCCCTCCCTATTCCCTGAAAGGAAGATGACAGACTGCAGGGAAAGAACATCTTCAACCTGCAGGTCACCTGGTTCAGGTTTCATATGTGCCTGGGACCCCAAAAGCAACAACTGTCTTTTTCAGTATCTAAGGGGGATAAATTATAAACAAGAGAATGTGAAGACCTTGTATGTAATAAAAATCTTGAAGAAAAAGGTGTAAGAAAGCCTCCTAAGCTGACAATAATATGGGCCACTGTACTGTACTCTCTCCACTTTAACTTGGCTTAAAATTGCTGACTGTATATTGAAAGATGAGTTGTAACAATAGATTAAAATTAGAATCTTTTACTAGTCTAAAAAAGAATGCAGTGGAAATCATGTAGAGCTAAAGCATTGTCTTTCTGCAACTGAGCTACATGAAATTAGATGCAAAATGATGAAAATATGGGCCATCTTAAGGTGTAAGAATATAGTATCCTTTTATTGACTCAGTGCAAGGTATGGAGGGGGGGAGGAGGAAGGCTGCCTGGTGCGATGGATGAACTCCCGGCGTGAACACTCAGACTAGCCCACGGTCTGTCCGGTAGAAACACGTATGAATGAACTAATGTGTGACCTGGGGTCATATCCTAATTGACTTTAGGGATATAGTTATACCTCTTCCTTAACAGTGTTTTGCTTACTACACCTGAATACCCTCTTGCCTGATACTGATGCACACCCTGTTGATATTAACATGAAATAAGTAACATACAAGGGAATGTCAAGGTATACAGGCAGACCCTGAGATACAGTAAACCGTATACAGTATACAATACCCTGGCATAGTGATGGGGGTAGAAATACCACCCTACCCCGCCAAAAGATGACCAAACCCCGGTATAATGATGGGTTTTGTCTTTCTTTAAAGTGATTTTGATTATATTTTGGACTTAAATTTTTTGTTTAGGTTGATTGTAAAGTGTTTTTAGACTTGAATTAATATGTTTTAGTCATAGATGAGGTGAACATTGTCATTTTGGGGTACAGTTTACTAAGTTTGGTTTTTCCAGACTTATTTTTGATGACTTTCAGATTTTATTTTTGGGTTTAGGTGAGTTATAAACTGCTTTTAGGCTTAGTTTAGCTTGATTTAAAGCTATTTGGGGGTTGAGGTGAGCTAGAAACTTGTTTATGGACTCATTTGGGTGGGTTGAGGACTTGGTTGGGGGGGGGGGAATCAAGGCTCAAAAATGCATCCCTGTACTTTATATGTTAAATCTACCCTGAGGTACAATACCCCACTTAGCATTGGGTTTTTACTTAACTAATTGCATCGTTAAACTGGGGTATACCTGTAATATCCTAAGTAAATTATTAGGGAAGAGCTGCTACAAAGCCTTCTGTCCTACCCAAAAGATGGCCCTTGTTCTGACCCTTACATGATGCTTTCTTGACCTTGTCCTCACCCTCCATGCAGAGTACCCTTTATATATATATATATATTAGTTGCACATATTCATTTATTCCCTTTCTTTTCTCTATCTAAGGCTCCTACTTTCCCGTATTCTTATTCTGTTCTATTTTTGTTAGAGTCCTGTAGTAGGGTCTGGTCTAGAAACCCCTTGAGTCACTGGAATACTACGAGTACGGTATTGTTTCGGTTCTGCTGATGGATCGTTTTGAAATTAGCTAATTGCAGCCCCTAGAGGCTCCAGGATAATTACAGGAGCCTTCCTGGGACTCCCTAGATGATTCCCAGAGGCACCCTAGTTTAGGGTCCTGTGTCAGATTCCCAACCCCATTTTAGTTCAGTTGATGGTGAAGTGTAATGAGAATAAATAGGCAGTTTGGCTAGTAACCAAGTAGGCTTAATCCTACTGTATAAGAAGAGCCCATCAGATTTTGTGCAACCATGACTTAGTATTTAAATTATGGGAGTGGCCTAGTTGTGTCAGGTAAAAGCAGACCAGCTCTAGTAACCAAGGAGCTGCATTCCTCAGTCATACCAAAGGCTTATAAAATTTTATGCAACCACAACTTAATGTTCAATTTGTGGAAGTGACCCAGTTCTCTCAGTTGAAAGGAAGTTATCGAGGCAACAGATAGTGAAGAATAGTCCTACCACCAGAGAAACACCCTTAAAACCTTGAATCTGGTGACATCTTTATCATTGCTTCTTGCTACCTCCAGGTGATTTTATTCAGTGTCAGAAAGATCTCTTGTACTGAAAGGATTAGTTAATACTCGGTAAGTATCATCATCATCAGCCTGAGTTTGTCCTCTGCAGAACAAAGGCCTCTCCAGTCATTTTCCACTCTTACCTGGTGGTTGTTATCTTGATCTTTCTAAGTCCAGTGAATATTCGATTTTCATCATGTCGTTCTTTTGCCTTCCATTTACTCTTATCACATCTCTGGGTTGAAACTCTGTAATCCTGGTTGTACATCTGTTATCTCGCTTAAGAATGATTGCTTTTTGAGTGTTGTGATTATATCCTCTACTTTTACATGTTCTCATAGCCAGGAGGCTCTCATTATATCTTTCTTGTTCAAATGTTCTTTCATTTGTTGCATAGAGTTGTCTGATGGCAGAAAGGATGAAATAGAACCTGGGTCATCAGGTTGAAGGGCTTATGAAAGTAGTTGAGCATTATTATGAATCAGTATAGTTTTGCCGCAATAATTGTCAGAAAAAAAAAAAAAAGGAAAAAGAAACCAAATGAAATGTTACTGAGATACAGTATTGTCGATGAGAATTGTGATGAAAAACCAGACCATATATGATAGTTTTGTTTTCACTAGGTGGAACTGGGCCACTCCCACAAATTTAATATGGGGTTATGGTTTCAGTGAGTGTTCGTTTGTAAGGTATGGAATATCCTTGACAACTAGTCATATCAGCTCTCCAATTTGGTTACACTTAACCTTTAACTGAGCTTAAATAATTAATTAAATATTTTGGCTCATTTGATGGAAAACAGCTGAAGGGAGGTTAATGATCTTCATCTTGTTAGCTTAAATGCATTAGTCTGAGTTCTCCCCCCCCCCCTTCTCTGCAGTATTGACTGAGCTCTAAACTAATGTGTTTTTTTTTTAGCATTAAACACTATTGGCTGTGTTATCTAAACTTAGTGCATGAAGGTATAACTATAATCATTTGTGGATCACCTCTAATCCCTGAAATTGGAGTGGCATCATTGGTAGTGTATTCTTGCTGCTACTAGCTTATTATATTTAGCTCAGGAGAGACTTTGAATTAGAGAGGTTAGGTGCAGCTGGGATAAGTGCCTTCAGTATGGGAGGCTTTTCTAGAAGAGAAATGATAATTGCCTTCAGTATGGGAGGCTTTTCTAGAAGTGAAAAAGACTTTATTGTGGTAGGTGGGGGCACTCATCATCCACTCACTTGATGTAGTGCTGCTCTTGGGTGTCTGCCCTTTCCTCTCCTCCATCCTTCTTTCCTTCCATCCTTTTCTGCCTTTCTTTCCTTCTGTCCTTCCTTCCTCGTCCTTCTGCCTACTGGTGATTTTACATTCCCTCTTCTGTCTTTCGCTCCTTCATTCTTTCTTCTTCCTTCTGCCTGTGGGTGACTCTACACTGAGTGACAAGCCAAATGGTTTCCTGTACACCAAGAAACCATTTACTATGCCGGGTGGTAAGCATATAACTAAATTTTGGTGCCTGGTGGTTTAGTGGGTAATTATTGCGCCCCAATCAGATTGAGCCGGTGTCAGGATGGTTGGGGTTTATTACTTACGTAATGCCACTCAGGGATGAGTGAGGCTGGTCACTCTCATCTTAAATGTCAGGACCAACTGCCTAGCCCTAGGCTCCTATACTCCTCATGGGACAATGTAGGATTGGATGATGGATAGATTGATGGATGGAAAAAGACTTTCTGATGGCAGCAAGAAAATGGACTTCATAAATTCAAATGGTTAATTGTTTGTTATGATCAGCCTATGTCCCTTATATTAGTGTGGTTAGCACTGATACAGAGTGGTCAAAAAAGGTGTATCATCATTGCCTGCTACTGAAATTATCATAAATATGCTGGTGTATGTCCACACCTTTTCACCCTCCATTTTAATAATATAGCCCTTAGAGTAACACTATTGCTGAAGCCCCTTGAATCTGGTGACATAGTTTTAGTTTCTTCTTGCTATTCAATCAGTTATATTAAGCATAGTGTAGATTTTCATTGGAAGGGTGTAGATAATAGTTGTAATAAGCCCCTTAATATATAAGGGTCCTTTTGTAAGTTAAAGAAAATCATCTGGTGGCAGCAATAATAAGCTAACAAAGACACCACTCAAATTCTGAGAGTTAAAACCTGTGAAAGTTGCATCACATGTATATTTTGATTGTGTTAGAGTGTGGTTTATCTGTACATATAGATATTGTCACAGTTTTTAGGGTGTATGCATGCAAACTATTACATTAATGCGTAATCTCATATGACTCACATTCATCTGAATTTAATTGTCTGACATTAGGTGAAATATAATACTAGAGTTGTCCTGACCATGACAATTTTAATGGTGACAGTATTAACACTCAGACTTATGTGACTGAGACTGCTAATTAGTTGTTAGTTTTCCGATTATCATGTTTACTCTTTTTTTTCATACTTTCTGGACTCCATCTCACCCCAGCTGTGAGTGAGGAAAAAAAAGGCATGATGATGATGAAGATATTATTATTATTATTATTATTCATCTGGACCCCCTTTCCCACCCTAGGGCAAGGTGAGAAGTAGCAGCATCCAGACAGCCCAAATTTGTCCAGTCTGGTGGGCCACGCATCCTTTCACTCACCATGCAAACCCCTGGAATCCTGGCTATATCTGATACTCCAAAATTATTCACCATGTACTGTAGCTTCATATAAACATATCCAATAGAGTCCGTCTGGGCTCTGTCACATTAAAAAAGGGTGCCAAATCCCTGATCATGCACTTTTCCTCACAATATTCATCCAGCCAGCTCGATCTCTTGTTAATTCCCTAACCTCACCGACTTCCAAACCTCTTTTCCTCACACACACATCCACCATATCCCTCCACCTTTTCCTTGGCCTACCGCACCTCCTCCCTCCCTCAAATTCACTCAGATATACCTTTTTTACCACTATTGTTATCCATTCTCTCCACATGATCATACCTTCTTAGTACACTCTCTTCTTTTTTGGTGTCCACAGACTTCCTCACTCCACATCTTTCACGAATCACATTATTTCGAATCCTGTCCACTCTCTGTACACCACATACATTCCTCAGCAGTCCCATCTCCACTGCTTTCACTCTTGGCTTTACATTTTCATGCCACACCATAGTTTCACATCTGTATGTTAAAGTTAGCACTAACATCCCTTCATATAAACCTCGTGCAGCTGCAACAGTCAAGCCTCTGTTTCTTATCAAGGCCTTCATTGCACCAGCTGCTTTCCTTCATTGTGTCACTCTACTTTTTACTTCTTTTGCACATTTTCCTCTCTCTTCTATCACTGTACCCAGGTATTTGAACTCTCACCAATTCCTGTCTCTCTCCATTCACTGTAACGTTGCACTGGGAGTCACCTTCTCTCTCATTAATCATCACTTCACTCTTTTCTACATTTACTGTCAAGGCACAATGCTCACAGACGTCAGCAAACCTCTGCACTAGTCTACCGAGTTCTTGTCTGGTATTTGCAAGTGGTGCTGCATCATCAGCATACAACAAATTTGAGATGTTCCATCCATCACCATTCATTACCAGTGCCATCCCCCTTTCCATTACTCGTGTTTTTACTTTTCTCATCGCCCCATCCATATATATTGTATATTGAACAACCAGGGGAACATCACACAGCCTTGTCGCACGCCCACACTGATCATGAACGATTCACATAAATTCCCATTTACTCTTTCACATGCTTCACTACCATCATAAAAACTGTTGATGGGACCTAGCAGCATACCATCTAAACCATACATGCACAAAACGTTCCACAATCCTTCTCTGTCTACTTTGTCGTATGCTTTCTCCACATCCTTGAATGCCATAAGCACCTTATAGTCCTTCTCACAAGCCTTCTCCACTATCTGTGTCACTACAAATTTTTGATCCACACATCCTCTGCCACTCTTAAAGCTACCCTGTTCATCACACACCAGGACTTCTGATATCTCTCTTATTTTTTCTGTAATAATTCTTCCATATACCTTCCCCACCACATTCAGTAAACTTCATCCATCCATCATCTAATCGTGTGTTGCTCCCTAAGGAGTGTAGGAGCCTGGGGCTGGCAGGTAGGTCCTGACATTTAAGGTGAGAGTGACCAGCCTCACTCATCCCTGAGTAGCATTACGTGAGCAGTAAACCCCAACCACCCCTTTGATATAAACCTGCACTGGCTCAATCCGATTGGAGTGTCTTAATTACCCACTAAATCACCAGGTGCTATAATTTGGTTATATGGTTACCACCCAGCATAGTAAATGAGATCCTGGAGTACAGAAAACCAATTGACTTGTCACCTAGTGTAGAGTCACCCATAGACAGAAGGAAGAGGAAGGAATGAAGGAGAGAAAGACAAGAGGAAGGAAGGAAGAGAGAAAAAGGCAGGAACCCGAGAGTTGCACTACATCGAGTGAGTGAATGGTGAGCACCCTTACCTACCACAATAAACTTATACCACGATAATTCTTTCACTCAGTTCGCACACCTTTATTTTTGTACAGGGGTACAGTCACAGCCTTTTTCCACTCTGCTGGCACAGTTTCACTCATCCTTGCTGTCTTACATATCTCCAACAAGGACTTTATTCCACCCTCTCCACTACACTTAAGCATCTTTGCATGCACTTCTTTAACCCCAGCAGCTTTACCATTTTTCAGTCGTTTCACAGCATTCCTTACCTGTGCAAGTGTCATGTTTCCCATCATTGCGTTCCTTCTCTGCACACCCCCAAAATCAGTCATGTTTACATCCACTCTGCTCGCTCTATTCCCATTCATCAGGCTTAAAAGTATTCTTTCCAACTGGTCCTTACTTCATCCCCAGGGGTTAATAATCTACCACTTACATCCTTCACACTTTCACATTTCTTTCCTCTGTCACTTCTACATTTCTGCACCTCTTTGCAGAATAACTGCCAATTTTCAGAGTAATTTGCATTCATTTTTCTTCCTAGATCATATTTTACCTCCTCCTTTTTCCTCTCCACTAGTCTCTTTACATGCTTCTTGCTCTCAGTATATCCAGTTCTTATTTCAACTGAACCCCTGTCCTGTAACCACTCTAGCCACTTCTTCCTCTTTTCCTCCATTGCTGTCTTAACCTCTTCATCCCACCATGCCGTACCTTTTCTTCTTTGTTGTTACTCTTGCCACACAACACACCGCGTTAGCGTTCCTGAATAAGCAGTCCCTAAATGCATACCAGAGGCTGTCCAGATCCATTTAATTCCATTTCACTGATTCTAACTCCTCCCTTACTTTGGTTCTGTAGTCATCTGCCATTTCTTTGATCCTGTAGTCATCTGCCATTTCTTTGATCCTCAGCTTCTCGACTTTCAGTCTTTCTCCCTGACTGCTCCTCTCTCTCCTGGTCCACCTCACTCCTCTCAGCTTGATCTTGCATACCACCATCATATGATCTGACAGACCTCCACATTGCCCTCTCATGGCCCTCGTATCAGCAACCATTCCCAGCATTGACCTCTCTATGAGCACATAATCATTCGGGCTCCTTTCAACACGATCCCCGTTCCCTCTGTACCATATATATTTATGTGCATCTTCATGTTTGAAATACGAGTTACAAATGTATAACCTCCTTTCTTGACACATCCTTCAGTCGCTTCCCATTATCATTTTCTCCTGGCACTCCATTGCAACTCATTATGTCATTCTCAGGACCAGTGCCTACTCTTCCATTCATATTGCCCATTATGATCACTTTACAGCTCCTGGGCATTTCTCCCACTGCTTCATCCAGCTCATCCCAAAACCTGTCTTTTTCTCTCTCTCACTCCTGTCATCACACGGTGCATTTGCTACAATCACAGCCACTTTCACCTTCTCAAACTTGAACTTGACATACATACATCTTGAGCTGACACATTTGTAATCTCTCATTCCACTCTGCTACACTTCATTCATCAACAAAGCAACTCCTTCCTTGCATCTTTCTCGCCCATTGTTGCCCGACCTCACACACTTTACACCCTCCCACTCTTCACTTCACACCTTTTCATGTTTGTGTCACCCAGTGCCATCACAGCATATCTTGCACTTTTGAACACATTCACCACTTCCACCCTCTTGCTCTCCTCGTTTGCACCTATCACGTTCCACACGACCATGCAAATCTGCCCATTTGGTTGGGGCCCTGGGCAGGTATTGGGCCCTCTGAGGCTTTCTGAAACATTTGCCATGATTAAAGGAATCTTAGGGACACAACCTAGCCCAAAACTCCGGTTATATGGTTACCACTCAGCATAGTAAATGGTTTCCTAGGTATAGGAAACCATTTGGCTTGTCACTTGGTATAGAGACCATAAGGCATCCCTACAGTGAGTGAGTGGATGATGGGTGCCCCCATCTGCCTCATACTGTATTATTATTATTATTATTATTATTATGAGAGGTGGAAGATTGTCTGGTGTTGATAGAGGAAGGGCGAGAGAAGGTGTGGCCTTGGTAGTGAGTCCGGAAGTACAGCAGTGTATGATTGAATGGAAGGAGGTGTCATTGAGACTGATGTGGGTGAAAGCGAAATTCGAGTTGTGGGTGTTTGTGAGTGCATATGGGCCTTGTAGTGAAAGGGATGAAGAAGAGAGGGAGTCTTTCTGGAATGATGTTGATGAGTGTCTGCAGAGTTTTGGAGCGAATGTGAATGTGGTAATGATGGGAGATCTGAATGCTAGAGTGGGAAATGTAGCAGTTGAAGGCGTAGTTGATATGCATGGTGTGCCTGGAAGAAATGAAAATGGGGAACGAATGATAGGGATGTGTGTTGAGCGAGGGATGGTGACTGGAAATACGCTGTTTGAGAAGAAAGATATTTATAAGTATACATGGGTGAGACAGGAGGGTGGAAGGGTTGTTGAATGAGCTTTGATGGACTATGTGGTTGTGTCTAGGAATGTAATAGGAAGATTATTGGATGTGAGAGTTCTGAGAGGGGAGGGTGGAGGTATGTCTGACCACCACCTGGTGGAGGGAAAGTTAAGAGTAGGTATGAGATGGGTGAGAGCTAGGAGGGGTAGGTGTGGCAGGGAGGTTTTGAAAGTGAGTGAGTTGGATAAAAGAGAGAGAATGATAGAGTATCAGGAGAAATTGAAAGATGAGTGGAATGCAGTGGAAGATCAGGAAAATGGCAGTGTGGAGGAGGAATGGCAGTTGTTTAAGAGTGCTGTGGAGGGGCATGCAGAAGAGGTGTGTGGTGTGAGACGTGTGGGTGGTGGTGTAAGAAAATGAAGTGAATGGTGGTGCGAGGAAGTAAGTATGGCTGTGGCAGAGAAGAGACGTGCATATGAAGTGTGGCTGCAGAGGAAGGATGAGGTGTCATATGAGATGTATAAGGAAAGGAGGAATAGGGCGAGAAGAGCTGTGCGTGATGCTAAAGTGGCAGCAGATGAGAGGTGCGGTAGGCGGCTGACTGAGAATTTTCAACAGAATAAGAAAATGTTTTGGAAGGAGGTGAAAAGGGTGCGAAAGGGAGAGTCGGGGAAGGAAGAGCGAATAAAAGCAGAGGATGGAAGGATGTTAATTGAGACTGATGCAGTAAGGAAGAAATGGGCAGAGTATTTTGAAAGATTGTTAAATGTAGAGGAGGAAAGGGTAGCTGAGATTGTGGCAGATGGAAGGTTGCAAGGAATAAATGTGTTGGGAGAGTTGAATGATTCTTTGATCACGAAGGAGGAAGTGGAGAAGGCAGTAAAGGAGATGAAAACAGGGAAAGCTGCAGGTATGGATGGGTGTGCTGTTGAATGCCTGAAGAGTGGTGGAGTGACTATTGTTGACTGGTTAGTAAGATTGTTGAATGTGTGCTTTGTGAAAGGTATGGTGCCAGTTGACTGGGCAAGTGCTTGTGTGGTCCCGTTGTATAAAGGCAAGGGTGATAAGCATGAATGTACTAGCTTTAGTGGTATGAGTCTGTTGAGTGTTGTAGGTAAGGTGTATGGTAGAGTGTTAATTATGAGAGTTAGAGAGGGTACAGAGGGAGTAATTGGTGATGAGCAGTGTGGCTTTAGGAGAGGGAGGGGATGCGTGGATCAGGTGTTTGCTGTGAGGCAAGTGTGTGAAAAGTATTTAGCGAAATGCAAGGATGTGTTTTGGGCATTCATGGATTTAGAGAAAGCGTATGACAGAATTGATAGGGAGGCTTTGTGGACTGTTTTAAGATTGTATGGACTTGATGGTAGGTTACTAAAAGGGGTGAAAAGTTTTTATGTAAACAGTAGAGCGTGTGTAAGAGTGGGAAATGCTGTGAGTGATTGGTTTCCCGTGAGAGTGGGACTGCGACAGGGATGTGTGATGTCGCCTTGGTTGTTTAATATTTATATTGATGGTGTTGTAAGAGAGGTGAATGCAAGTGTTTTAGGTGGAGGTCTGAGTCTGGTCATTGTCGATGGTGGAGAGTGGAATCTTAAGCAGCTGCTGTTTGCAGATGATACTGCACTGGTGGCTGATTCAGAGGAGAGATTGAGACAGTTGGTAGAGGAGTTTGGAAGGGTGCGTGAAAGGAGGAAATTGAAAGTAAATGAGAATAAGAGTACAGTGATGAAGTGTACGAGGTTGGTAGATGGTAGGGGGATGAATATAGTTTTGAATGGTGAGTTGCTTGAGGAGGTGGAGTGTTTTAAATATTTAGGGTCGCATGTTGCTATGGATGGAAGAATAGATGCAGAAGTGAAGTTTAGAATAAATGAAGTAGGAAAGGTGCTGGGAGGAATGAAAAAAGTGTTTAGATGTCGTTCGCTTAGAATGGATGTAAAGAGAAGTCGTTCGCTTAGAATGGATGTAAAGAGAAGGCTGTATGAGGGTGTTGTGGTACCGACTGTGTTATATGGGGCTGAAACATGGAATATGGGTGTAGCAGAGAGGAAAAGTTTGAATGTTGCTATGGATGGAAGAATAGATGCAGAAGTGAAGTTTAGAATAAATGAAGTAGGAAAGGTGCTGGGAGGAATGAAAAAAGTGTTTAGATGTCGTTCGCTTAGAATGGATGTAAAGAGAAGTCGTTCGCTTAGAATGGATGTAAAGAGAAGGCTGTATGAGGGTGTTGTGGTACCGACTGTGTTATATGGGGCTGAAACATGGAATATGGGTGTAGCAGAGAGGAAAAGTTTGAATGTAATGGAGATGAGGTGTCTGAGGAGTATGTGTGGAGTGACGCGTATGGATCGAGTGCGAAATGATGAAGTGCGAAGGAGAACTGGAGTTGTTCGGGAGATGGCTGGTAGAGTTGAGCAGAGGGTGTTGCGATGGTTTGGGCATATGGAGAGAATGGATAATGAGCGATTGGTGAAAAAGATAACTAGATTTGATGTGAGAGGTGTAAGGCTGAGAGGAAGACCACGAATAGGATGGATGGACAGTGTGAAGAGAACGCTGGATGCGAGAGGGATGTCTGTTGAGCAAGGAAGAGTGGCTCTGCATGACAGAAATAAATGGGGAGAAATTATGAATGAATAAATGATGATGCAGCCCTGAGGGGATATTCTCCTGCATTTGGTCTGATTAGCCAGTCAGGTCAGTTGCGAGTAAGGGGATGGGTCTGTTATGATGTGGCAGGGGTAAACCAGCTCTGCTGTCGGGCCCTGCTGCGGATGTCACTGATTGCACTGCGCAGTTGACCCATGTGTGGTGTGGTGCGGTGAGGATCTGTCCCTTCTCCCCTTTGGGGCTAAGATGCGATTGACTTTGGGGCTAAGATGCGATTGACTTTGGGGCTAAGATGCGATTGACTGTGTTTGAATGGATGAGTAAATGGGGAATGTGTCATCCTGTCTCAGCTACCTCCCTTTCCATGGGGGAAGCAGCCTAAGTATATAGATAGATAGATTATTATTATTATTATTTTGTGGTAGGTGGGGGCTCTCACCATCCACGCATTCGATGTAGTGGTGCTCAGGCATCTGCCCTTTCCTATCCTCCATCCTTCTTTTCTTCCATCCTCTTCTGTCTTTCTTTCCTTCATTCTTTCCTCGTCTTTCTGCCTACGAGTGACTTTACACCCCCTCTTCTGTCTTTCTTTTCTTCATTCTTTCCTCTTCCTTCTGCCTGTGGGTGACTCTACACTGAGTTTGCTGTACAGCAGGAAACCATTGATTACACTCGATGGAAACCATATAACCAAATTTTGGCGCCTGGTGGTTTAGTGGGTAATTGCGGCACTCTAATCGAATTGAGCCAGTGAAGGTTTACATCCAAGGGGTTGTTGGGGTTTATTGCTCACATAATGCCACTGAGGGATGAGTGAGGCTGGTCGCTCTTATCTTAAATTTCAGGACCGACTTGCATAGCTCCGGGCTCCTACACTCCTCATGGGGCAACGTAGATTGGATAATTGATGGATGGAATAATATTATTATTATCTATCTATCTATCTATCTACAGCCCGACGCCCGAATCCCGCAAAGGGTGGCCGCAGACAAAACACCTCCAAGTCGCTCTGTCACCCACCATTTGACTACCCTCCCCCCCAATTCACCCCCCCCCCTCATATACCTCTCAACTCCATCCCTCCACCTCATCCTCGGTCTACCTCTCCCCCTCCCTCCCTCCACCTCACCTACATACATCCTCTTAGTCAGTCTTTCATTCTCCGTTCTCTTCACATGTCCAAACCACCTCAGTGTATTTCTCCTAATCTTCTCAACCACATCCACATCCACCCCACAGCATTCCTTCACTTCGTCATTCGTCAACCTCTCCCTCCACGTCACTCTACATGCTCCTCTCAAGTAACTCATTTCCACTGCTCTTACTCTTGACTTGTTCCCCTCTTGCAAGGTCCATGCCTCGCTTCCATACGTCAGGGTAGGGATCACAATACCATCATGCAGTGACTTCTTAACTTCCACACTCACCTCCTTATTTCTCATCACTGCTTTCGGTGTACCAACAACCTTCCTTCCCTGCTGTACCCTTTCACGCATTTCATCCCCCAAAGTTCCATCCTTACTCATCACACTACCCAAGTACTTGAATGCACTCACATTCTCCATATCCTCACCATCCAACCTCACTGCACACTGTGACTTCATTCCTCTCAAACACCATAACTTTACTTTTGTTTACATTAACTTTCAGCTTCCTCCTCCTACACACTGTCCCAAATTCATTCACCAAACCTTGCAACTCCCATTCATCTTCACTCAACAGTACTGTATCATCAGCAAACAGCAACACCGGAAACTTCCAAATCTCACCCTCATTCATTAGAGCCACCCCTACATCCACTGCCCTACCCTGCACCTCCTTTACAACCCCATCCATGTATATATTAAACAGCCATGGAGACATCACACAACCCTGTTTCAGTCCCACATTGAGATCAAAGAACTCAATCAGCTCACCATCCACTCGCACCGTAGCCCTAGCTCCCTCGTACATACTCTTCACAGCACTCAACAGTTTCCCCTCCACTCCATATATTCTTAATACCTTCCACATACCTTGCCTATCTATTCTGTCATAAGCTTTCTCCAAGTCCATGAAGGCAGCATACACTTTCCTTCCCTTCTCTAGATACTTCTCCACTAAACATCTTAGAACAAATATCTGATCTACACACCCTTTTCCCTTCCTAAATCCCCCTTGTTCTTCTCCAACTAGCTCCTCTGTCATATGCCTAACCCTATCAATAGTATTCTACCATATATTTTACCAGTCACACTAAGTAGGCAAATACCCCTATGGTTACCACATACTTCTCTCTCCCCTTTTCCTTTGTATAAAGGAACAATTATACCTGATTTCCAGTCCTCTGGAACCCTTCCCTCTTCCGAAGCCAATCTACACAACTTCCATATTCACTCCACAACAATCTCACCCCCATACCTCAGCATTTCACCACACACTCCATCAATTCCTGGGGCCTTTCCCAACTTAATCTTCTTCATCGCTTCCACTACTTCCGCCCTACTGATCTCTTCCTCCCTCCTCTCATCTCTTCTTCTCCCAGCCATTCCTCAACCACTTATACTCGCACTGCTCTCACTCTACATTCAACAAATCCTCAAAGTGCTCCTTCCACCTCCTCAGTTTCTCTCTCTTCTCCACCAACAGTCTATTATTCCTATCTTTCACTCCCCTACTATTTCCCCTTTCACACTGCCTTACTTTCTTTACCTCCTTCCAAAACAATTTCTTACTCTCCCTCCATTTCACACTCAGATTCCTCCCAAACTCTTCATCCACTTTCTTTTTACTCTCCTTCACCAGTCTCTTAACTTCCCATCTCCTGCTCACATATATATCTCTCTTCTCTCTCTCATCTTCTCCCTTACCTCTACTCACTAACCATTCACTATATGCCTTCTTCTTTTGTTCCACAGCTCGTTTCACCTCATCATTCCACCATGCTGTCCCTTGCACACCCTTGCATCTCCTCCTCACTCCACAAACCGCCTCACATGCTGCGCCTATCTCTTCCATGAATATCTTACATACGTCTTCCACCCCTTCCATCTGCTCTAGCTCATACCTTCCCAATCTTTCTTCCACTATGCTCTTATACTCTGTCATTTTCTCACTATCTTATTATTATTATTATTATTATTATTATTGTTGACTAAATGATGAATGAATGAATGAATTATTAGTAGTAGTGCTATTACTAATATTACATGGTGTTACTAATATTCCTTCTCTTCTCTCCAACAGAGACAGCAAAGAGGCGCAAGCAAAGAAATTCTACTAATATCGCACAACACAAACCACACCATCATCGCTCGTGAGCTCCAGGGTTGTGTTGTAAGTGATTTGAGAGATTTTGTAACACGTTTTCCCTAATGATTTATTCTGTGCATTGCACCTAAATATCCTCTTTTATGCTGTTGATGCAAACTGTCTCAGTATTAAAAGTACAGTACCATAGAGAATGTTAACGTGTGTGGTGCAAAATACATGCTGTATTTCCGGCCATATAATGCACACTTATTCCCCAAAAAATTGGCTGTAAAAAATCACCTTGTGCATTGTACCATGAAGGTCATGGTTTGGGATAGGCCAACAGGTTGTGGTGACTGGTATCCACAAAACCCTGTTCACGAGAATAGCGAAAATATCAGTGAAATATGAGAGCCAAGGCCATGAACAGTCAGAAGCAAATCATTTGATGGCCTTACTGATGATTAATTAAGATTTCAATAGTGCAGTCTTAGATGAATGTGCATTATCATTAATACATATAGCTAAACAGTGAACTAAGCATTCTGTGGGCTAGATATGCACACATATGGAGCGATTGCACCACACAAGGCACATTGGTAGATTGTAAACGAAAACAGCTGATTAGCTGTTAGCAAATGCAAGGTGGCAGTGACAGATTTGTATATTTGTGTATTAATTCTTTAATTTAATACAAAATTATTTTCACCACAACCTATTGGTGGATGTTGAATATGAATACTGTAATTAGAAAATTAAATTGAGTACCTTTTTTTATTCCTCAAGTACCCCTGGCCAAGTCAAAGGTTCACATTATTTGGCAGGCAATATGATAACTAAGGAAGAGGTGTTATGAAACCGTCTGTGCCACGTAGAATACAACCCTGAGACTCTCATTAAAACCATTTTGTACTTCCCCTGCCACTCTCCCTAGAACTTTGGTATGCTTTAAAAATTTTTAAAAAAATCCTACGTTCTCCTGAACCATTGTAAGCTCCAGAGTCCATCATATGCTCTTCTGAACCTTTGGACACTTCTAAACCGGTGTACCCTCTTTGAAAACTTTTGTATGGTCTCCGAAACTCTCATACAATCTTCTGAGCCTTTGTACACTCCAGCCACTTTTGTATGCTCTTCTGGAAACCTTTGAATGTTCTCCTAGACCCTTCATATACCCTCTGAGATTTCTCCCCAACCCTCCGAAGCTCAGCGGTTCTCCTACATCACATCATCACTTTGATGTGAGTTCCCACTGTCCATATTAAATACAAGCTAAGGCTGTCTACGTTTAGGACTGGTGTGGTGGTATTACTGTAAGTGGATTATTTTTTGCTTTTTGATAAGCCATATTTGTAACTGTTTATCTTTGTCATTGTCAAGGAAAAGTTATGTTTTATGTTAATGTTTCTTAAGATATTTTCTGGAGAAGTATGGTAATATAACCAGTTTTATATTCAGTTCTGCTTTTATGTTTGCCTTCCATCCTTATTCCCCCCCCCCCCAATTTGTTTTTTTATTAAATCCTTTTCAGTTCAGTGATGTTAGTTTATTCTTGTTACCTCCAGACACTTTTATTCACTTCAGGAGAGGCTTCTTGAACTGGAGAGGTCATGCCTGGCCTTCATTTAGTTACTTCTGACACTGGTTGGGCTCTCCCTCAAGCTAAAAGTAAAATCATCTGGTAGCAGCAAGAATAGAATTTAAAAGTATGTAATAGTACTAAATGGGTTGAGGTGTGAATACAGGCAGTCCATATTGTTCAGTTGCCTGTTTGAACATCTATTTTTACTTTTAAGTTCTCAGTAAATTGTAGAAAAATTGCCTCTTTAAGTCCCATTCATTGCTGTCTATGAAGTTGATTTGCCAGCTTCCTTCAGTTTACAATATCAGTTGTATTTAAAAAGGTTAATACTTCAAAACTGATCCCATACTTATGATGTGGACTGCCTGTAAAATTCATTATTGTAATCAATTCTCTTTGTACCTTTTCCTTTCCCTTTATTTTATAGGTATGCAAGTAATCTCCATATCATAAAGTATTTAGTTCTGCTGTAAGGTTTTTCTCACAGGATCCAGTCTACCCCTCAGTGATTGTCGATTGTATTCTGAGTGGCATTGGAGACTTCATAGCACCTTCCTGAGCAATTTATTCCACACATTGTATCTCAGTATCTTCTGTTGTAATATTGATGCCAACTATGTCAATATTAAAACTATATTAATAGCATACAAGAGAATGTTAGGTGTAGTGAGCAAACTACATCATGAGAGAGGTGCTGCAAAGGCTCTGCTGCCACCTAAGGCCAAGTGAAAGACAGGGTTACGATGATGATGGTGATGTTTAGTTCATGTTTTGTTTTCATGTGATACGGGGTCATATTCTGATTGGCCTTGGAGATTATGTAGCATCTTTTCTTTGAAATTTGATCTGCATATTACACCTCAGTATCCCCATTTATGTTGTTGATGCAGGCTGTGTCATCATAGATAACACAAGAGAATATTACGCTGTAATATGCAAAATAAATTGTTAAGAAAGGAGTGCCACAGAACCTCCCATGCCACTTAGAATTTCTGCCACAAATGTACATTAAATGATATTAGCACTGTGTCACACCTTAAGTTTGTTAAACATAACATGTGAAAGTTGAACTGTCCAAGACATGAATTACCTGAGAATAGCCACTTGTTATTATATTCCACTTTTCTGTGAGGAAAGAGGGTCAGCTTGTTCAGCTTTGCTAGTGTGCTGTCTTCCTTGAGCTTGTTTCTTTTCATGTCCTAAGATGCCTATGTTACATGGTGTGGATGATTATGATTAGTACTTTATTTTATTATTATTATTATTGTTATTATTATTATTATTGTTATTATTATTATTATTATTATTACTTGTATTATCATCATATTTTAAGGGAATACTATAGCCTGACCTTGGGTGCTCCGACTTAAAAGAAGTAATATGGGTTTGATTTTTAAAGTTAGGCCATGTCCACACCAAAACCCTACTGGCATGGGAATAGTTCTGTATCACTGACTCATAGAAATTCTCACCTGCACTACCCCATGGAAGTGCAAAACTCCCACTCACATCAGCAGGCATTTGGTGTGGACACAGACTGAGTGCCACATTGTTTTGGTAGCCTTACACGTCACAGCCAATCCTTCAAGGAGCCAAACTAACAACAGATCACTTCAGTATTGTATGTGCCCTGATGCTTCCTATCAATACTGCCAGTTCTTTATGTTTGCCACCACAGTTATTTTAGCAAAGTTGATTTCCATTTTGTGGTGTCCATGGTACAGTATTTAAAAAGTCACTCAGATTTTAACCCTCCACTTTATATTAGATAGGTTGTTTAAAATTTTGCTCATATTCTTGAGCCCTGTGTTGTATAGGGTCCCTTTATTTCACATCATTTATAAAGGCCCAAACATGCCTGGCTTTATAAACTATACAAAATGAAGTGACCCTACACAACATCAGGGTTCACATATGAGCAGCTTTTTCAGCACCCTGTATATAAGCAGAATAGAAGGTGAATCAGCTAACAGAAACTTCCCAAAATATATATTTGCTGTTGCTGTGAACATTATGGAGATTATTTACAGACATTTTACCACATACAACCCCTGTCAGGTGCATAAAATTGTCAGGAGCCAGGAAGAATGATATTACTTAATGTCTGCCATTGTTGTGAAATGTATGGATAGGTTATTTTGAAACCCTTTTGCCGGTTTACCACTAAATGACTTGAGTGAGGAAGATGTCCGTTATCGTGATCTGAAGATTGCAGGACTTTTAGTGGTTATTTGTTGATATTATGAGTATGATATGATTGTTGTTGTTATAATTTCATTATTATTATTATTATCTATTATTATTATTATTAGGTGGAGATAATTATTTTCTCAACATTTCCTTTTTAATGCATGCCTGAGTCTTCAGTGTACAGTATCTTGAGATTTGTATACCTGTATGTATGTTTCCGTGTGGTTTGTACTCTGTCAGTGGAGGCTTTCTGCCACCTCCTCCTTACCAGTTCATTTGTGCATGGGATCATTCTGTCATTTTATACAAACTATATCATTAGAGTATTTAACAGGTGCAAAAGGTATACCAGAGAATATTATTGTGTTGTTGCAACCCCAGGCTTCTCTAATCTTGAACATGGTAGACTGCAGGGTGAAATAGCCACCTTTCTGTCATGCATCACCTTTTTGGAGGATAAAAAGAGGGGAATAAGGGATGTTTATATAACTGGGCAATGGCCTGCTAGTTATATTGATGCCATCACATGAAGGCATCCCTCTCCAGCACCTTATTAATGTGAAATAAGGTAGATAAAAATCACTAAGGAAGAGGTGCATAAGAGCCACCTTAGCTGACAAGAATACAAGGTTATGTCTCCTTTTATTACCTGAAGCAGTAAGTCTTGGCTTGTACAGCCCCTCAGTAATAATGTATATTTTTTTTAGTCTTTTATAATGAGTCAGGATATTTGCACAAAAACAGTAGCACATGTGACTAAGCTGTTGTCTGTTTATGGCACATTTATATATTGCTAACAGTAAATCAGTGTTCTAAATTTACACATTATTATTATTATTATTATTATTATTATTATTATTTATTATTATTATTATTATTATTATGATTATTATTATTATTATTAATATCATCATCGTCATCGTCATCATCATCAACTGTTGTTGTTATAGACTAGTGAAGTGGAAGGGGAGAGAGTGGAGGGGGAGATTGTGGATGTGATAGAGGTATGGAGTGGATAGAAACAGTATATAAGTGAGAGTGGTGTGAGTTGGAGAAAGAGGGTAGCCTGATGGCAGAGGACAGGGTAACATGGAGGCTCTTCATTTTTGGCCACCTCTTCCAGGATTATGGTCTCTGGCTGAAGATAGGTAGTTTTTTTTTTTTCCAGTTTTCCCAAAATTACAGTACCAATTATATGGAAAAAATTGTAGTAATTCATAGCATCCCAGACTTAAAACAAGAATTGCTAGCACAGTACTGTTACATAGTTTATTAACAATTTTTAAAAAGTTTCCTTTGATTTTCCCTTATGAGTTTTTAAAATATCTGTTTTTTAATGTATTCTTGGTTCTAGGTTAACCTACTGATTGCCAGGTTGTTATGAGCAGAATATATTACTGAGGAGTTGTTACAAAATCACTGAAGCCAACTAAAAATAAAGCTCTGTAACTTAGTTGTGCTACCTCCATATGAGCTTGTTCATCTAAGGGAAGATTTCTAAAAGTGACTAATATTGATGGAGGTGTCAAGAGCAGAGGGAAAATTAGACCATGGTGTTGAGGGGGGGTTGAGAGAATGTGTAGATGCTTTTTTTATGTCTTTCCCTAATTTGCTGAACTGGAGATTTTTTACTAATGCTTTTTTTTTCTTTTTTTTCTGAGATGTTTTATTTATGGTAAGACTCCTGTATTTCATTCCTTTATTGAGCTGTTGAGATGGTGAAGAAAAGCTGCTGGTGTTGGGGGTCCCAGGCTTATCTGGTTGTGAACCTGGTGGACTGCAGGCTGAAGTTTCCCTTCTCCAACACTCCACCATCCTCCCCTTGGGGAATAGGAACATAGGGACATTTTTATAAACAGGCAGTGGAGCCACCTGATTCTTTATGTGCTGCTGAAGGAAGGCATCCCTCTCCAGCACCAGGAAATAAGTAATCTGGTTAAATTTTGTTGTTGTTGTATCAGGGCTGTTGTTTTTATGTGTGTTAAGACCCCTTAATATTATCCCTTAGTACAGTATAATATTCAGTTTTAGACGAGGCTTAGATGAAATACTTTGTGGCTGGTAATCCTTTTTTATTTTTCATGATAGTTTTAGCATAACATTGATTACTAGAGGCATATTTGACATTGTCATCTACCCAGTACTGAATGACAAGAACCTAGCCTTGGGCCCCTACACCTAAGAGGGATAATATTGAATTGGCTGTTACTGTTTTTATATTTTAACATTTTTATTGTCATGAGTTGTGTATAATAATTACTGGTAGTCACAAGAATGTTGCAGTTAGTTTACACTTTTATTATCAGTTTTATTTATGGAAGTGAAACCACAACTGATGTGTAAAAATATGTATTTATTGTGTGAGCCACAAAAGTATTACTGATATTTATTTTAGTAATGATTTAGCATGGAAGATAGAACCATAAATACTTTATTACAGTTGTTTTTTTTATATTACCCACAAAAGTTTTTATGACATTTTTCTCTTTAAGTAATGGTTGGTCTAAATCACAAATATCATGATAGTTTTTTTTTTTTTTTAATTGCCATAATGATAATTGTTTATCATTATTGGTGTCGGTATGTTTGCTGCATATATTGTTGGTATTTTTCTATCGGCTCATGGTGATGTGGCCGCATTCTAGTTGTCCTAGGAGGCTCCATACCACTTCTTTTTTACTGATTTGTTGTACAAGTTATGCCTTGGTATTTTGAAAATTTCATCGACACATTATCAGCTGGTTTACCAGTTTCTCTTGTTTATAGTACCAGTTGTGTGGAGGAAGTTAATATTTTGCATCCCACCCCTAGCTTAGCCTGTACTAATATGCCATTTTTAGGGGAAAAAAAAAAAAAAAAAAAAATCTATGGTGATAATATGAAAGAGGAATTAGAGAGCCTCCTAAGGTCAAAGGACATGGCCATAGGTGTCTTAACAGAGCTGTGAGCTTACTAACAGTTTAGGTGGTGGTGTGTGTGCTGGTGCAAGTTAGACTGTACATATTTATGCCTGGTGGTCTAGTGGCTAGAACACCCAGATAGGATGACAGCCTTCCACAGGTTCATTCACCAAGAGTTCATGTACTGTACACTTTATCATGTACTGTAATATGTACTGTAATGCATTGAAGGGAAATAGGCTGGTCATATACCTTTAAAATGGACTATGGTAGCTGAGCCTCAGGTCCCTATACCTCAAAGGAGGTAATAAGGGATTGGCTGTTACCATTTTTATTTTCCTCATTTGTTTACTTGTTTCTTCTCTTTTTTGTACTGTATTTGGCAATGTTTGTATCTACTCCACTGCAGTTTGTCTTTCCACTGCTGCCATATTTCACATAGCCTTCCTGTATTCTTTTTTTTTCTGATGGTTGTTACTAGTACAGTAAATTACTGTAGTTTAGATGTCCTTCATATTACAACACATTTCAGGAAATCTTTTTAATATCTTTTGGTGCTTAATTTTATTATATCAAGGTGCATTTGCTGTTGCAAAGCTTAGTTGGGTATACAGTAGTCTGTCTGTCTCTTTGGTCTCCATTTGTTATATTTTTATTTTTTAAATAACGTCTTTAACCCAAACTTTCACTATAATATATTTTTGCTTAGCTGCCCTTCTTCCACTTACCATTTATCAGGCAGCTTTTATTTATTCGCCTTTCTTTCCTGTTGTTGGTCCTGTCTATTATTTACAGTAGTTGTGGTACAGTAGTGTCCTGATGAAATGTGACAGTAACTGGATAGAGTGTCTTAAACCTGTTGAGCCCAGGGATGTCCTCTTTATTTTATTTTTTCCATCTCCTGACAGTTAGTTTCAGCTTAGCTTAGACTTTCTGAAGTAGGGGTTAGATATTGCTTTAATAAAACAGTAGGATAGATCTTTCCCAGGTTGAATAAAATCACAGTGAGAATGAAAAGGACATCACTTTGACTCGAGAGGTATGCAGTGTAGAAACTTTCATAGATCTTGCTTCTGTACCTGTTATTGTTCTTGAATTATACGTACATATATGTATATATATATATATATATCCCATTCGATCCTAGGGGTGCTGGGCGAGGCACTGCACTGGGAGGTTACTAAGCGTACCGCCCCCTGCCTATCGGCTCATAGTTGCAAAGCTCATAGGTCCCTACACCGGGGTTCCCTACTTTATAAAGACTTGAAAAATCCCAGTTCTGTCCAGTACTCGGGACACTGGGCTCCAATGGGTTAAAGAGACTGATGGGTTTGGCAGTCATTAACCCATTGGATCCCAGGGGTGCTGGGCGAGGCACTGCACTGGGAGAGTACTAAGCGTACTGCCCCCCACCTATCGGCTCATAGTCGCGAAGCTCATAGGTCCCTACCCAGGGGTTCCCTACTGTATAAAGACTTGAAAAATCCCAGTTCTGTCCAGTACTCGGGACACTGGGTTCCAATGGGATATACAGTATATATATATATATATATATATATACAGTATATATATATATATATATATATATATATGTACACACAGTATATACACACACAGATCGTCCCCCACTTACGAATGGGTTATGTTCTGCGACACTGCTCATAAGTCGAAAATGCATTTAATATATCTAACCAGCTGAACATCATAGCGTAGCCAAGCCTACCAAGCCTTTTAAACTTGCTTAGAACACTTGCATTAGCCTTCAGTTGGGCTAAATCACTAACACAAAGCCGATTTTATAATAAAGTGTTGAATATCAGATGTAAATCCATGTAATTTATTGAATATTTTACTGAAAATATAAATTCGTAAGTGCAAAAATTTGTAAGTCAACCATTCGTAAGTGGGGGGGTCCTGTATTTTATATATATATATGTATATATAAATCTTCAGTTTCTCTCAATCCATTTCTCTTAGTTTGTCTTTCTTTCACCTTCCCAGCACTGTTTGAAATTCCTAAATTTGTTGCCTTGTATTCTTCGATGTTCCTTTTTTCTCCTCACCCTTCCCAAACCCATTTCCCTTAAGTTTGTAATTTATTTCACCATTTGTTCCCGTGGGAGTTGTTGTATGCTGATGATTTGGTGTTGATTGCAGAGAATGAAAGGGAGGCGGAGGAAAGGTTTAGGAAGTGGAGAGATGGTATGGGGCAAAAGGGTTTAAGGGTAAATGCAGATAAAACAAAAGTGATGATATCTAGGGTTGGTGGCGGTACTGTCAAAGACGAGGGGGAGTGGCCATGTGCAGTTTGCCACAAGGGCGTGGGAAGTAATTCCATCTTGTGCGGTGTGTGTGATAAATGGGTGCATAAGAGATGTAGTGGTATCAGAGGTAGACTGCGAGATAATGCTGATTTTATGTGTACGGCGTGCCGGGGTGAGCAGGTGGAGATCGTCAGTCGTGAAAGAATTGAACTTGCTGGTGAATCTCTTGAGTGTGTGGAAGAGTTTTGTTATTTAGGAGACATGTTGTGTGCTGGAGGTGGGGCTGGAGCTAGCTCTGTGGCTAGGGTGAGAAGTGGTTGGAAGAAGTTCAGGGAGCTCTTGCCTCTCCTGACATTGAGGGGCTCTCCCTACGTGCTAAGGGGTCTTTGTATGCAGCGTGTGTTAGGAGTGTAATGCTGTATGGCAGTGAGACCTGGGCAGTGAAGGAGGAAGACATTCGCCGGCTCAGACGTACAGAAATGACAATGATTAGGTGGATGTGCAGTGCGTCCCTGCGTCCAAGGCCTGGAGGGGCTGGGTTTACAATGGAAGAGTTGAGAGGTAGGATGGGACTGGAGTGTATTGGTGTTGTGATGAGGAGAGGTAGATTGAGGTGGTTTGGACATGTGGAGAGGATGGGGAATGATAGTTGGGTGAGGAAGGTGAGAAGTGTTAATATTGGGGGTGGGGTTATGAGGGGTAGACCGAGAAAGACATGGGACGAGGTCATTAAGTGTGACCTTAGGGTTAAGGGACTGAACAGGGAGGCTGCAATGGATCGTGCAGCATGGAGAGCCGCCATTAGGTGACCAAGGCCGACACATGCAAGCATGTTGGAGCCTTTAAAAACGAAAACGAAAATGAAAACGATTTGTTCAACTAATCATATTCTTGTAGTGGGACATAGAGTTAAAATGTCAGTCTTCTGTCCTTTCCATTTTGTACTCTCTTTCCCTCCATACTTTATTTTCCTACATTGTCTCTAGCTTGTCTCCATCTTTGCTTCCTGTGCTTCCCCCCTTTCCATCTTTCTCTGCTCTTTCCTCATTTTCCCTCTACCTTCCACCTTTACGTCATTCCCTATTTCTCCTTCCTATTTTCCTCTGCCTTCCACCTTTCTTCCTCCTCTCTTTTTTCTACCTCCCTTTGCGCTTTCTCCCTCATCTCTCCCCCTCCCCTCCTGCTGTCTTCTACCTCCTTCCACCGCCAGTCTACCAGTGTGTGCGTGTGTATGTTTGTGTGTGTGACTAACCTCTTGCCTGCCATGTGTAATAGTGGAGTCAGTGTTCATGTATTTTGTTATGATGTATTGATAAAATAATGAACTTTTGTAGCACTGCGTTTAATTTACCCATAACTTCAGGGTGTGACGGAAAGAGACAGTGGTACATAGGAGACAGAACCAGGGAGTAGTTACAGGGAGTACAGCAGTGGTTGGAGAGGCTTGTAGTATGGTGGTGGTGTTAAGAGTAGTAACAGTGGTGGTGGTAGTGGTGGTGCTGGTGGTAGTAGTAGTAGTAGTAATAGTAGTACTGTAGAAATAGTAGTACTGTAGTAATAGTACTGTAATGTAGTAGTAATACTGTAGTAGTAGTAGTAACCTAGTAGTAGTAATGGTGTAGTAGTAGTAATTCCAGGCTCATTTGGACATGAGCCCAGTGGGCTGCAGTCTGAAGTTGCTGCCCTTCTGCACTCCACCAGCCTCCTTTTGGAGAATAGGGAGGTAGTTGAGGAATATTTGTATAATCAGGTAGCAGAGCTGACCAGTTGCATTATGTCAGTGCCACTGCAAGGTGTCCCTCTACAGCATCATAGACTTGGAGGTGTTCCTGGTGCAGCCGCTGTGGATTAAATGTGAGAAAAAACATTGAATGATACTGGGGGTTAACTCAGTGCACCTGAGGATATATTTTTTTCATTTGTTTTTGCTGCCTTGTAGTGATTTAATTAAGCTAGACTCTCCAAACTGGATGGGTTAGATACTTTATAGCTCTAATAAACCTTTTCAGAAAAAGGAGTCCTGTTCTAAGCTCAGTCCAATTGTCTGGTAGCAGGAAAAAAAAAAAAAAAAAAAAAAATCACGGGTTCAAGAGGTTAATAGATTCAGAGTACAGCATAACGTTACACAGTATTTTGTTCCAGATTAGTCATACCAGTCAAATACATTACATTGGTAAGCAGAGTAGATATATTCATTCACACATTTATGGTATCAAATTTTTCAGTTCCATCCCATAGGCTGTGCTGTGCAATATGGTATTCAAAAGCAAGTTATTTACTAGGTTGTGCAAGAGCAATTTCCAAAATTGAAGATAAGGAATGAAACCGTGCCATGTCCATCTAGTAAAATTTAACTGTCAGTTCATTATATCAACCCCTTCAGGTTTCATAGAACTAATAACAGGTGAAATAGTATTACAGACTGAAATAAATAATGATTGCTCAGTACTGTGATAATAGATTTTTATTTTACATAGCCTAACACATTGTAATATATAACTTCTTAACAGTTACTGCATTATCATCTTTAATCTGTATTAATAGGTGCAGAAGGGGGACACTTTTGGGCTGTGGCTCAAAGTGCTTTGCAAACATCCCTTATCTCCCTCCCTGTTCTCTGAAATGGGGATGGTGGACTGGAGGAGGAGAGCAACTTCAGCCTGCATTCAACTGGGTTCACGTCCAAATGAGTTGGGTGACCTTATCATTGTCATTACCATCATTAATTACATGAAGGTATGTGCACTGCAGTTAACTTGCTATTGTATAAATGGTATGTGTAACAAGGTTAACAGATAATACATGAATGGATATATATATATATATATATATCACAAATTAACAGATGATGGTACAGATAGACGGTCAATCAAGAAAAATACTGTGCAGGAGGCGTGAATGTTGTGCAAGTATATTAATCTATTTCCCATTGTCATGTGTGTTAAGTAACAATACTTCCAATGGATTAATAAGAAAATGCTGCCAGTGCAGTACATACTGGTAATACATGAAGTTAAGATTCAGTATTGTTGTTGGGCAGGACCAGCAGGCATTTTGCAGTATCATCGCTTGTGGTGTCAAATTACAGTATTTCATGTGAACAGTTATAATTTTTTTGATTGCATGAACATTCACACTGCACAGTTTGTGTTTTACCTTCTTTCCGATGCTGAAACCAAATTTATGAGCAAACTTATAATCATGTGGATAACTTAGGTAGAAGGGAGAGAGGATATAGCTTGAATTTCATAATTTGGGCAATCCAGAGCCATCTTCAGAAAGAATTTTCCTAGAATGTTAGAAAAAATAAAGAATTTGTGCTCTTTCCTGTCTCCCTCCCACCCAACTTATTCACTTGTTACAGTGGATCAGCCACATTTTACATCTACCTCTTTTTAACTATAGTATCTTTTACCAGAAGCACCAACAGTTTTGGATTTTGCGATCTCTTTTTTTTTTCTTTTTTTTTTTCAGCAAAACCTAATCTTGCTTATGAAAGGAAATTATCATGAATTTGCTGTTGGCAGGAAGGACGAAGAAAGGAACATGTAGAAGCTTCTCTTATCATTTGTTCTAGTAACAGAAATCTGATGTAGCCTGTGAGATGAATTAATCATAAAAGGTAACATGAAATTAAACAACCTAGGAACACCTATCACTCTGTATTAATGGCTTCACACCAAACCTGTAATAAAATCCTTAAAAGATCCCACCATAACAATGCTGATATATCCTCTAAACACATCACAACCACAACACTAACAAGCAGACAATAACTGGTCACATAAAACTCTTCATGACATCATTAACACATGTTTGTTCTAACCTGAAAAAGATCTCTGCTCCCTTTTTAGAGTAACTAATGACCAGGTGTGGTCAGATTAAAGATTTGATATATTTAGTAATTGAGGAGATTCATTTGTACCTCATAATTGTGGCTTATCAAATTTCTTGCAATCATGCCTTTGTTTTCAACTTAAGGAAGTGGCCCAGCTTCATCAGGTGAAAACAAACTTATTATAACATACAGTACAAGCTGACTAGAACAGATAACATGTAAGCATTTAAACACTTAGGCCTATATTTCCGGCAGCTTTGAAGACTCTGTGGCACCTCTTCCTTACCAGTTTTTTTCTGCATATGGCACATTAATAATCTCAAGTATATTATTAATTGAGTACACCGCTTCCCGTTTGATCAGCGAAGTTAAGCAACGTTGGGTCTGGTTAGTACTTGGATGGGTGACCGCCTGGGAACACCAGATGCTGTTGGCATCCCTACGTCAAGTGGGGTTGGTGGAGGATTAGTGCCCCTCCCTGTAAAACAATTAACTCTAAGCCCTTGGCCACCCTGTCTGGGATACATGGCGTCTGGCAATGAATGAAATGATGAATATTATTAATGAACACCATTGTTATTGTTGTTGTGGACTCAGGCTCATCTTGATGTGAACTGGTGGACTGCGGGCTTTGTCCTTCTGCAGTCCATCATTTTCCTTTCTAAGAATATGGAGAGAGTTGAGGGATATTTGTATAACCATGCAGTGGAGTTACCTGTTATGATGTTGATATAAGAATATTAAGGTGTAATAAATAAAATAAATCTAAAGAAGTGGTGCTAGAAAGCCTCCTAAGCTTGCAGGAATACAGGTCTTAAACTAGATAAGATTCATATCTAATCTCTGTAGTCATGGAAACAGGTTAAACCTTTCCGTGAGATTTTTTGTATTATTCTTGTTCCTAGACTCTAATTCAGTTCAGGAGAGACGTCCCATAGTAAAAGGGTTAAAACCAATTTCCATTAACCCTTTTAAGTACAATGTCTCATATTTCATATATGCTACACTCAGGGCAGACTTTGCAGAGTGGAGGGGTTAACCACACTATACCTATATCAACCCCTCTGCTGCCATGAAATCTACTTAGGATGATTTAAGATAATTTTATAAAGCAGAGAGAAAACATAGGAGCCACAGGGCTGAAAGAACTATCTTGAACAACACTATTTGCTGCTGTGAAAAAAGCTGGATCTAGACATTTTACTCAGGATGATGTACCATGTTGTAAGTAGCATAGGAGGCTTTGTAGCAGCTCATCCTTAACAGTTTATTTTGTACATCAAATGTTTGGTCATGTGGAGAGGATAGACGGTGAGAGACTGACAAGGAGAGAGTATATGAGTGAGGTGGAGGGGGGGGAGAGGAATGGGGAGGCCAAGGATGAGATGGAGGGATGGAGCAGAGAGGTATAGGAGAGATGGGGGGTGTAAGCTGGGAGCAGGGCAGTGAAATGGCGGAGGACAGGGCGACATGGAGGAGATTTGTTTGTGACCACCCCCTGCAGAATTAAGGCATCTGGCAATAGATAGATAGTCATGTTAACATTCTGTTGTATGGGACTATTCAAATCATTTTAATATCAGTATACTGTCCTGTAGTTTGTATTAGTAACATAATGGAATATACTGAGCTGTAATGTAAGGATGCGATACTAAGAAGCCTCCTATGTCACACAGAATAGCACCCCATGAGAGTAAGTTGTTCCAATAAAAAGAGGTTCCAACAGTCACAGGATTATAAACTATACTGATTAAACATTTTGCTACTCCAGTTATAATTAGGTATTATGTTTAAGCTGAAACATTATTATTTATTTTGTGAATGATCGGAAACTCTCCTGAGAAACCTTCTCACTGTGAATGCAATTACTGCAAGTTTTTCCTTTGGGATAGATGGTGGTCTTACTCATCTGAAAAATCTTAGCAGTCAAAGGTTGAAAACTGTTTTGATAAAGCTTTTTGTTCTGTTACTATGAATGCATTTTTTTTTTTTTTTTTTTAACCCAGGATAATATATGATGATTCTGTTTAACTAGAAGCGATCCTCATGGTAAAAATCCCAAGTACAGTATATTCTGACACAAACTCCTCTAGCAAAGCATCTGTAAAAATTTAGTGAGAGTAATGTGTACATCCATCTTTGATTTTCCCTGGAATGATTATTGCTTCCATGGCCGTGAGCCATCTGAGTGTGCCTTGCGCATTACGGAGGTTATTCTCTCGGGCATGGAAGCATACATTCCTTTCTCACATCCTTTGACTGACGCAAGAAAGCCTTGGTTTAATCACGCTTGTTCTAATGCTGTCCGCAATAAAGAGAGGGCCTACAAAAGGTACCGGAGCCAACCCACCCCTGAATCACATCATCTTTACATTTCTGCCCGTAATCGTGCTAAGTCTGTTCTTCGCTCTGCAAAAAATAATTTCATCCATACTAAATGCTCTCAACTCTCCAACTCGAATTCTTTCCGCTCCTTCTGGCACCTTGCCAAAAATCTTTCTAACAACTTTACCTCATCATCCTTCCCTCCTCTTTTCTACTCTGATGGTTCTGTAGCTATTTCTTCTACTGATAAAGCAGATCTCTTCGCACAGACTTTCTCCTCCAATTCCACCTTAGACGATTCCGGTGCTGTTCCTCCATCACTTCCCCCCTCTGACTTCCTCATGGCTGACATGAAAATTTCTTCAGTTAATGTATTTTCTGCCATCACTGGCCTCAGTACTAACAAGGCATATGGGCCTGATGGGGTCCCTCCTGTTGTTCTCAAGAACTTTGCTTCTGTGCTTACACCCTGCCTAGGCAAACTCTTTCGCCTTTGTCTGTCAACTTGTACCTTTCCTTCTTGCTGGAAGTTTGCTCTCATTCAGCCAGTCCCAAAGAAGGGTGACCACTCCCAACCCTCCAACTATCGTCCAATTGCTTTAACGTCCTGTATTTCAAAAGTTTTCGAGTTAATTCTTAATAGAAAAATTTTAAGGCATCTTTCCTATCACAACCTTCTTTCCGATCATCAGTATGGGTTCCGTCAGGGACGCTCCACTGGCGATCTTCTCTCCTACCTTTCAGACTCCTGGTCATCCTCCTTTCGGGACTTTGGCGAAAGCTTTGCCATTGCACTTGACATCTCAAGGCTCTCGATCGAGTCTGGCATAAATCTTTAATTTCCAAACTGCCCTCCTACGGTTTCTATCCTTCTATCTGTGCCTTCATCGCTAGCTTCCTTTCTGGTCGTTCTATAGCTGCTGTTGTAGACGGCCATCGTTCTTCTCCTAGATCTATCAACAGTGGTGTTCCTCAGGGCTCTGTCCTATCACCAACTCTCTTCCTTTTTATTCATCAATGATCTTCTAAGCTGTACATCTAACCCTATCCACTCATACGCTGATGACTCCACCCTTCACCTTTCCATTCGGTTCCTGCAACGCCCATCTCAACAGTTACTTCAACAAACAAGGGATGAGGCTATGGCACACCTAATGTCTGACTTGGCTCGTATCTCTGACTGGGGTAAAAATAATATGGTTGTCTTTAATGCATCTAAGACTCAGTTCTTACACCTATCAACCCGACAAAATCTTCCACAGGTATACTCACTAATGTTTAATAATATTCAGCTTAATCCTGCATCATCCTTGAACATGCTTGGGGTTTCATTTACTTAGGACTTATCTTGGAAAGATCATATTATATCTCATGTAAAATCTTCTTCCAAGAGATTGGGTGTGCTAAGCCGACTCCGCTCTTTCTTTACCCCTGCACAATTGTTGACTCTATACAGGGGTTTTATCCGCCCCTGTGTGGGGTACAACTCTCATGTGTGGGGAGGCTCCCCACATACAGCTCTTCTCAATAGGGTGGAGTCAAAGGCTTTTCGTCTCATTAACTCTCTTCCTCTTACTGACTCCCTTCAACCTCTGTCTCTTCGCCGCACTGTTGCATCTTTATCTCTTTTCTATCGCTACTTTAATGGTCACTGCTCCTCTGAACTGTCTGCTTGCATTCCTCCACCTCTACGACGGGCGCATAGCACCCGTCTGGCAGCAAACTCTCATCCCTTTTCTGTCCAACTTTCTAATGCAAGAGTTAACCGTTACTCCCAGTCTTTCATTTATGCAACAGGTCGGCTCTGGAACTGTCTCCCTCTGTCTGTATTTCCTGCTGCCTATGATCTCCAGACTTTCAAACGCAGTGTGTCCAGGCATCTCAAAATGATCGGATCTTGAATTTGGCTCTATATTGTATTTTGTTTTTCTCTTGGAGGAAACTGTTACTGCGGGCTCATGGCCTTTGGTTCCTTCTTCCTCGCATTAAAAAAAAAAATATATATATATATATCTTGTCCATGCTACACTTCATAATTTTCTGTGATAGTGAAACGAGTACTAAATGAAGGTGCTTGTACACACCATGCTGAGCTGGCAGTATGGGCTGATGGTGAGCATTTGGGGGAGTGAGGGAGGTGATGGTAATGGAAATGGTAACATTCTAAGTGTTTGTGGAGATTTCCTAACACCTTCTTAGTGATTTATACTGCACATTACATCTCCTCCATGTATTTTATGATGCAAACTATGTCAGCATTAAAATGATAAACAGTTAATAACATGCAAAAGCATGTTAAGGTATAATATGCACTATAAATCCCTGAGGAAGAAGTGCTATGAAGTCTACCACCTGTAATATGGCCCACAGTCTCTTGGATTACACCTTGCAAGGTGTAGTGGGCCAAGGTTAGCCTATTATGGTCCAAAATATTTAAGGATATAGTGAGCACCTGGAGTAATGATGGATCCTGAGACTTTCGTTTTCCTTAAATTTGTGTGTCCCAATTAAAATCGGGAGGGGATAGTCAGGGTGTGGCAGGGGTCAAAGTGAGGATGGGATGTGGAACATTGTTCAAGGTGAATATTATTGTCATGGTTGGCAGGGAACAGGGTGTGACAGGGGTGAGAGTATAGCAGGGTAAAGATGGGGGACAACAGACAGGGTAACAATTAGGGCATGGCTAGAAGAGGTCAGGGTGTGGCTGGGTAAGGAAGGGGGACAGTGGGCTGGGTGTTGATTAAGGCATGGCTGGTAGAGGTCAGAGTGTGGCTGGAGTCAGCTCATGGCATGGGTGTGGCCGACGGATGGTGGGCAGTGTGACAACAAGGGCATGTGTGGCAGGGTCCCACGTGGCCACACCCCGCCGCTGGTCAACAGGGCGGGGAAGTGGTAGGGCCAGGTGGTGGGCTGGGGAGGAGAGGGTGAGGGCTGAACGTGTGACCTCCAGAGTGACATCACTTAACAGGTCACCCGGCAGCTCCACTCGCACCACTAGGTCTTCCTCACACCCATCCATACTCATCTAGTGGATAAAAAATTAAATGAAAATGGAGGAGTATGTGTAGGAGGACAGTTTGAGGTAGCAAGATAAGGAGTTTTACTTATTTAATGTACAAATATTTATGTAGAAGTGTTTGTTAAGATGAATACTCACTGGTAGGTAGACATGAGATGCTGTTACTCTTTGCCTGAAAGTGATTTCATAGTGAGGCTGAGGGCGAGGGTCAGGTGGTTCCCCCTCCTGGTCCTCCCATCCCTCCTCTTCCCCTGCTTCCTCCTTGTCCCCCCATCCCATCCTGTTGACGCAATGCGGGGCCGACCCAGTGGTGTCACCTGGGGCTCTTCTAGGAGGGCAACTGTGACCCAGATCTGCAGGGGTTATGCCTAGGGCAAGAGGCAGGGTGATTAGCAGGCTATTTGAGAGTCCAACTTTTGATTGCTAATTGACATCGAAAGTCATATTCTTGTCTGCTGGCAAGGCTTCTAACGCCTACAGTATTACCTATTACACTTTAGTTTTTTCATTTGCTTTTATGTCTTCATTGTTTTTGTTGTTGAGTAACCCCAGTCTGTCTGGCTGATCAGATTCTTCAACCACAGACAGGCCACCACCCCTACTGGGCCATTTCCTACAGTAAACTTATGTTACCTTGTGGCAGACAATGCCTCACCAGAGTGAGATGAGGGGATGACTGTGGAGGTTTGGTTCCTGGATGGACTCCATAGTTACGTTTCTCCACCCAGTTAGCAGGGGGATCATAGTAGGGTCCTTATAACCCAATTACTTGGTTACATGCTTACCACCCGATGTTGTAGATGATTTCATGGGCTACAGAAAACAATTAGGCCTGTCACTCAGTGTTGAGCCACCTGAAGTGAAAAGAAGAGTACAGTAATAAACAATGACAGGAAGAATGGGAGAAATAAGAAGAGATGAGAGTAAGCACAGAGAGGGACTGAGAAAGGTGAAGGAAGAGAGAATTTTGACATCCAATATGCACAAGCAATCTGGTAATGAAGGTTGGGTGCTACCTGTGTTAATTACCTGTTGTGGTAATTACTTTTAATTGTTAATTATTTGTTAATTATCTGAGTTTTGTGTTGATTACTTGTTTTATGTTAGTTATATATTAATTACTTGTCCAATGTGTTAATTTTTATGTCATCTTAATTACTGGTCTTGTGTTAATTATTAGTTAAGTACTTGTGTTGTTAATTACCTATTTACCTGTGTTGTATTAACTTTTGTGTTAACTGCCAGAGTTGTTGGTAATTGCCTCCTTTTTTGTTAATTACCAGTTGTGTTAATTATCTATGTTGTGTTAATTACCAGTTCTGTGGTAATTATCTATGTTGTGTTAGTTACCTGTGTTATTAATTACTCATGTTTTACTTACCACCTCTGTGTTGCGTCTCGTCATCGCTGTCGTCCGAGGGAGGATAAAGTAGAGTTGCCAATGCCCTCACATCCACCCTCTTCATCACCACACCCACTGTTGGCAAAGCTGTGTCTTGATGCTGCTGCTGCTGGTGCTGATATTGATGATGATGATGATGATTTTTGCCCGCATCACAAGGTACCAAGTATGAGAGATTGCATGCTCAGTTAGGTAGGTTGACGTAGAAAATCTTGAAATATAGTCTACTTTCACTACACAGCCTATCCAAACTATCAATCCTATAACACAGTCACCATCACATCCATTCCTTTCTCCCTCACACCCATTTCTTTACACCCATTGAGACTTATATAACACTCATTTTCACACAGTATACTTTCCTGCCTCAGCCCCTCTGCCCACCAACATTCCACACCCAATACGTTACCCCTCTGTTGTGGTTTTATGGTAAGAGGCCACGTGGGCTTGTTATTACCACCTTTTTCCCCCACATGTGATAATTTAGATGTCAGTCTCTGCCAGACTCGTGGTGGTTGTCACTCTCAAAACAGTTATACAGATTGTACTCTGTATACCTTTACAATAGTATTTCAATCAATAAATCAAACTAAAACATAAAGCTGACAAACAATCAGTTTATGCACTACTGCCTATTTAATTCCATTTTTTCTTGTATCTTTGTAATGAAACTGAAATCTACCCCCCCCGAGACACCAAGGGAGGGGTGTCACAACACCCACCCCAGGAAGGACCCACAGCCCCACACCTACCCCAGGAAGAGACCATGGGGACACATGTAGAGAGCACCGGGCCCAAGCAAGAGGGGCCTAGGTGTCCCACAGCCCTGCACCCCTCTTCCCCTCAACACATCCACCAGCAGAACAGTCCCGGCCAACGACATCTCAGCCGGGCCAGCCCTTGCCAGGATCGGAGTGGGACTTGTCTCCAGACAGTCCCAAGCAGCACCGCGATGATGGCCACTGTATGCACCGGGGAAGGGACGGCCACTGTATGCCCTTCAGATGTTGTCCCCTGCAGCCTCGCGGTGATGGCCACTGTGTGCATTGGGCAGGACGTGATGGCCACTGCACGCATGTCGGCTGCAGCCACCCCTGGAACCAGCCCCTTGGTGACAGCCACTGTCCACTTCGGGCAGGACATGACTGCCACTGTATGCACGTCGGCTGGTAAGCCAGGCAGAGATAGAACCACGGTGATGGCCACTGTATGCACTGGGGAAGGGATGGCCACTGTACACACTTTGTCTGCCTCCTCCTTAGGGAACAGCACCGCGGTGATGGCCACTGTATGTACAAGGGAAGGGACGGCCACTGTACGCTCTTCAGCTCTTGTCTCTAGGGCTTGTGGAACCACAGTGATGGCCACTGTACGCATTGGGGAAGGGATGGCCACTGTACGCCATTTAGTAGTTGTCTCTAGGGTTTGTGGAACCACGGTGATGGCCACTGTATGCACTGGGGAAGGGATGGCCACTGTACGCCCTTCATCCACAGCCCTTGAGACTATCCCTTCGGAGGAAGTCTGTGGCTCGGCCCACCACCCATCCGGAGGCTGAGTGGGATGTCTCTCTCTCTCTCTCTCTCCTCACAGGTGCAGCCCCCCCAGGGGAGTTGCAGTTCAAGGAGTGGTGGCGAGGACCTCTCCTGGACCTGGGGATCCACGTCCTACATGCTGCCCCTGGACGACGCCCGCCGCTGACAGACGCCACTAAGAAGGGACGCCGCAGGCAGCTCCTGACGGCTGCCTGACCCAGCGGTGACCACAGACCTCAGTCACCCAGGGATGCCCCCAGGACCCCAGGGCAGGACCTCCCGAGTCCCAACTGCAGACAGCCCTCCGCCAGGAGCAGGTGAAGGCAGGCACGCCTGTTGGCCCTGTTTGGCCTCAGTCCAGAGGGCCACACCACAGGTCGAGGCCCCCTCAGGAAACGGCCTCCCTGTATGCCAACAAGCAGCCCCACCTGGACGACTTCACCCCTGGCAGTAGTTCCATGTTCCCTTTGGAAGGGCACACATGACGACCTGCCTCCCATGCCCGGGCGCCACCTGTGATCAGCCAAGGCCCCAGCAGCCCAAGAAGGAACCTGACAGTGTCTATATTTCCCTGTATTGTGTGTTATTGTTGTATGATGAAGCCTGACAGTGACTATACTTATCTGCACCATATATGATTGTGTATATTGATGCCTGACAGTGACCATACTTGCCCGTACTGTATATTATTGTTGTATATTGGGAGGATTACAATTAAGGCAATATATGTGTAAGGTTGGCCTGCCATGTTATGCCCTGTTCCTCTTGGAGTGTATTCTAGTTCTGATCTCGAAAGAGGACCCCTCTCAATAGATATAATCACGGCACACGACTGAGGTTGTTATTATCGTACCCTAGCAACCTACCCTCGACAGTGCGTCCAATTTCGTTTATAAGACGCATGTGATTCATGTATAATATGTTCGTGTATAATTGTAATGCTAGGTGTTTTAGGGTCGGCTTCCCGTCCCTCTAACGCCTAGTGTGTAGCTGGGTTCTCTTTCTAGACCGGAACTCAGACAAATAAAAGAGAGGCAGGACACAAAAACTCAAGGCACCTTACATGTTTATTGCTAAATTCTATAGTGGAACGGGCAGATGTCAGAAGAGTAATTATGCTGAACAATTATAATCCTAAGGCCTAGATTATGGGTGTTAGTATGGGTATCGCACAGGATACTACTTGGGACAAGATCTCCTAAGGTGAATAGCACTACGATCAGGAGTCTTAGGGCAGTGAAACTAAACACTATTACTTGGGGAAGTCTAGGTTTTGTGTATTGGTTGGAGTTCGTGGCACTGTTTTCACTGTTGGCTGTCTAACTGGTTCGTCAGTCATGTTGTTAATTATGGTTCTTACACTGGGGCCTCCGTATGATCTTAAGGTGAGGCAATGTCACTATATGGTAGCGTGTTCACTTAGACAGACATTTATTTTACTGCCCTGCCATATTCTCTGTTTCACTGTTGTCTTATGTATTCCATCTCCCATTTATACTACTGTACTATTGATGCTTTTCTCACTGACTTCCCATATTCTGATAACTTACTGTTCTGCCCTTACTTCACTATATCACTGACATTGTTCTTTAATCGTCACTCACTTTCGGGACTGGACGTAATGGCGGTCAGGTACAAGGGTGGCGTGGACGACTCAGCCTCACTACTGACGGGGCTGAGTTCTGCCACGGGCCTCCGTATTCAGGGGCCATGGGATCATGCGCAGGGGCGTCCTCTCTCGTCCGGGGCTGCTGGTGGCGAAGGGTCCCGCACTTTCAGGGCATGGGGCGGGAGTCTGGCCCTCAGGGCTGGGGTCAAACAGCTGCCTGAACCTCTCGCTCAGGCACCTGATGGAAAACGAAGATCTCCGGCATCAGGGTGGAGGTCCTGGGGGTGGTCTGGAGGTCCCGTGGGCTGCAATCTTTGGCGGTTGGGGATGCCGACAGGAGTGGGCTGTGGCGTTGGCATACATCGGGGTCCATCAGGCGAGTCCTCTCAGGAACTGGCTGCAGTGAGAAGAGCCTGGTGGTAGTTACAGGGACTCTCCAATACTCCTCCAGGCTGGGGTCTTCCTCTGGGTTGTAGTTTCCTGGGTAAGAGTCAGCACCTGACAGAGGAGCGTCTACTGGCCGTCTCCTGCCGTAGCGCCCGGCTACTGGCCGTGGCCTTCTAGGGGCACAGCTACCGGCCGCTGCAATGTCCTGGCTACTGGCCGTGGCCTGGGGAAGGGAGTGGCTACAGGCCGACGCAAGGGCACCTTCGGAGCGGCTACTAGCCGTCTCCTGATGAAAGCGGGAGCGGCTACCGGCCATCTCCTTATTCCGTCCAGAACAGCTACCGGCCATCTCCTCATTCCCTCCGGAGCGGCTACCGGCCATCTCCTGCAGGAGTGTTGAGCGGCTACAGGCCGTCTCTTGAGGGGCATCTTCAGAGCAGCTACCGGCCGTCTCCTCATGACCTCTGGAGCGGCTACAGGCCGTCTTCTGTAGGAGGGTCGAGCGACTACTGGCCATCTCTTGAGGGGCACCTTCAGAGCGGCTACCGGCTGTCTCCTCATTACCTCCAGAGCGGCTGCAGGCCGTCTCCTGTAGGAGGGTTGAGCGGCTACAGGCCGTCTCGTTTAGGGCACCTTCAGAGCGGCTTCTGGCCATCTCCTGTCGAAGGCAGGAGCGGCTACCGGTCGTCTCCTCGTTACCTCCAGAGTGGCTGCAGGCCGTCTCCTGTAGGAGGGTTGAGCGGCTACCGGCCGTCTCAGGGGTGCTGACTGGAGCTAGAGTAATAGCCCCACCCCGTGGTTGTTGGTGGTTGGCACGCCCGGAAGGTAGTCTCGCTTTCCTGCAATGGTGGCGGTGGGCGAGCTCCTGGTCATAGGGGCGCACGACCTGGGCAGACTTGTGTCCCTGTCGCCTGGAGTTCAGTTGCGCTGTATTTGCTCCTCCGTAGGCTTCTTCTGGGGGTGTTGTGTTGCCCTCTGTGAGACTGCACAGCATTTTAATAATAACATTCGTGTATAATAATATAATTCGTGTATAATATGATACGAAATCGGATGAAACTTTGCATGGTAGGTTGCCAGGGTACGGTAATGACAACCTCAGAGTCGTGCGCCGCGACTTCAGTGTTACAGGGGCGACTTCAGTGTTATAGGGCGAGAAGTCGAGCTACACCCAGCATAACAGAAGCCATTGTAAAGTACGAAATTTTATACAGTATAGCTTGTGAACTGAACTGAATTGAAATGTATATTGTAAAAGGTATAGTGTTTATGAATCTAACTCCTTCACATTGACTCAATACATGGCATAATGGCATACTGGTATTTAATCTTGTTTTTACCACAACAAAATTGTAAAATAGTGGTAAAGCTTTGTTGTCAAAAAAAAAAAAAAACTAAAGCTTACATTAATCACTATGCTACCAATAACAAGAAATAGCAATTGTCTTACCGAGCTGAACTAGAGTGTAGCGTCCTCGTAACCATGGCAACCAAGTTTATCTAGATTTAATTAGCCATCGAAAATATTAGTAGATACCAACGATGCACATATAGTAAGAATTGGATAAATTAAGATGAGAGAAACCCACAGGATAAAAACAAAAGTGATGGAATTTTTATGCAACTCATAGTAATTGTTGGATAATGCTCATATGAAAGAGTTCCCGACTTCCCGCTCTTTTATGAGACAAGTGAGCCGAGCATTGCATCATTTGTTTCAACTTGCCTATTATTTAGTTGACAATATTGTCGCCTAAGGTTATAATACAAAACACCTGATTATATTTGGTAGACAACGGCTGCAATGCAATATGATTGTATGTATAGTTTGGCACAAAAGTGGGAGTTACATTCGCGAACCAAAAATGTACCACATCCTTCAATAATTTTTAGGTATCAGTTTACCTGCAAACATACTTTTCGGAAGTTAATTATTGATGTTTAAGGCTATTTACACTTTCAAAAACAAAATTAATGCTGTCACTTATTTAAAATCTCATGATCTGACTACTGAAACCAGATATTTGGTCTGGTGGCTGCCATATGGATGTGGTAACAGTGTGTTGTTGTCGCCAGCAGGTCGAGGTTCCAACACACCCCAATAGCGGTACCATGGCGGACCAGGAGGGAGAAAAGCTGTCCAAAAAGTGAGTTGTTGTGGCTTTATATCATTTGGTCTTCTATCAAAAGAATCAGGTGTAGAGTGATAACGGTGTTTGGAAACTAATGTGTGGCTTAAAAGGTCTCTTAGATGTGTAGATATTCCCAAATTTGGAGACATGTTGAGGTTGTTGACCACATGGCTTGTTTTTTGCCGCTCTTAGCCATTGCCCTTGACAACTGACGTTGCCACGATATGTATATGAAGGAAGGACTTTTGGAAGGGAAGAAGACAGAAAAGGGTGGATGGGAGGGGAAGAGGGAATGGTTGTAACGGTGACTCCCAAGATTGATGGGAATTTTTGCAGCTGACGGTAGACCTCTGAAGTACTGCCTTGCGTCTACTTTGGCTGCTACAGAGCGAGCGAAAAATTGCCCACCCAAGTAGGCGCTGGATCAGTTGACCAGAAACAAATCCAATCATTCAACTGGCATAGGCAGTGCTCTTTGCTGCACGTACATTAAATGAGGATGTCATCAACAGCCCCGTATCAGATGTCATGGGTGCTTTTGCAGACAGAAATGCAGCTTTGAAGAGAGAAATTGGACACCAACAACCGAGATGGCTTACAGGGTCAAAAATTATGTGGAGGCTATTGTCCCAGTGTGTATGGTAGCTACTGATTATACAGTATGTATATGTAGGGTATATACAGTATATGTTACATTATGTGTATTCTTCATTGATTAATTGACTTTTATAATGATTTTGGGTAATTTTTGTTTGTATTGCCTCATCCCATTTAATGTTTTCATTTACTCTGGGTTTCAAAAAAAAATTTCAGTGAAGTTTTACGTCTGCATAGGCAGAAAAAAAAAAAAAAAAAAAAAAAAAAAGCCCACAGTTCGCACAGGAAGTTGTGGTTCTAAAGGTGTTTACTGACCATATTATTACTCGATGGGTAAAGTGAGAGTGGCCTAAAGTTGTCTTTTGAGAGTTCCTAATGTCAGCTGGCAGTTTATCTAAGATGGCAGTGAACCAGGGCTGGTATAAGAGTTTTAATTTAATACAGTATCATTGTTGTGTTGCTGTACATTGTATGACTTGTTGACATTCTGCTACTTTAAGGGCTTAATGTATGACATATGTCACAGGTATTGTGCTTCTTTAGTTGCATATTATCTGATTTCTGTTGCATGTATTCTGTCAGTGTTGATATTTATTGTCTATATTATGACAGTCTGAAATGGTTGGGAAAGGTCACAAAAGTATCCCTCCGTGTGATGGTGTGAAGGGTCTGGGTAAAATCACATGATTAACCTTTCTTATAACATTGTGAAGAGATTGAGTAGTATCCCTTCTCATAACATTGTGAAGGGATTGAGTAGTTGCATGAGTTGTCCTCCTGAAGGCAGTATGAAAGGGTTGAGTAAAAGCACATCAATTATCCTCGTGAATACAGTGTGAAAGGGTTGAGTAAAATCACTAGGATTATCCTTCTGACAACAGTGTGAAGGGGTTGAGTAAGATCACGTGTTATCCTCCTGATGACAATGTGAAGGAGTTGAGTAGTCGCATGAGTAACCCACCATGGCCAGTAGATATAACCCCATAGAATTTACATCATAACATTGACATTCAAAGAAATTAGTTTCTGAAAGGACTTAATTGCCATAACCCTTTCAGATGAAGGGGGATTCCAGTATAAGTATAAACTCACATTGTGTCAAACCCAGTGAAGGGTAAGGTTTACTGTATAGTACCGGTATGTGGACAGTTTTAAGTTAATGCATGTTGGATGTTTGTATTATCTCATTGTGGAAGTCACACTGTAACACTCAGGTATGTTGGGTGGTGTGATCATGTAAATCAGATATGATCTCAGATGCCAGCATTACCTAGAACCCCATTGAGTCTGTCAGGAACCATAGGATGAGAATCAAATATTTCACTTTGGTCGTATAAAATCAGTGCAATACTTGGAGCACACTACATCATGGATAAGGGATTCAACAGAGTTGCTGCCAGACGATGTTGCTTGGAGAGCTGCTATCAGTTGAACAAACTGAAACATACAGGTGTGTACAATGCATTTTCAAAATAGGGATGCAGCAAGGATTTTTAAAATGGAGTGGCAAAGGGCTGGCCAGGTCTTATTATGGGGCAGCTCCCCCTTTTCTGGGAACAGGAGGTATTCACTAGCGCAGACTTTACTGATCTACCAGAAGACCTGTCAAAATGTAAAAATACAGTAAACCCTCATTATACGATGGGGTTCCGTTCCTGAAAACCCCATCGTATAGTGATCCCATTATAACATGGAGTCAATGGGGATACGTTCCCAGACGTGCCTAAACTCTCACATACACACGCCTTAGCACTCACATACATGAAATATCCTTATGTTTAAACATTTAAAGTAACACATTAATAGTGAATAAGGAGAAAAAAGCATGAAAACTACAGTATACAGTAGATCTTACCTTTACTGAAGCAAGCAACGGTTGTTTATGTGGTTCCTAGACAATTCGCCATGAAGTCGACAATTTGTCATCATAATATGGACGTTCCCCGTCAGGACAATTCCCCGTCATTCTATAAATATACTTATTACTGATTAACTGATACTTTAATAACTAATTCTCAGGGGGATCTATCAAAGTCTATTTTCATTCAATAGCATTGGCTTTGGATATCATTTGTAAGTTGCACTTTTAGACAATATTTAACTTGTTTCTACCTTGCTGTAGTTGACTTTGAATTATGTTCTAGCATCACCCACAGCTGTTTTCATTAATTTCCATTGTTACTACAACATCCTGGGTATATTTTAAAATGACTTTGAAGAGGTACAAGTACAGTACTAAAAAACTGGTGTACTTCCTAAATAAACTGATATGAAAATAAAGGACGGGGAGTCATCCTGACGACGAAAAGTCCCGATGGTGAATTGTCTTGTTATTGTTGTGATGGCGAATTGACTTGATGGCGAAATATCCCGAAACATTTATATAGACGTAACATGAAGATTATTTGTATAATTCCAAAGTATGTCTATCGTTCACTTAAGGTAATTAGGCATTTATATAAATGCCAATGTCTCGTATGTAGCCTTATGCTAAGATGAAGGATCGATCATAAATCAGCTGATTCACATTTCAATATATTATTTTTCATTTAATGCCCATGATTTGATGCCATATTTTACATTTACTATATAAACAATAAACCACCATCACTTTTATAACTTACATAATTAAAAAACTAGTGTACTTGCTAAATAAACTGATACGTAAATAAATGATGGGGAATCGTCCTGACGGCGAATTGTCCCGACTCGGCCTCACAGCCCTCACTCATCAATGTCAGAACTGCCTGGCTGGGGAGGGCTAGCTAATGAGGCTGGACCGGTGGACAAGTGTGTGTGGTCTAATGCCGACAGTGTGAGGACGTTTTTGTTGCGTTTGCACATTCGCTGTTCACTGAGCCGCGGATGATCCGTCGTTGTTGGAAATCGTTCCCATTGTATAGTGGGCATAGGGTACTAAAATTTTGACATTGTATAAGCGAAATATCGTATAATGAGGGTTTCCTGTACCCAAAGTGGTGACATGTGGAGGTGTATGGTATGTAGGAGGACTACTGGGCCTTGGGAGCAGCCTGTGAAGTCTATGCCCAAAAGTGGGTGCTGGATTTGTCAGTGCCACCCTTTGATTTTACCACTATCAAAATTACAGGCAGTTTTTTTTTTTTTTTTTTTTTTTTTTTTTTACATTGTAGTGGACACCTGTTGTAATGAAGGTTGTAAGTAGTGACATATTACAGGTGAGATGTGATGAGTGTGCGAGTGTTGACAGAGGCATGGAAGGTGGGGGTGCGATTACTAGCTGGGGGTGAGGGCCTCCACATCACCCCCACAATTCACCACCGTGCCCTGGGAGCCACATCAAAGAGGTGGGTGAAGCAGCAGCAGCAGCAGCAGCAGCAGCCATTAAGCCCATGCTTTTGGTTAAGTGTAGTTGTATATTAAAAGAATTGATTTATGGTAATAACTCAGTTTGCAACAGCTTTGAACCAGGATGTTGATGACTGTCATAGTATGGAGAAAACAAAATAACCATACTGTATCATATCAGTGTTCCTGACAGTGTGTTGAGTTTGTTCCCTCCTGGGTATTTCTTGTTGGATGGCCATGATATATACTTTAAGATATCATATTTTGCAGTCATTTACACTAATAGGTCTAGTAAGATATTGAACTACTTCAGTACTGTAGCATTATGGATTTTATTCCCTTAGTGGAATTTACAAATTGTCCCATGAGTAAAGTGGTTATCTTTTTTTAGAGAGGTTGGATAAAGCAGGAGAGACTGTTAGTCATGCTCTTACCTAAATACTGTGCTGTAATGGCTTCTGAGAGATGCTAATGAGTGTTCTGGATTGTTACTTTCCTGTACAGCCGAGTAGTTGAATTGGTCAGGTGGGTTAATGTGGTATGAAATGTGTTGCTGCTTGTTTGTTGTTGACATTGCTGCTTCACCCATCCTCCATATTATTATTATTATTATTATTATTATTATTATTGTTGTTGTTATAATAATAATATAGTGGTAGGTGGGAGCACACACCATCCACTCACTCAATGTAGTGCTGCTTTCAGGTGCTTGTCTTTTCCTTTCTTTCTTCTTTCCTTCCTTCCTCTTCTGTGTTTCTTTCCTTCATTCTTTCCTCTTTCTTCTGTCTACGGGTGACTCTACACTGAGTGACAAGCCAGATGGTTTCTCTGTACACCAGGAAACCATTTACTACACATGGTGGTAGCCATATACGATAACCAAATTTTGGCAACTGATGGTTCAGTGGGTAATTAGGGCACTCCAGTCGGATTGATCAGGTGCAGTTTATATCCAAGGGCTGGTTGAGGTTTATTGCACATAGCATGACCTCTGTCGTTCTTTCCTTCATTCTTTCCTACTCCTTCTGTCTACAGGTGGCTCTACGTTGAGCGAGCCAAATGGTTTCCTGTTCACCAGGAAACCATTTACTACTCTGAATGGGAACCATATAACCAAATTATGGCACCTGATGATTTAGAGGGCAATTAAGGCACTCCAGTCAGATTGAGCCAGTGCAGGTTTATATCCAAGGGGATGTTGGGGTTTATTGCTCACATAATGCCACTTAGAGATGAGTGAGGCTGGTCAATCTCATCTTAAATGTCAGGATCAACTTGTCTAGCCCCGGGCTCCTGCGTTCCTCATGGGGCAACACAGGATTTGATGATGTGTGAGTGAATGAATTATTATTATTATTGTTGTTATTATTATTATTATTGTTCTATTATTATTGTTCTATTATTATTATTATTATTATTATTATTATTATTCATCCATACATCCAATCCTATGTCACCCCATAGGGGAGTGTAGGAACCTGGGGTTAGGCAAGTTGGTCCTGACATTTAAGATGAGAGTGACCAGCCTCATTCATCCCTGAGTGGCATTACGTGACCAATAAACCCCAACCACCCCTTGGATATAAACCTATGCAAGCTCAGTCCAATTGGAGCACCTTAATTACCCACTAAACCACAGGTGCCATAATTTTGTTATATGGTTACCACCGAGCATAGTAAATGGTTTCCTAGTGTACAGGAAACCATTTGGCTTGTAACTCAGTGTAGTCACCCATAGGCAGAAGGAAGAGGAAAGAATGAAGAAAAGAAAGACAGATGAGGGAGTGTAAAGTCACCCTTAGGCAGAAGAAAGAGGAGAGAATGAAGGAAAGAAAGACAGAAGAGTAAGGAAGAGAGGAAAGGGAAGACACCCAAAGCAGCACTACATAAAGTGAGTGGATGGTGAGCTCCCCCACCTACCACTATTATTATTATCATCATCATTATCTGGACCTCCTTTCCCACCTTAGGGCAGGGTGAGGAGTAGCAATGTCCAGACAGCCCAGATTTGCCCAGTCCAATGGGCCACCTGTCCATTCGCTCACCATTCAGGTCCTCAGAATCCAGGCTTTATCTGATAAGCCAAAAACATTCACCATGTTCTGTAGCTTCACATACATATTATTATTATTATTATTATTATTATTACACTCAACCCTCGGCTATCGCGGGTTCCGATATAGCGTATCTCGCTATCACGCCTATATAAAAAACTACCCAAACACCTTTATCACGCACTAAATGCCCGCTATCATGCACCGGAAATGCTTGAAATTTTCAAGAAGGCCGGGCTCCGGTGCTTCGCCCAGCCAACAAAAGCTTCACTCCGTGATAGGTCGTGTGACGTCAGCACCAGCCAAGCGCTGATTGGCCGCCCAACCGAGTCTCCTGCCCGCCAAACCATTCAAGTACGCACCCTCAGACCGTGAACAGTGACAGCGAGAACAATAACCTTTTTAATGATATGACCATGGCCAACGTACCCCCTCCCTGTCCCACTACCATCACCCAACATAATGCTGCGGCACCTGGTAGGGAAATAAAAGAAAAGGAAGAACCTAAGTAATGCAGATAAACTGGAAATGTGAAACTTATAGACAGTGGAGAGACCAAGCGAAGTGTGGGGAAGAAATATAACATCAGTGAATCAACTGTGAGGGGTATTTATAAGAATCATGATCGAGTATAAGTGGCTGGGGAATGGATGGGAGAAGGAGGGAGGTGAGAAGACAGGAAGAAATCAGAAGGATAGAAGTTGTGGAAGCAATGAAGAAAGTTAAATCGGGGAAAGCCCAGGAATTGATTGAGTGTGTGGTGAAATGCTGAAGCATGGGGGAGAGATAGTAGTAGAATGGATGTGGAAGATGTGCAGATTGGCCTGGGAGGAAGGTAGAGTCCCGGAGGATTGGAAGTCAGGTATAATTATTCCCTTGTACAAAGGAAAAGGGGAAAAAGAAGTGTGTGGTAATCATAGGGGCATTTGTCTTCTTAGTATAATAGGAAAAGTGTATGGTAGGATACTTATAGACAGAGTTAGAGAAAGAACAGAGAAATTAGTTGGAGAAGAACAGGGAGGCTTTAGGAAGGGAAGAGGTTGTGTAGATCAGATATTCATTCTTAGATCTTTAGTGGAAAAGTTTCTAGAGAAGGGAAAGAAGTTGTATGCGGCTTTCATGGATTTGGAGAAAGCATATGACAGGGTGGATAGACAAGGATTGTGGAAAGTGTTAAGAATATATGGAGTAGATGAGAAGTTGTTGAATGCTGTGAAGAGTATGTACGATGGTGTGAAGGCTGCAGTGTGTGTGGATGGTGAACTAAGGGCCGATTCCACAGTTGTTTGTAGTGGTTTGCAAGCACCCAAACGAAAGAAACTGAACTGTGTAAATGACTTATGACTGAATTATATGATGATTATGGTGACTAAACTATGTAGCAATCTTAATTATCTAACCCATTTGACAGGGGTAGTGAAAGTGGATACTGAACTTTTTGGAAAAAATGTAGTTATAAGTGTGGTTGGGGAGGAAGCAAACAAACGAAAACTACTGTGGAATCGCCCCTAAGTGAATTTTTCTCTTTGAAAGTTGGTTTGAAACAGGGATGTGTCATGTCTCCATGGTTGTTCAATCTGTACATGGATGGGGTAATAAAAGAAGTACAAGGTAGGGTAGTGGATGTTGGAGTGGCCCTGGTGAGAGAGGATAGTGTTTGGAAACTCCCTGTACTGTTGTTTGCAGATGATACTGTGTTGTTGAGTGAAGACGAAGGGGAGCTGCAAGGCTTGGTGGATGAGTTTGAGAGTGTGTGTAAGAAACGGAACCTAAAGGTGAATGTAGGGAAGAGTAAAGTGATGGTCTTTGAGAGAGGTGAAGTTAGTGAATGTACAGCGAGGTTAGATGGTGAGGAATTGGAAAATATGAGTACGTTTAAGTATTTGGGTAGTGTGATGAGTAAGGATGGAGGTTTGGAGGGTGAAGTGCTTGAAAGGGTACAGCAGGGAAGAAAGGTTGCTGGTTCCTTGAAAGCAGTGATAAGAAACAGGGAAGTGAGCATGGAAGTGAAAAAGTTACTACATGACAGTATTGTGATACCAACTCTAACGTACAGAAGTGAAGCTTGGACATTGTTGGAAGGACACAAGTCAAGAGTGAGAGCAGTGGAAATGAGTTATTTAAGAGGAGCCTGTGGAGTCACGTGGAGAGACAGGCTGACGAATGAGGATATAAAGGAGCGTTGTGGTGTGGATATGGATGTGATAGGAAGCGTTATGAGGAACACACTGAGGTGGTTTGGCCATGTGGAGAGGATGGAGGGTGAAAGACTGACGAAGAGAGTGGATGTGAGTGAGGTGGAGGGGGGAAGAGGGAGGGGGAGGCCGAGGATGAGATGGAGGGATGGGGTGGAGAGGTATATGAGAGAGGGGGGTGTGAGTTGGGAGCAGGGGAGTGAAATGGCGGGGGACAGGGCGACTTGGAGGCGATTTGTTTGTGGCCACCCCAAATGGGATTGAGGCGTCTGGCAATAGATAGATAGATAGATGATCACATCATAAAAAATGCTCATTTTTGGACTATTGTATGTTAATATGTGGTACAAAATGGGTATCTTAGGGGTAAAGATTGAGGTCATAGCACCAATTAGAATTATTTCCATAAGTTCTTCAATTCGGCTATCACGGTTTCGGCTATAGCGCAGCCATAGCAGGACCAATTGGGAGTGATAGCCGAGGGTTGAGTGTATTTGGTAATTGTATGCTTTAAGCAGCAATAAGACATTCCAGTTCAATTCATATTACTCCAGTTTGTTTTCTGTATTATTCTGACTATTTTCAGGGTGGTAAATTTCCTTTTCTTGCTGAAAAATTCCCCCTGTTGTTATCATCACATTCTTTAACCCCTAATGTCCTTATCGCATCAATTGATGCGATTTGAGTTTTATGCCAAAATGCCTAATCGCATCAAGTGAGCAGGGCCTGTAAAAACCTGCGGAGTGCTTCCACTGCCTCGATTATGACGTACTTGGCTTCAGGCCAATGAGAAATCACTCCTGAGGTAGCATGAGGGGGGATCGAACCAACCTGGGCGGCGGGGGGAGGCACCCCCCTCTGGGCTGCCTCTATGCCACCCTCTACCCCACCCCCTCACTCCCTCCTTGTCCCCCATCACCCTCCCACCCCTCCATGCACCTGCATCTCTCCTCCCACCATCACCTGTGTCCCTTCCCACCCACTCTCTCTCCTCCTCCTATGCTGGTAGCCTTGTGTCCCCTCTGAACCCCACTTCATCCCTCCTTCCTTGTCCCTCACTAGCCTCCCACCCCCTACAGACCCCCGAGAGGTATCATTCTGCCAAGATGTTACAGAACACACTGAAGTGCTTTCTTTTCATGCGAAAAGTTGGTTATTTTTCCAACCCCCATATCTATAGGCCTACTCCCCACAGCCTAGTATCTCCCCACACCTACATACACCTGTTTTCATGGTTGGTGTGACAAAACATTTTGAAATGACCTGTTTCAACAAGAATATGTAGTTATCAAAATTTATACGTTTTAGATTGTTTTTGAGGGGTAACTATTATAACCTTTTTTTAAATTTGACGTGCGATTGTGCAGTAACCATTTGGCCTACTGGGGTGCAGATTGCGCTGTCAGGTGTGTAAATTCTTTCTCTAGCCAGAACACAATTTGCTCTTAGTGAAAGTCACCAAAACATCCCCGAATTGCGGTTGTGGGAGGTACCCTCCTGAAATAATTGCGGTCTTTAGGGGTTAACTCCTAAAGTACTAATAGGATCGATTGATCCTTTTCCAGTATTTCGCTTGATGCCTAATAGGATTGATAGAGGAGCCTTTGAAAAAAACTGTGGACACTAGGCATCGGCCTGATTGTGACGTACTGTATATTGATGCAGACCAATGAGAACAAAGTCCTGAGTAGGGAGGGGGGAGGATCCGGGCCCCTACCCATGGTGGGGGGGGGAGTGATTCCCCCACTGCCCTCTTGCTACCTACCTCAACCCCAAACCTTTTGATCCTTCTCCCCCTCCCTCGCATGTGACTGGATTCACAGCTCCTACCAACTCTGTAAAGCTGATTTTTCCATGCCACACTCCCCCCACCATCCTCCCTCCACCTTCCTCCCATATTCTACCCCCTCCACTCCTTCATACTCCCTCCACCTCCAGCTGCTTTCTTGCTGTGGCTACGTGGTAAACATTTGACATATGAGAATGATATATACATTTTCTGGTGTGTAAAGTCAAGATCTTCTATTCTATTTACTAAAATTAATGTTGGTGCAATTTTTTTCTTCCTACATGCAAGGGTTCCCAGCCTCAATTTTTGACAGTCTTTGACAGGCTATACCTCAGTACTGTAGCCAGTTGGTCTAGAATGCTCTGGGTTGCGGCATAAGGTGTGTAAATTCAAGATCTAAACCTTGGGCATAACACTTTTTACTTCAGTAAGAGTAAAAAAAAATCGGCTCCATATACAGATTTTCATGCCAGTACGGTAGAAACAATCCAGGCCTTAGCTGTAACTTTAATTGTTTGTTTCCGGTGCAGTGGAAGAAGCTTACTCAACTTACTCTAGGGTGGATTTTGTTTCCCAGTTTCCCAACCGTAGGTTAGGTTAGGTTAAATTATTAGGTTCAGTTAAGCTAGGTTAGGTTAGGTTTAATTACACACTTAGGTTATGACAGTCCATTCTTCCATTATGCCAACAGATCAACAGCAGAACAGCTAAAAACAACAGGGAAACAGATTTAACAAGGAACGGTTATTTACCACCTCAGAAATAATCAGAAAAATATAACAGATTATCAGGAAGAACAAGAACTGATTTGGTAAGGTGCTTCTACTGCTTAAAGCAAAGCATATGTTTACCATATTATCATTACAGTAATCCCTCATTAATCCAGACATAATAGAGCCAAAGGCATGTCTGGGTAGTGGCAACATCTGGCTAGTGAACACTATTCCCCTACCTTACCGAGACCCTACGAATACCCATCCTCCAGCCTATACCTAGCCTATTTGTATAGTACCTCTGCTTAATTTGGCAATGTTTTCTGGTCATTCAGGCATATTTAGACATCAAAACACACATACGAGTATCCAAAGTAATGGTAAACACCAAGAAAGCCATGCAGAAAAAACACTGAAATCCAAAAAACACCCTGCCTATACACTACTGTATTGTATGTACAGTTCCCTCCTTCTTTTGGCAGTGTTTTCCAGTCATTCTGCGATATTTTGATATAAAAACATACTTATGATTATCCAGCATAATTTTCAACACCAAGAAAACCTTATTAAAAAAAAAAAAAAAAAACTTTACACTCCTGTATGTACAGTGCCCCTCCTTATTTTGACAGTGTTTTCCAGTCATTCTGCCATATTTGGACATCAAAACATACATAGGATTATCCAGCATAATTTTCAACACCAAGAAAACCTTGCAAAAAAAAAAAACACAAGACCAAAAAACACCCCACCTATACACTACTGAATGTACAGTATCCCTCCTATTTTTGGCACTGATTTCAGGTCTTTCTGCCATATTTTGACTTTAAAACATGCATGGGAATATCCTAAAGAAATTTTTACACTAAGACATTATGAAAGAAACCTAAAGTTACCTGCCAGAAAACATTTGGTTGGGGTACTGGTACTTACCACCGAGAGCATCGCAGACAGGCTTCTTAACCCACACACCTCCACCAGGTGTAGAGATATCCCATGTGGTTTAGTGGCAAACATTTGTGCTTAGCAAATGTCCCAGAACTCCTCCTCCTCCTCCTGAACCTGCTGGAGCTGGGCGATAGCTGGTAACCTATGGTGCAGTGATGGTCCCTACTCACCTCAGGAGACTCTGAAGACAGCTGCAAACTTACGTCCAATGGAAACTCAGTGGCTGTCGACATGCTCGGTTGCAGGTCCGATGGTGAAGGCAGGAAACGAGCTGGTGGTGGTGGTGTGGTGAGAATGGGCTGGCACTCATGGGGGTCACAGGCTTGAAGAAGGAGTTGATCATGGTCTGACGACAGGACCGATGACTCTGCTGGAGGATGACAGCTTCCCGCACCCCCCTGCAGCTCCATCACCAAGCTGAGTGGCACCAACTCCCTGTCACAGTGCAGGTGCTCAGCATACTCCAGCACCCCCTCCAGGTAACCATGGAGGACACTGAGATGAGGGAGGTGAAGGAGTTGTGGAAGGCTACAAGTCAGGGTCCTCATCCTTGTCCTCGTTGGTCTCGCTGTCCTCTTTCGTGCCTGCAGAGGCAGCAGCGGCAATCTCCTCATCAGACATGGTCTGATAACCAGGATCGCCACTCGTCATCGTCCAGTCAATCCCTCACATCATCTACGTCCACCTGCTGTCGTACTGTTCAGATGCAGCTGTGGAAATCATCCATGTCAAACCCCTCAAAGTCGTGCTTGGTTTTGATTCCGTGGAGGAGATGAGACCAGCCGTTTTTGAGGGTTTTCACGGAGACTTCCACAGGTTCACCCAGTTGAACACTGCAGACTTCAGGTAGTAATGCCGAAGATTCTGCAAGGTGTGCTCCCTATGTGTGTCCTCAACCACATCCTCGTCCTCCAGCACCACCACCACCTCGTTTAGGAACCTCCGGTGTTACAGTCTTTTTGCATTCACAGTAACATCCTGGTTCATTGGTCAAATCAGAGCAGTCGTTTTAGGTGGCAGAATCATGCACCTAATCTGCTTGTCATAAGCAGCCAAATCCTTCTCAGACAGATGTGCGGGGGCATTGTCCTTCACCTGGTCACAAGCGATACCAAGGACCTCAGTTTGATGACGGATAACCTCCTTGACGAAGTGTTTGTGGAACCAATCTTTGAAGGTCTTAGCAGTAAACCAGGCCTTCAAAGAATGGTACCGCTATCCATCAACCCACACAGACAACATGATTGTATAGCACACCCAACAACAACGGGTTTGAGGCTGTGCGTCTCAGCACTGGCACAGCACAAAACAGAGACACGTTGTTTGGACAACTTACGACCGGGCACAGTCTTCTCCCTTTCCTCAGCCAGGGTGTTGGTGGGCACGGAACGGTAGAACAGACCAGTTTCGTCAGCGTTACATACTTGACCATGGGCAAAGCCCTCGTCCTTGATCACGAGCTGCACTTTGTGGCGAAAGGAGTCTACCTCCACCACTGCCGCATCCAAGGCCTCGCCATGTACCTTACAGTCAGTAGTCCATGGCGAAGCTTGAAGCGAAAGAGCCATCCCTCGGACGCCTTGAAGTCATGCACGTTGTGCAGGCATGCAAACTTCTTGGCTGCAGCCTTCACCTCTGTCCCACGCACTAGCACACCAGCATCACGTTGCTGGCAGAACCACATCAATGTCGACTGGTCGATAGTGGCGTGCCGGACCTGGGCCATCACCTTTCTGTGGCCCTGACATGTGCTTTCGCCAAAGTCCTGTCCATACTGCATGAGCTTGTCACGTGACTTCTTGATATTAAACAGTGTTGAATGGGCTAGATCATATTTGCAAAATTCCTGTGGTCCAGCCCACGTCAACCATGCCCAGTATCTCACGTTTCTTCTCCAGAGTCAGAACCTTCTTCTTCCACTTATCAGGTGGTGGTGGGGCCATCACCACACACACAAGAATTCAGCAAGGGGGGAGGCCACAACCTGATGAAGATAGGGGACCACCACCGCATTCACAGCCATTCTTGCAAGTGAAGCACTCAGGCGAAACAAAGGCTGGAACTGAGAAGCAGGCTTGTGTTGTCTGGTAAGCAGTACAGCGCTGTCATATCGCACCCCACAGTTGCGTCCGAGCACAGAGGAAGCAAAATGCAGCAAACTGACATCTGCATGTAAGGTTCACTTGCGTTTGCCCAGGCAAGGGTTAGCACATGATAGCAATGGTGGATGACCAGTACATCACCACCTCAGGCAGTGTATGAATGATGTGGCCTGCCAGACGACTGACCATTCGGTACTGTAGGGAGGCGGACAGGTGTGCATGATGGGGGATTTCACACTAATCCCAGAGGCCGGGGGAATCCTGCCATTCAGTGTAGAGGTGGATGGGCACTTTTACCATACATTTACTGTACACGGTTTGTGGTCTGTGTTACGTGCATGGTGGCCACCAGGAACCCTCAGCCAGGAACAATGCTCGCCCTGTTGTTTCAAAACTAACCATAGGATTTTCTCAAAAATATGATCAGTTTCTTTCCCAGGCAAAATTATGTGCGTTTTCATATTAACTGTGGTAGGTGGGGGCATTCACCATCCACTCACTCAGTGTAGTGTTTCTGTCGGGTGTCTGCCCTTTCCTCTCCTCCATCCTTCTTTCCTTCCATCCTCTTCTGCCTTCCTTTCCTTCAGTCTTTCCTTGTCCTTTTGCCTATGAGTAACTTTACACTCCCTTTTCTGTTTTTCTTTCCTTCATTCTTTCCTCTTCCTTCTGCCTGTGGGTAACTCTACACTAAGTGACAAGCCAAATAGTTTCCTGTACACCGGAAAACCATTTACTACTCTGGGTGGTAACCATATAACCAAATTGTGGCGCCTGGTGGTTTAGTGGGTAATTATTGCGCTCCAGTCGGATTGAGCCGGTGAAGGTTTATATCCAAGGGATGGTTGGGGTTGATTGCTCACGTAATGCCACTCGGGGATGAGTGAGGCTGGTCACTCTCATCTTAAATGTCGGGACCAACTGCCTAGCCCCGGGCTTCTACGCTCCTCGTGGGGCAATGTAGGATTGGATGATGATGATGATGATGATGATTCTTTCCCAGGCAGAATTATGTACGTTTTCATATCCTAACCAAACCTAACCTACCCAATTAGGGCTGCTTACCTAAGGTTGCTGGCAGTGGTACTGAAACGAATACCCATACTGGACGAAAGTGTACTGTACAGTACATTCCCACATACAGTTCTGTGTACAGTACTATCGTATGCATTTGTACAGAAGTTACTGTACTGATATTGTAATCATATCATGGAAAGGAATCTCCTCTCTCTCTCTGTGCGTGTGTCCTGCTGTCCGCGCGACATTGGACGTTCAATAGGTGGACAGCCATTGTCACCAAAAATGTACTTGTGGCTTGTGGTCTGTATTCAGTGGTGCTGGCAGTTGGGAAAGACTTAGCATGGTGGCCACGCAATACTGGACATTTGGTGGGGATGCATACAGACGTCTTAACACCGCTTGTGGGTTTCAGTCATATTACACGGGTGCTGGAGGTTCCTTGGAAGTGATCAGACGAGCATGTGACTCTGACCATTCAGTACAGGGATGGATGGACATTTTAGTTCCGGTTGTGGGTTACGGACTACTACCCGCTCACGGCTCGAGCCCAGCTGCCATGATACTGAATGTTTGAACATGTCGGCTGGATTCTGAAGTCTTGGGGACTTTTATGTCCGAATAATAGCAAGTAAATTTGGATAAATGTTTAATAGAGCCAAGGTCCAGCGTCCGGATAATGAACACGTCCGGGTAAATGAGGGACCACTGTATTATTATTATAATGGTAGGTGGGGATCCTCACCATCCACTTACCCGATGTAGTGCTACTCTTGGGTGGCTGCCCTTTCCTCTCTTCCTGCCTTCTTTCCTTCCTTCCTCTTATGTCCTTCCCGTTTTTCTTTCCTCTTCCTTCTGTCTGTGGGTGACTCTGCCATGAGTGACAGTCCAGATGGTTTGCTGGAGACCAGGAAATGATTTACTATGCTAGGTGGTAACCATGTAACCAGACTATGGTGCCTGGTGTTTTAGTGGGTAATTATGGTGTTCCAATCAGATTGAGCCTGTGTAGGTTTATATCCAAGGAGTGGTTGGGGTTTATTGCTCACATAATGCCATTCAGGGATGAGTGAGGCTGGTCACTCTCATCTTAAATGTCAGGACAAACTTGTCCAGCCCCTGGCAGCTACGCTTCTCAGGGGGCAGCGTAGGATTGGATGATGAATGAATTTATTATTATTATTATTATTATTATTATTATTATTATATTATTATTACTATTGATATCCTCATCATCATAGCTGTTATGTTTCTTCTATGGTACAGAGGTGAGAAAAATGAAGACAATAATGGGGTGTGTGCCTCTGTGTACTGTGATGATAGTTTGTTTTACTTTTATACTTTCCCATCTCCTGCATTTGTATATTGTCCTCACTGTTGATGATGTCAAGCGTAGGACTAGAAAAGAGGTATACAGGGTAAAATCTGAGTCTCAGAGACTTACTGGATAACCTGAGCTAGTTGAGAGGAAGAATATGACTTTTAAGGTGGTTAATCAGATGAAGAGAGAAAACAGGATAGATGAAGAGAGAAAATAGGGATAACTTAGGTGAGCAGTGTGTGAAGAATGATGAAGGAATGGTAGTGGTGAACAGTAGGGATATGAAAGATGCTTTGAGGGAGCTTTATATGTGGTTGCTGAATGAGGAGTTTGACTGGAATAGGGAAGGTTTGTTGTCAGCAGATCCAGTGTTTGGCCCTTGGCCTTTGATTGGTGCTGCTACTGTGAGTAGGACAATAGGCAGGTTGCAGATGGGGTAGGCAGCAGGTGTGTCTGGGTTGACTACTGAAATGCTGATGGCCTCAAGAGATAAAGGAGTGGGGTTAGTTACTGATTTGATAAATACGATTGTGTATGAGAGTATAGGTGGTGGCAACCATCATTCACTCACTTGATGTAGTGCTGCCTACTTCTTCCTTAGCCTTTATCATTCTTTTTCTGTGCCTGCCCTCCTCTCTTCCTATTTCTCCCATCTTTCCTGTCACTTCTTATTGCTTTTCTTCCCTTTACAGGTGGCTTTACATTGAGTGACAAGCCAAATGGTTTCCTGTAAGCCAAGAAACCATTTACAACGCTGGGTGGTAACCATATAACCAAACCATACATGCTGCCTACGTGTCAACAAGTGGGTTGGTGGAGGGTTAATGCCCCTCCCCGTAAAACAACTCAAAGTCAAGTGGCCACCCCTTATGGGATTCTGGCATCTGGCAATAGATAGATAGATAGTATTGTCCTATACCCAAATTTTTTTAATCGAGGCAAAGATGCACTTGACAGGTTAGTGATGATTGGCTGAATTCAGCATGTCCGAATAACATTGCTGTATTTCAAATAATTACCAGAAATTAACAATTACTGGTAATTATTTGAAATACAACGATGTTATTTTTTATTTTTTTATTTATTTTTTTTATGCGAGGAAGAAGGAACCAAAGGCCATGAGCCCGCAGTAAGAGTTCCCTCCAAGAGAAAAACAAAATACAAGAGAGAGCCAAATTCAAGATCCATTCATTTCGAGATGCCTGGACACACTGCGTTTGAAAGACTGGAAATCATAGGCAGCAGGAAATACAGACAGAGGGAGACAGTTCCAGAGTTGACCTGTTGCATAAGTGAAGGACTGGGAGTAACGGTTAACTCTTGGATTTGAGAGTTGGACAGAAAAGGGATGAGAGTTTGCTACCAGACGGGTGCTACGCGCCCGTCGTAGAGGTGGAGGAATGCATGCAGACAGTTCAGAGGAGCAGTGACCATTAAAGTAGCGATAGAAAAGAGATAAAGATCCAACAGTGCGGCAAAGAGACAGAGGTTGAAGGGAGTCAGTAAGAGGAGGAGAGTTAAAGAGATGAAAAGCCTTTGACTCCACCCTATTGAGAAGAGCTGTATGTGGGGAGCCTTCCCACACATGAGAGTTGTACTCCACGCAGGGGCGGATAAAACCCCTGTATAGAGTCAACAATTGTGCTGGGGTAAAGAAAGAACGGAGTCAGCTTAGCACACCCAATCTCTTGGAAGCAGATTTTACAAGAGATGTAATATGATCTTTCCAAGATAAGTCCCGAATAAATGAAACCCCAAGCATGTTCAAGGATGATGCAGGATTAAGCTAAATATTATTAAACATTAGTGGGTATACCTGTGGAAGATTTTGACTGGTTGATAGGTGTAAGAACTGAGTCTTAGGTGCATTAAAAACAACAAGATTATTTTTACCCGTCAGAGATACGAGTCAAGTCAGACATTAGGTGTGCCATAGCCTCATCCCTTGTTTGTTGAAGTAACTGCTGAGATGGGCGTTGTGGGAACCGAATGGAAAGGTGAAGGGTGGAGTCATCAGCGTATGAGTGGATAGGGTTAGATGTACGGCTTAGAAGGTCATTGATGAATAAAAGGAAGAGAGTTGGTGATAGGACAGAGCCCTGAGGAACATCACTGTTGATAGATCTAGGAGAAGAACGATGGCCATCTACAACAGCGGCTATAGAACAACCAGAAAGGAAGCTAGCGATGAAGGCACAGATAGAAGGATAGAAACCGTAAGAGGGTAGTTTGGAAATTAAAGATTTATGCCAGACTCGATCGAAAGCCTTTGAGATGTCAAGTGCAATGGCAAAGCTTTCGCCAAAGTCCCGAAAGGAGGATGACCAGGAGGATGAAAGGTAGGTGAGAAGATCGCCAGTGGAGCGTCCCTGCGGAACCCGTACTGACGATCAGAAAGAAGGTTGTGATAGGAAAGATGCCTTAAAATTTTTCTGTTGAGAATTGACTCGAAAACTTTTGAAATACAGGACGTTAAAGCAATTGGACGATAGTTGGAGGGTTGGGAGTGGTCACCCTTCTTTGGGACTGGCTGAATTAGAGCAAACTTCCAGCAAGAAGGAAAGGTATATGTTGACAGACAAAGGCGAAAGAGTTTGCCTAGGTAGGGTGTAAGCACAGAAGCACAGTTCTTGAGAACAACAGGAGGGACTCCATCAGGCCCATATGCCTTGATAGTATTGAGGCCAGTGATGGCAACAAATACATCAGCTGAAGAAATTTTAGTGTCAGCCATGAAGAAGTCAGAGGCGGGAAGTGATAGAGGAACAGCACCGGAATCGTCTAAGGTGGAATTGGAGGAGAAAGTCTCTGCGAAGAGATCTGCTTTATCAGTAGAAGAAATAGCTACAGAACCATCAGAGTAGAAAAGAGAAGGGAAGGATGATGAGGTAAAGCTGTTTGAAAGGTTTTTGGCAAGGTGCCAGAAGGAGCGGGAAGAATTCGAGTTGGAGCGTTGAGAGCATTTAGTATGGATAAAATTATTTTTAGCAGAGTGAAGAACAGACTTAGCACGATTACTGGCAGAAATGTAATGATGATGTGATTCAGAGGTGGGTTGGCTCCGGTACCTTTTGTAGGCCCTCTCCTTGTTGCGGACAGCATTAGAACAAGTGTGATTAAACCAAGGCTTTCTTGCGTTAGTCAAAGGATATGAGAAAGGAATGTATGCTTCCATGCCCGAGAGAATAACCTCTGTAATGCGCAAGGCACACTCAGATGGCTCCCGGCCATGGAAGCAATAATCATACAAGCTGCTTTAGGTCATTAAGGATAGGAGAGATGTAGGCTTGTTCACCAGGTGGATCAGTGAAAGGAGAGGAGAGCCAAAGTTGGTGGTGAACATTGAAATCTTCTAGAATGGACATACTGTATTGCATTCAGTCAATCATCACCAACCTGTTGAGTGCTTTTTTGCCTCGATAAAGAAAAACTGAGTGTAGATGACTGGCTGAAAAGTGCATTTGTAAATGTGTTCAAGGGGAAGGGTGATGACCTGAAAAGAGGAAATTATAGAGGCATAAGACTTTTGGACCAGATAATGAAGGAAATTGAGAGTCCTAGAAGGTATGATTAGGAAAGTGAATACTGATGTGATGCAGTTTGAATTTATGCCAGGCAGAGGGACCATGATGTCATATTAATGTCTGCCAGCTTCAGGAAAAATACATGGGAAAGAAAAGAGATCTGTATTTTGTTTTTGTTGATTTGGAGGTCTTTGATGGAGTCCCTAGGGGGGTGGTGATTTGGGCAATGAATAAGCTTGGAAATGAGGAACGGCTTGTGAGAGTGGTTACGGCTGTATATGTGGGTGCTTCCATCCAGGTGAGAGTGAATAGAGATTTGAGTGATGAATTTTCTGTAAATGGTGTGCATCAGGGGTCAGTCTTGAGCCCCTTATTGTTTATCGAGGTGCATGAAGCCCATTCACGTGACTTGAGAAATGGACATCCATGGGAGACGTTGTCTGCTGATAATTTGGTGTTGACTGCAGAGAATGAAAGGGAGGCTTGGGAAAGATTTAGGAAGTGAAGAGATGGTATGGGGCACAAGGGTTTGAGAGTAAATGCAGATAAAACAAGAAGCGGTGCCAAGGCACAGCTAACTCGTCCCTGGCAGTCATTTTTATGCTGACGTATAAACGCAACAGGATATCTAGTCAAAGATGTCCCACATCAAATTTGGAGTAAATCGGGTGAAAATTGACGATTTTATGCCCATTTCAAATTTTAGGCCCGACCCACCTGACATTGACCCCATACCACTAACTGGGGGTGACCTCCCTGATGTATAGGATGAAGATTTGAAAGATGCTCCTTTAGGTTTTGGTTTCATGTCTATATGACATTTGAAAGGAGTTAGGGTGTTTTTTTTTTTGGGGGGGGGCCTACAGCCTGGGCCATGGCCCAATATGGCCTAAAATTTAATCAGGTGATCAGAAGGTCATAGCCCATCATCCCTGTAATTTTAGTCAGAATTGCACCAATAGTTTTTGCGTAAAGTTGTTAACAGACAGACAAACAGTGAAAACAATACTCGTCCCCAAGCTCCTTCGGGTTGAGGAAGGGTAACAAAGATGATGGCATCTAGAGTTGGTGGCAGTACTGTTAAAGAAGATGGAGAATGGCCATGTATGGTTTGCCACAAGGATGTGGGAAGTAATTCCATCTTGTACTGTGTTTGTGATGTGTGGGTGCATAAGAGATGTAGTGGTATTAGAGGTAGACTGTGAGATAATACTGATTTCATGTGTGTGGTGTGTTGGGGAGTGCATGTGGCATGATAGGAATGATCTTACTGGTGAGTCTGTTGAGTGTATGGAAAAGTTTTGTTCTGTGGGAGACATGTTATGTGCAGGAGTTGAGCCTGGAGTTAGTTCTGTGGCTAAAGTGAGGAATGTTTAAAGAAGTTCAGGGAGGATTTGCTTCTGACATTGAGAGGGCCCTTCCCCTGTGCTAAGGGATCTTTGTATGTGGCATTTGTTAGGAGTGTACTGCTGTATGGCAATAAGACCTAGGCAGTAAAGAGATATTCGCAGGCTCAGATGTACAGAAATGAGTATGATTAGGTGGATTTGCAGTGCACCCTTGAATGCAAGGCATGGGGGGCTAAGAGTACAATGGAAGAGTTAATTGAAAGGATAGAACTAGAGAGTATTGGTGTTGTGATGAGGAAAAGTAGATTGAGATGGTTTGGGCATGTGGAGAGGATGGGGGATGACAGTTGGCTGCAGAAAGTGACAAGTGTAAACGTTGGGGGTAGGGATGTGAAAGGCAGATGGAAGAAGACCTGGGACGAGGTCATACAGTGTGACCTCAGGGATAAGGGACCGAATAGGGAGACTGCCAGAGACTGAGCACCATGGAGTGCCTCCATTAGGTGACCAAGGCTGACACATGCAAGCATGTTGGAGCCTTTTTAAATGAAATGAAACAAAACAAACCAACCTCCTATTAGCCCTCCTGACCAGGAAATAGTCAGTCTAGCCACTATTTCCCCCAGACTCGTATGTAATCAACGTACTCTCATTTTCTAAAATGCATGTTTCACACATGCCAACACCTACTTTCGTCATAAGATGATCCACCGGTATACATGGAGAGTAATGAGGAGGATGGATGGTGAACTTGTTGAACGAAAGGCAATGATAGACTACGTGTGTGTGGATGAGCGAATGAGAAGACAAGTGTTGGATGCAAGAGTGTGGAGAGGGTGGGGGAATGGAGTCTCGGACCATCACTTAGTGATGGCCAAGGTAGAACTGCAAAGAAAGTGGTTGACGAGACGAAGGGGAAGACAGGAGGAAGCAGCTCCTGTGAGAAGAGTGGAGAAATTGCAAGATAGTGAGAAAAGGACAGAGTATAAGAGCATAGTGGAAGAAAGATTGGGAAGGTATGAGCTAGAGCAGATGGAAAGGGTGGAAGACTTATGTAAGATATTCACGGAAGAGATAAGCGCAGCGTGTGAGGCGGTTTGTGGAGTGAGGAGGAGATGCAAGGGTGTGCAAGGGACAGCATGGTAGAATGATGATGTGAAACGAGTTGTGGAACAAAAGAAGAAGGCATATGGTGAATGGTTGGCGAGTAGAGGTAGGGGAGAAGATGAGAGAGAAGAGAGAGGTATATGTGAGCAGGAGAAGGGAGGTTAAGAGACTGGTGAAGGAGAGTAAGAAGAAAGTGGATGAAGAGTTTGGGAGGAATCTGAGTGTGAAATGGAGGGAGAGTAAGAAATTGTTTTGGAAGGAGGTAAAGAAAGTAAGGCAGTGTGAAAGGGGAAATAGTAGGGGAGTGAAAGATAGGAATAATAGATTGTTGGTGGAGAAGAGAGAGAAATTGAGGAGATGGAAGGAGCACTTTGAGGATTTGTTGAATGTAGAGAGTGAGAGCAGTGTGAGTATAAGTGGTTGGGGAATGGCTGGGAGAAGAAGAGATGAGAGGAGGGAGGAAGAGATCAGTAGGTCAGAAGTAATGGAAGCGATGAAGAAGATTAAGCTGGGAAAGGCCCCAGGAATTGATGGAGTGTGTGGTGAAATGCTTAGGTATGGGGGTGAGATTGTTGTGGAGTGGATATGGAAGTTGTGTAGATTGGCTTGGGAAGAGGGAAGGGTTCCAGAGGACTGGAAATCAGGTATAATTGTTCCTCTGTACAAAGGAAAAGGGGAGAGAGAAGTATGTGGTAACCATAGGGGTATTTGCCTTCTTAGTGTGACTGGTAAAATATATGGTAGAATACTCATTGATAGGGTTAGGCATATGACAGAGGAGCTAGTTGGAGAAGAACAAGGGGGATTTAGGAAGGGAAAAGGGTGTGTAGATCAGATATTTGTTCTAAGATGTTTAGTGGAGAAGTATCTAGAGAAGGGAAGGAAAGTGTATGCTGCCTTCATGGACTTGGAGAAAGCTTATGACAGAATAGATAGGCAAGGTATGTGGAAGGTATTAAGAATATATGGAGTGGAGGGGATATTGTTGAGTGCTGTGAAGAGTATGTACGAGGGAGCTAGGGCTACGGTGCGAGTGGATGGTGAGCTGAGTGAGTTCTTTGATCTCAATGTGGGACTGAAACAGGGGTGTGTGATGTCTCCATGGCTGTTTAATATATATATGGATGGGGTTGTAAAGGAGGTGCAAGGTAGGGCAGTGGATGTGGGGGTGGCCCTAATGAATGAGGGTGAGATTTGGAAGCTTCCGGTGTTGCTGTTTGCTGATGATACAGTATTGTTGAGTGAAGATGAATGGGAGTTGCAAGGTTTGGTGAATGAATTTGGGACAGTATGTAGGAGGAGGAAGCTGAAAGTTAATGCAAACAAAAGTAAAGTTATGGTGTTTGAGAGGAATGAAGTCACAGAGTGTGCAGTGAGGTTGGATGGTGAGGATATGGAGAATGTGAGTGCATTCAAGTACTTGGGTAGTGTGATGAGTAAGGATGGAACTTTGGGGGATGAAGTACGTGAAAGGGTACAGCAGGGAAGAAAGGTTGTTGGTACACTGAAAGCAGTGATGAGAAATAGGGAGGTGAGTATGGAAGTTAAGAAGTCACTGCATGATGGTATTGTGATCCCTACCCTGACGTATGGAAGCGAGGCGTGGACCTTGCAAGAGGGGAACAAGTCAAGAGTGAGAGCAGTGGACATGAGTTACTTGAGAGGAGCATGTGGAGTGACGTGGAGGGACAGGTTGACAAATGAAGAAGTGAAGGAACGATGTGGGGTAGATGTGGATGTGGTTGAAAAGATTAGGAGAAATACACTGAGGTGGTTTGGACATGTGGAGAGAATGGAGAATGAAAGACTGACTAAGAGGGTGTATGTAGGTAAGGTGGAGGGAGGGAGAGGGAGGGGTAGACCGAGGATGAGGTGGAGGGATGGAGTTGAGAGGTATATGAGGGAGGGGGGGGTGAGTTGGGGGGAGGGGAGTCAAATGGTGGGTGATAGAGTGACTTGGAGGCGTTTTGTCTGCGGCCACCCTTTGCGGGATTAGGGCGTCGGGCTATAGATAGATAGAGATGTTTCACACAATCCTCTTCATTGCCTCCCCATATTCAAGTATCCTTTTCCCATCCATATTCCTCACAATATGCGCATCCCTCATGTACCCCATCATATCCTTGAGGTGCTTCACCCACATGACCATTTAGATCCCCAACCAAAACTACAATCTCATCATCCCCCAAACCACTTACCACATATGTCATGTCATCCCAGAATCTTTATTTTTGTACATCATCCAAGGCAGCTTGTGGAGCATACACAGATATAAATGAAATTAGGAATCTACCCACCAGCATATTCACCTTCATAATAATTTCATTCACTCATTACATTCGTGACTCATTCCGCCCATTTTTCTACAGCCAGCACATTCACACCACCAAATCCATCATCATTTCCTTGCCAAAATAACTTTTACCTATGTCCTTCCTGGCTACCATTCTGGCTGGACCTTCCCAATACCTGACGTCCTGCATACAACCAGCATCCACCCGCCACCAACTTATAGCCTCCACCGCGTCTTCCTCACTAGACTTCAAACTACCCACATTTCATGAAGCCACAATGAACCTCTTGGGTAATTTAATTTCCTCAGGCTTGCTACTTATTGTAACTTTTTCAGTCATAAATTAGTAAATTAAATGAGGAGAGACACCTCAGGCCCCACCCAACCACACAGTCCCGAGTCCAGGCGTAGGACTTGGGACCCATAGTCCACCAGTCGTGGCCAGTGGCTGACTTTTTTTTTTTTTTTTTTTTTTTCCCCAATAGTGATTTGGTATCTAGTGTAATGTAATATAAAGATTAACCAAGTGCTCTTCCTTTAACAGTGAGCTGAAAAGGAGACTGAAGGCAGAAAAGAAGGCGCAGGAGAAGGCTGAGAAGGAGGCCAGCCGGGTGGCACAGCAACAGGAACAGTCAGCCAAACCCAAAAAGGTAAGTGATAGTCCATTCACATTAACTTTATAGAGGTTATCATTTTGTGGCTTATTTTCCATACTCAGTAGCAGAATAGGACAATATTATGGCCCTACATCCTCTCCATAGCACTCATTTATGATTTGTAACAACTATCCACATTTTACTCTACAGTAACTTGTCCCAAATTTTCTTCCTTGTACAGCTTCTTTCATGTATCTCAGCAACAGAATAAGACACTACTACAGCTCTGTATCCATTCCATAGCATCTCTTCGTGCCTAGAACCATAATTTTGTGATAATTTATTGTTACAGCACGGTCCATATCCAGGAAATACAGGGGAGGGGAGGGGAGCTTTATTTAGCAGAACCCACACATATATATGTTGCAGTCAGAACTGGTTTAAACTAGTAAGAACCAGAAGTCACATTTGTTGTACTTAACTAGTATTACCTAGGCAGAACTGGTTGCACCAAAGGAGGCTGGGTAAAACAGGAAATGAAGGACTGGAGTTAGTGATTTTATACCAAGTTTTATCTAAACCCTTCAGTCAAAACTAGTTTCAACAACTGCTCTGTCTGAGACAACTAGGTGTTCTGGTATTTACCTGCCAGACCCCTCAGTGAAAACTAGGTGCTATAAATTATGTTTATCATATTCGTATGATAAGATTAGCGGTATCTTGATCGTATATTTAATCCACTTCGGTATATTGTGAAAAAAGTGTCATGCCCATTAAGGTACTTGATGACCAGCGTAGCTGTCATTAACAGTAGTAACAGTCGGGTCATGTTTGGTTCATATGGTTGGCCGACTCAGTCACTCAGTCACCGTGGGTGTTGTGTGGAGGATGGCTTGTTCGCTGTCAATTAGTGGATTGTGAGCTGTCAGGAGGATAACATTATGCTCCTGACTCCAATGCTGAGATACTCAACAAAATGGCAACCTCCAGCTCACCAGCCTGCTGAACCAGGAACAGAAACTGGATGGAAGAAGTTTTTACAAACCATCCTGTACTGAGTGGGACAAAAGGAAAGCATGACACTACACAATACTTAAGACAAGTATGCTTCACTTCTCCAGGAGGTGAAAGACGCTAAACTGCTGAGAAGAAAATTATACAGTACAGAAGACTAAAGCAGTTTGATGTTATTGAAATTGGTGGTGTTCAGAAACTGATCGCTAAAAGCAACAAAGATGAAGTTCGTTACTAATTGCCTGGTCCTGAGATATTTGAGGTACCGTAATTAAAACATCTCATTTAGCTATCGGTCATGGTGGTCGAGACAAACTGAAATGTGAAATTGCTAGAAAATATGCAAATGTTACAACTGATATGGTTGTGCTGTTCTTGTCCATGTGTGAAGTGTGCCAAAGCAAGAATACAAAAATGAAAAAAGGATTGGTTTCCAAACCTATCTCACATTTCGAGTTAAATAGTCGGTGTCAAGTGGACCTGATAGACATGCAGACACTACTGCATGGAAAATCTATCTATCTATCTATTGCCAGATACCTCAATCCCATTCGGGGTGGCCACAAACAAATTGCCTACGCGTCGCCCTGTCCCCCGCCATTTCACTGCCCTGCTCCCAACTCACATGCCCCTCTCTTATATACCTCTCCACCCCATCCCTCCATCTCATCCTCGGCCTCTGCCTCCCTTTCCCCCCCTCCACCTCACTCACATACTGTACACCCTCCTCGTCAGTCTTTTACCCTCCATCCTCTCCACATGGCCAAACCTCCTCATAATGGTATACCAAGGTCATTTAACAAAATTTGTAATACCTCGTCCTTTGCAGTGTAAACTCGCCGAAGAAGTTGCATATCACCTTGTTGACATTTTTTTTTATGTTTGGAGCACCATGTATTTTGCACAGTGATAACGGGAGAGAATTTGTGAACACTGTCATAACGTCCTTAGCTTCTTTGTGGCTAATTGTGGCTTCTTTGTTGAAAATTGTGCATGGAAAACCAAGACATGGAGTCAAGCGTCTGTGGAAAGGGCAAATCAAGATACTGAAAATATGTTGAGTGGATGGATGAAAGACAATAATACAGTGAAGTGGTCCGAAGGTCTACATTTTGTTCAATTTATGAAGGACAGAGCCAAGCATTCTGGTATAAATCAAAGCCCATACAAAGCAATGTTTGATGTTGAAACAAGGGTTGGCCTGGCAACATGTCTTCCATTAGAATTAAGTAAGAACTTACATAGCGAGGTGGATCTAGAGAAGATCATTGCAAACGTGCATAAGGAAACCGCAAGTGGAACTATTGATGATTTGCAGAGTACTGGTGAATTTAACATAAACATAATATCAGACAGTAAATCTGAAGTAATCTCGTGTTGTGTGTGTGAAAAAGACACGTGGAGCTCATTCCTGTGCAGAATTTGGTATTCATGTAATACGTGGGATACAAATCGAGAGTGGTGAGGAGGGCTTCAGTTCAGAAGTTATGTGTCCTACCTGTAATTCTGAAGCACAAATATCTCATTCGGCAAGTAGCAGGCAGTAGGTTGGAGAAGCAGGCAAAAAGAATGAAAACAGTATCTGATGCCTCTCACCCTCCATCAAGTATTGGGCAAAATGTAACAGTACCAATTCCAAAAGTTGACAGGGGAAAAGGAAATCTTCATAATATTATTGCAGTTTTTATAAGTAGAAGTGAGGATGGAATGTATAAATTAGAAACTAAAGACAGTGTTCTCATGAAATTGTACAGTTGGTCTGAATTTGATACCTGTAAGCAGTCATTCTTGACCTTGACTGATGTCCCTGAAGACAAAGAAGTATCATTAACCCCTAAAGACCTATGCCGCACGATTGTGCTTTTGTTTAATTTGACACGCCAGCCTATCCCACACAATTGATAAAATCACACAAAAAACTTGGGGAGGGTAACTCCGCCCCTTTGGTGACGTATATGGGATCAGACCAGTGACAGCTAGAGTCTGGGGTGGTATGGTGTGATTGGCCCCCTAAGGTGGGGGAGAAGGTGTGTAAATTCAGTCTCTTGAAATGTGGAAGAAAAATTTTACCTTGGTGAAAGTCGAAAAATCGACCCTGTTTTCCGGCTGGAAGGACAGACCTGCTGAGCGAATTGCGTACTTTAGGGGTTAAGAAGTGCTGCTGCTTTGTCAAGTGTGGGAACAGGTCTAGGTTTCCTTAGATGTCATTGTACAAAACATTGTGCAACCAACATATGCCAGTGCAAGAACATAAATTGTTATGTAATTCAAAATGTCACAACAGTATGCCATGCAAAAATAAATAATGCAGTTTATTTTTTCACAGTATTGTTAACTACACAATATTTTTACTTAGCGGAGGGATGGAGTTGAGAGGTATATGAGGGAGGGGGGGGTGAGTTGGGGGGAGGGTAGTCAGATGGTGGGTGACAGCAACTTGGAGGCGTTTTGTCTGCGCCCACCCTTTGCGGGATTAGGGCGTCGGGCTATAGATAGATAGATAGACATGTATGAGGATACACAGGATGGAGATGGTGGATTGTTTGCTCTCTCTGATTAATCTCCTAGCCTACATAGCGTGAGAATAATCAACATGCTGTTAATCATAAGGAGAGTGATTACATGTATTTCCACTTGTATATATAATTAGTGAAGAATAAATGCTAGCTTTACGAATTTGGTAATGAAGAGTTAAATTGGTAATGAAAATTGAGGAGTTTGGTAATGTGGCCGTTGCGACCTGGCAACTCTGTTTCCTCATCAACACTCCCAACAGTTACTGCCTAACTTTGATCGCGAGTACATCCTTATCATAGTGGATGCCACACGCTCTCGTTTTTTGTAAATAAACAGTGAATAAACAGCAATACCTCGACACTAGACCACAAGGGAATTTACAGTGTTGGGCAGTGTTAAGAAATCAGAATTTTGAGTGCAAAGGATTAAGTGTGGAGTGCAAATTGGTGGTTGAAACTGGCGTGGTGCAGTTAAGAACAATGTGCAGTGTTAAACAATTATAACTCACAACACAAAGAATTATGTGCAGCACAACACTGGATTACTGTACGTGCTTCAAGAGCATTTTCACCACTGCCAAAGCCTTAGAGAAGGCAACCACAGATGTGCTAAGTACCCTGGCTGAGGTACAGTCACTTCTAATTCCTCATTCTTTGGTTCCTTTTCATTTATTTCATGCTTTATGTCCATTATTGGTGTGAAAAGGGTCTTAAATAGGTTTAAATAGGTGCTATGCATGTCCAGTACGGAGTTGTATAGGTGTTTTTCTGAGTCAGGCTAGGTTAGGGTCCATAAGTACAAGTCCAGGAGGCTGGGGCACACTTTCCAGACAAGACCACTTTCTGGACATACCTTTGGCTCTGTTACATCGGATAGTGGAGGGATTACTGTACTGTATTGACTGTATTTCCGCCAGGGGAACGTGGCGGTAGATGCCGCGTTTAAAAACGCCTCGTGTGAACGGCCTAAGTGGAAGTGGGTGGGGGTGGAGGTTTTGAAGCAAGAGGCAAACTAGGGCTTCCCAGTATGAGGTGAATGTGGTGGTGCCTCATGCTGCCACTGCCTCAGCCCCGCTTCTTCCTCCTCAGCCTCCCTCAGGAACCCCTCAAAATCTACTGCAGAGATAACTGAAGTGGTGTCATTGTCCTTTGCTGTCTCCATGTCATTGGGTGAGTGCAGCAAGGTTGTGCTCCTACCTAGGCAAAGTAGTGGCTGATCAGTTCCTGGTGACGCTCGTTAACACGCATTATGATTTTCCTTGTAAAATGCTACCGCTTTTTCCATGCAGGTAACAAACTCATTACATCTTTCTTCATTTCTCGCAAAGGCTAGCACTTTTTCCTTCAGAAAGTCCACACCCACCAACACATCACTCAGGTCCTTTATGGATGGCTTGTGTCTCTCCACCACACTCCCTCCTCCTGTCTGACGTTCACTTTCCGTACCTGCCACATGTATATCATCGTCAGTCACTGCATATAACATTGCCTCAAAGGAGTCTGGGTCACTGTTCACCACTGCCATGGTGTCCTGAGCTGTCAACTCGCTACACTCGGGTACTTGGCGGGTAAGAGCCACAACCTCCTCCATTCTTTGCTTCAATTGCTGTGGCTGGTCAGTGACTGGCATGCTGAGGTGAGGCAGGACGAGGCGCCAAGTGTGCACTATGGTGGCCTGGCTCAGGCTACCCCATGCCTGAAGTAACCCCTCAGTGGAATCCTTGACGTTGTACTGGTGCCAGAACTCTGCAACAGTAAGGATTTCCTGCGGGGTTGTAGAGTCATGTTCAGACATGGGAACCTCTTCCTCACAGCCTGCCTTGGTGTCGCTACCATTGCTACCAATAGGCCTCTCAATCCCCTCCAACTCCTCCATCTCTGGCATGTCAATGATCACTACACAAATAAACTTTCCATACATAAACTGACTGTACTGAACTTTCATGTTGGCAATTATTTACTGGTCAAGGGGCTGGAGTAGAGATGTGTTTGGGGGGAAGAACAGCACTTTCACCTGTGGGTGGTGAGAGGTGAGGTGCTGGGGGTGGCATGGCACATTGTCGATTAGGAGAAGCACCTTGAAAGGCACATCCTGCCTTTGGTAGTGCACATTGGCGTCCCTCACAAACAAATCTAACCAGTCTATCACAAAGTTCGTTGTTGCCCAGGCCTTCACCTGCTGCCACCAGTAGACCCCCAACTGGCTCATGTCATTCAGTTTCCTGAAGGCTCGGGGATTTTTTTGCCTTGTAAAAAACAAACGGCATCATCTCGAAGTTCCCTGCAGCATTCGTACACAGGATAACGGTGTACTGGGACTTGTTCACCTTCCTCCTCAGAGCCTATTGTTGCTTCTTGGAGATGTAGGTTGTTGAGGGCTGGAATTTCCACTAGTCCTGTTTCGTCCATATTAACCCGCGCCGTCCTGGCGACGTGAATTAACGCGGCAACATTGCAAGGTCCCTAATTTGCACAATTTTCAATTTTCGCGAGTGATTTCGCGGGTGATTTTTGGCGCGTATACACGGGACACCTTCCTCTGTTCTCTACAGGATGCAAAGCAGGAACAATGCCTTACACCGCATAACCTCTCCCCCACCCCCCCCTGCACACCATTGTCTTGGCAATTCACCTGTTACCAGTGACCTGGCCAATAAAGACATTCAGGGCCAGAGTGATTCCCCAATCAATGACAATGTGGAGGACAAAGTTTACATAGCATTAGAGGAAGAAACAGTTAGAAGAAATGATGATCAGGTAATGTGGGGAAAAAAAGGTCATGAATGGTGATGAGTTAGTGAGTGAAACAATGCTTATAATGCCTATATTACTGTTTGAAAACCAATATACTCTTGTACTACATATAAATTCGTACCAAGTAAATAAATAAATACTGTTTATGAGTGGATAAAATAGTTACCCTCCCATAGAACTCGTTTTCTTTGGTGCCAGCATGTTAGAAAACCCAGTCAGGTAAGGAAGTACTCGTACCTAAATCGGGTATTTTAAACCTCAGGTGAGCGATTTCTCTATGAATTTTCGATGTTTCTCACCAAAAGCGGATGTTTGAGCCAAAAAAAAGGTCCAAAAACGTCGGGATGGGGCGGGTTAAAGATGGTGGTGGAAGTGTAACCACCATCATCAAGCACTGCTTTCAGGATGGTCGGGAAATGAGCAGCATTGTCTGCAGAGGCACGTTCACCAGTAAGACGAACATTCTTCAGACACTTCCACTTAAAAAAACTCTGGAACTATCCGGGGCTGGTTTGAAATGGCTTGGCGGGGGTCACATGGAGGCATCGGCAAGCGACAGTGAGAAAAAGCATAGCCATCTCACGCAGCAATGGGCCGTCCATCACAGTGTTCTTCCTGGCCTGCCACCGAACAAACATTTCGAGGCACCTCTCAGTCCAGGTGAGGGCCTTGTCAGAACACCGAAGACGTCTATCCAATGCCCAAGACCCATAGACCCGTATGCATTTCAACACCTCCTTGTTCTCGTAAATTGTGTGGATAGGTGATTCATTGACACCATAATCAGCTGCTACTCTTGTCTTTTTAAATCCATTATCGATGCGACGAGTAACGTCCATTTTCTGGTCATATTCTTTTTTTTTTTTTTTTTTTTTTTTTGATGAAGTCTTAGGCCAGTTGTGGTCTGGCATTGTATCATGCTGGAAAGGCAAATAAGGGAACAAAAAAGGGGGCCAGGTAGTCCTCAAAAACCGCGCTTGTGGTCACTCTTGCAGCAGGTGGTGCAGGAATAAACTGTGGAAGAAAGTAGTGCTTGCACTTGCTGTCAGGGAAGGGTTATGATTCGCTTCTTGTTGCTTGTCATGCTTACCTGTGAATGGCTGATGGCTGCGGTTTGCAGCATAGACATGCGCCATGGAAATCTTAAAGGATAAGCATCATTTTGGTGCTGAAAGTCCACACTTTAAACATATAACGTTGGTTTCTGCTACTTTCAGTTCTGAGCGGGAGCCATGCAGTAGATTAGAAAACTGTGACTTACAAACATGTGTTTTATGCGACTTGATATACATATATATATATATATATATATATATATATTTATACTGTATATATATATATATATATATTTCAAAGCTGGGAATAGCGCTGCTACTATTTTAATAGCAGTGGTGGTAACGCCATTACTTTTTTTAGCCAGTAGCAGAACTGAGAGCGCTGCTACTTTTTGGCTGGACTCACGCGTTACCGCGCTTCTCGCTACTCACGCGACGAATACAGGTCCGGAGTCAGTGAGTACATACAGATATGCCAACGGTTTGGTTGTATTTATTAATGACGAAAAATAATTTTCATTTTTTCATTCATTGCCAGACGCCATGTATCCCAGACGGGGCGGCCAAGGGCTCAGAGTTAATTGTTTTACAGGGAGGGGCACTAATCCTCCACCAACCCCACTTGACGTAGGGATGCCAACAGCATCTGGTGCTCCCAGGCGGTCACCCATCCAAGTACTAACCAGACCCAACGTTGCTTAACTTCGCTGATCGAACGGGAAGCGGTGTACTCAACATGGTATCGCCGTTGGCACGAAAAATAATACTTTCGTCAATTCTCTCAATGATGTTTGTTCTACATTACATCAGTAATTTAGTAATTATTATTTATTAGTAATGTGCCGTAATTAGACAGGAATTTGCTAGTTAACTCGATCATTTATATTAAGTAACTGGCAGCTTGGTGAGCAACACAGGGACACACACACACACACACCTAACTATCCCCTTCTCTAACTCCCGCTCTCTCTTTCAGACTAATTCTTACTACGTTATTATTTCGTAACAGATGTTACTTTCTGTAATGCTAGGTGTTTTAGGTTCAGCTTCCCATTCCTTAAGCACCCACCGTGCAGCAGGGCTCTCTTTCGAGACTGGGCCTTAGACAAATAAGAGAGAGGCAGGAGACAAAAACTCCAGGCAATAACCTCACATGTGTATTACTCAATCAGACAGGGGAATCAGCAGATGTTACAGACAATATTCTGGGTGATCATAAACTCTTATAACTAGATAGGGTTAATAGTATCTCGCAGGATACTGTTTGGAAATATAGTGAAAACAACTCTTGATGTGGAATATTCTAAATTAGTGTAGTCCAGGGTCTCTAAGTGAGTGGGGATGCTAGAACTATTTCTTACCCCAGGGGGGGGGGGGTAAGGCACTGGGGTCTAACTATGATTATGGTAGTATGAGATAGAGTTCAATGGTCCGTTCGCTTTGTTATTTTCTACTCTTAGATTACTTTTGCTCAATTACTGTCACTCCTCCACTGCTTTGGTATTTATCTTATTACTCTATGGTAGTTCACTGTGTCTATTCTTTCTAACACTTGGATCTATCACTGTCAATTCAATATTCTGCCTCGTCACAGCTCGATCACTAATACTGCACAGTCACAGTCATTATGGTTCATCTGGCGCCAAGGGTGCGGCTGAGGGGCAATGCAGCCCCACTACTGACGGGGCTAGGCACCACCAGGAGTCTCCGTGCTCAGGGGGCACAGGATCACGCCCAGGGGCGTCTGCTCTCATCTGGGGTTGTGGGTGGCGAAGGGGCCCGTGCTCTCAGGGCTGGGGACAGGAGTGCTGCCCTCAGGATTGGGGCCGAACAATTGCCTGAACCGGTCGTTCAGGCTCCTGACGGAGGGGGAGGTCCTTGCCGTCGTGGTGTAGGGAGTTCCCGCCCAGGCATTCTGGGGAGGGTCTGGGGTTCCCGAGGACTGCGGTCCCCAGGGCTGGGCGGCGCCATCTCAGGGGGAACACCTTCGGAGCGGCTACAGGCCGTCTGATGAAGGTGGGAGCGGCTACAGGCCGACTCCTTCAGTAGGGGTTTGGAGCGGCTGTGGCACCGATCTGTATCAGGGTCTGTCAGGTGGGTCTCCTCCAGAGCCAGTCATAGGGAGCAGAGGCCAGGGGAGACTTCAGGGCCTCTCCAATACTCCTTTACGCCCTCTGCGCTGGGGGTCGGGGAACAGGTGTCAAGCTTAGGCGGCGGGGCGTCTCTTGGCCACTTCCTGCCGTAGGGCCCGGCTACTGGCCGTGGCTTCCTGGGGGCACAGCTACAAGCTGCCAAGGCCCGGCTACTGGCCGTGGCTTCCTGGGGGCACAGCTACAAGCTGCCAAGGCCCGGCTACTGGCCATGGTCTGAGAGGGTGAGTGACTGCCAGCAAACCCAGGGACACCTTCGGAGCGGCTACAAGCCGTCTGATGAAGGCGGGAGCGGCTACAGGCCGACTCGGGGAACACCTTCGGAGTGGCTACTGGCTGTCTGATGAAGGCAGGAGCAGCTACCGGCCGTCTCCTTCAGGAGGGGTGAGCGGCTACTGGCCATCTCAGGGGGAACACCTTCGGAGCGGCTACAGGCCGTCTGATGAAGGTGGGAGCGGCTACAGGCCGACTCCTTCAGTAGGGGTTTGGAGCGGCTGCTGGCCGTCTCAAGGAGAACACCTTTGGAGCGGCTACAGGCCGTCTATGAAGGCGGGAGCAGCTACCGGCCGTCTCCTCATTACCCTCAGAGCAGCTACCGGCCGTCTCCTCATTACCTTGAGAGCAGTTACCGGCCGTCTCCTTAGCGAGGGGCAAGCAGGCTACCGACCGTCTCTGGGGGAATGCCTTCGGAGCGGCTACAGGCAGTCTGATGAAGGTGGGAGTGGCTACAGGCCGACTCCTTCAGGAGGGGTTTGGAGCGGCTACCAGCCATCTCCTGATTACCCTCAGGATGGCTACTGGCCGTTTCCTTAGCGAGGGGCGAGCGGCTACTGGCTGTCTCAAGAAGACACCTTCAGAGAGGCTACTGGCCATCTCCTGACGAAGGCAGGAGTGGCTACTGGCCATCTCCTGACGAAGGCAGGAGCGGCTACTGGCCATCTCCTGACGAAGGCGGGAGCGGCTACTGGCCATCTCCTGACGAAGGCGGGAGCGGCTACTGGCCGTCTCCTTTGGGGTGCTGGCAGGAGCTGGATAGGCAGCTCCACCCCTTAGCTTGTTGGTGATGGCTCACTCGTAAGGTAGTGCAGTATTCCTGCTATGGCGACGGCAGGCGGGCTCCGGGTTATAGGGGCGCGCCGCCCGGGCTGACTTAGGCCGTTGTCGCACCGAGTCCCGGCGCGCTGCTGCTGCTCCTCCGTGGGCTCCATGTGGGGGTGTCCGGGAGTTCATGGGGGCACTATGCTGTATTCCTTGTGGGGGTGGCTGGGTGTTCCAGGGGGCACTATGCTGCATTTTACTTTCAGTTAAAAGTAATGGAAAAAAAAACATTGCTACTGTATAAATAGCCTTTAAAAGAAAGCCCCGGTTCATTTTTACTATTGTTTTCGAACATATCTTAAGTATGCATCGTTGAAAATATAATCAGTCTATATAATATGTATCAATGGTAGGCCACATTTTTTTTGCCTTTTATTTACGTATGTTACTTTCAGTAGGTACTGAAAGAACATTTGTTACATTATACAGTAAATAGCTTTTTCCTGTACCTTCGGCTCTAAGCTTCATTTAAGTGACACTGACATAAAATTATATGATTTTTTTTTTCAATGTAAGTATATACTGACATTACTGGTACACAACATAACCATTCAGACTGACTAATATTAACAGTATATAGTGTATTGCTATATCACAGATTTTTGTTAACTTTTCCTTCGTGTACCTTTTTCGTATCCAAAGTAGCGGGAGCGCCGCTACATTTCGTATTAAGTATCGAAGCCAGTAACGCCACTACTTTTTCGAGCTAGTAACGGGAATGGGAGCACCGCTACTTTTTATTAGTAGCATTCCGAGCTTTGTGTGTGTGTGTATATATATATATATAAATATATAGTAGACCCTTGCTTGATACAGCAGTACAGACTCTACAAAGACCACCTAAGTTACGTTGGCCATAACAAACATTATCCATTAAATGGGGCGCTGTGTGTTGCAGTACTTATATTTCCTACCAGTTTTTCTCCAGCATAGCCTGAAATTGCTCAATCCCCATTGTGATTGATTACTTATAATAACAGACTACAGTAATACCTGTGCTGTACTAGTTATGAGGAAGTGCTACGGCAGTGATGTGAAATAAGCTGCAAAAGGGTGATATTGTCAGGCATGTTAATGTAAAATGGGCGTGATTTTCATTTTTATTACTAGAATATGCTGTTGTAATGATTTCAAACTTGAATTCTCACTTGCGGCAACCCTGCCGCTCCTGCTGACTGCAGGCCTGCTACAACTCAGCATGTGAATTGGAACATTGGCAATTTTAGGCCAAGTTAGTGTTAAAAGGATATACAGTAGCCTGTCCATCGTTACTTGGTGGAGATTGTTATCCTTCAGCAGCTTCATTCCCATTGCCCAGTGGCAGAATATGACACATAAACAACAGCTCTTCATCCTTTCCATATATATACATATATATATATATATATTATATATTTCCTGACTAGCACCAGATTCTAGTCTTTTGTTGCAGCACAGTGGCAAACTAGACAATACAGTCAACTCAGTGGTGTTGTGGTGTGGGATGAAAGTCGATGTGTGGAGAAATAGTTTGGGTGATGGTGTGGGGTGATAGTCTGGTGGACGGTTTAATAGGTGATGGTGTGGGGTGATAGTCTGGTGGACGGTTTAATAGGTGATGGTGTGACCTACTTCCGCACATCAGGGGAGTTACAGTAGTGTATTTTTGTGTTTATTACTTCATATATTTATGGCCAGTTTGAGGTGGTTAGGGCAGACTTAGGGATTCTATAGGGATGATTCTGGAGAGGATGTCAGCCATAAGCTATTTTTCCCATAGGCTCTGGTTTCTCCCTTAATTTGGATCTCCATAACCTTGTTCTTGACTAAATTGTTGTTTTAGGCAAGTGGACTGTACTACAAGAGCCCTGATACAGAGCCTCTTTCCCAGGTATCGGAGGAAGATGTGAACCCAAATGAATACCTGAAGATGCGGATACAACAAGTCCAGCAACAGAAAGACAGTGGCGTAACAGTATACCCTCACAAATTCCACGTTTCTACCTCCCTCACTGCCTTCTTGGCCACCTATGAAGGCCTGGGAATGGAGCAAATGGCTGAGGAGGAGGTGACAGTGGCGGGGCGGGTCCATGCCATCCGAGAGAGCAGTCAGAAGCTGCGGTTTTACGACCTTCGGGGTGAGGGGGTCAAACTGCAGGTAAATGTGTCTCCATTGCATTTTTTGTTGATTTATTGTAAAGTGGGTAATTAAACCCTAAAAGACGGGCATTGGAATGTTTTGACACGCTCAGGACAGTGTGATATGGGGGAGTGTTGTTGGGTGGTGCGGGGATGGGGACTGGGTGCGTGGAGGAGGTGGGGGGTGGGAGTGGGGGGTAGGTGATGGGAGGATAGTGGTGGGGGTTGTTGGGGGAATGGAGGGTGGTGGGGGAGTTGTTGGAGGGATTAGGGGTTATGGGGGTGGGGAGGGTAGGGGTGGTGGGAGGGTGGGGGTTAGGGGTGGTATTGAGGGGACCATAGAGGTAGGAGTAGGTAGAGGCAGCATATGGGATTAACCAAGGGTAGGTCAGAGTGAGGCCGACAGACCTGACTCGACCAACATGGCGGCGACCTTTTTGACAGCTGTCTGACTTGGTTCCGCTGACCAGGCGGGAGTGTTTTCTTAATTGCAAACAGAAAAAAATATGTATTATCTTTATTTATTTATTTATCTATTTTTGCATACTAACCTACAAACTATAATTCACTAAAGATACTCACCAGTGAAATGTAATGGATGGGTCAGATTTCTTATCTCCTCTTTCTTTACACCCAAATGCGGCACAGGTGGCGGGCATTTTTGGAGACTTAGGTTATTTGATGGTGAGTTACAACTTAGGACAGAACGTCTCACACCCACAGCTGAACTACAACTTAAACCAGAGGTAGAATGAAGTCTACTTTGTTTCTGGCATTCTCCCTGAGGAATACCAGGTGGACACACAGCTGGAGGCATTAAAGGCTTAATAATCTCATGGCCACACCCACGGAGGTAGGATTAGGACTCTTACCTCTATGGGCACAGCCATAGAGGTAAGAATGCACAGCAATCTTCTTCTTCGTCAGGTAGGTGTTGCCGTGACCTCTTGACTTGACCAATATGGCCGTTTGACAGTTCTCTGGCTTCACCGGAGCCTTCTCACGCCAACTCTACCCTATTCCTACCTCTATGGAGGGGACGGTAGGGGAGTTTGGGGGCGGTGGGTCTTTGGGGTTGGGGTGGTGGGGAGAGTCGGGGTGGGGGGTGAGGGTGGGGTTGGGTGGTGTGTGTGTGTGGTGGTATGGGGGTTGGGTGGGGGGTGAGTGTGGGGTTGGGTGGTGTGTGTGTGTGGTGGTATGGGGGTTGGGTGGGAGGGGGGGATTTGGGGGTGTGGGAGGTGCGTGGCCGCATATGCAGACACCCGTCTTTTTAGCCTTGGACAGCATATGCGGACACCTCTTTTTTAGGAGTTAAGGCACTCCAGCCACTCAGGGATGAGTGAGGCTGGTCACTCTCATCTTAAATGTCAGGACCAACTTGCATAGCCCTGGGCTCTACGTTCCTCATGGGGCAACGCTGGACTGGATGATGATCATGATGATGATGATGTTTTCACCAGACAGTTGAGCCATTCAAAACTCTAATACTAAATTGTATTTGCTTCAAATTATTTGAGTCTTAGTTGTGAGGTAGGAATGAATCTCATTGGTTTATTTTCACCTGACAAGCCATGCTCACTCCCTCAAGCTAAGTTAAAGTTGCATGAAATTTGATGAGGATAGGTAGAAATGAGTCACCTTGATCACTATTGAGTCAGTTCTCCAGCCAAGTTTACTTGGCCATCGTATGAGCAGAAAGGATTAGGAGACTGTGCCAGGTTAGAAACAGTGCACTAAAATGTAATTATTCTGATGTTTTGGGGAAAAAATACAGCGGTGTTGTATTGTGATATCTTGATATGTGGGTGAAATATACAGTACCACCCAAGTAACTTCAAAAGTGTTTTAAAAAGCAACAGTGAAAAAGGATGAGAGGGGAGTTAGTATTTAGCATTGGATTGCGATGATCACAGTGCCCTGTGTGTACTCTATTCAGCTTTGTAACTCTGGTTTAGAACGGTGGGGGTTGAGAGCTGTGTTTCTAGTTACTTCAGAGGGTCTGATCTTGTCTGTTTTGTCTATTTGCATCCATATATCCTCTTGCATATTCCTGAAGCAAACTATGTCTATCTATCTATCTACCTATCTATATATCTATCTGTTGCCTGACGCCTTAATCCTGTAACCTTGCATATTGTCCTGTCCCATGCTGTTTCACTACCCTACTCCCAGCTCACACACACCCTCTCTCATATACTTCTCCACTCCATCTCCATCTCATCCTTGGCCTCCCCCTCCCTCTCCCCTTCTCCACTTCACTCACCTCTGGAAATGTATAGTGGTAAATGGTGGCACCCATCATCCACTCATTTGTTGTAATTCTGTGGTGTTTAGGGGAGAGCCTGAAGAGACAGAGAGGTGTAAAAGGGCAGACTTTGCTAGGGAGTCATGTTGTTTGGGGCACATTATACTCGTATAGTGGAGGTCGGGCTAAGTTAATGAATGATTGAAGAAGTTCAGGGAGCTGTTGGCCCTCCTGACATTGAGAGGGCTCTCCCTCTGTGCTATATGGTCCTTGTATGCAGCATTTGTTAGGAGTGTTATGCTGTACAATATTGAGACGGGTGGTAAAAGAAGAAGCTATTCATAGCCTCAAATGTACAGTGATGATAGATGAATGTGTAGTGCATCCTTGAGTGGCAGGCTTGGGGGCAGTTAGGATTGGGAGTCAGGAGCTGAGAGGAAGGATGGGACTTGAATTTATTGATGTTATGATGAGAAGGGGTAGATTGAGATGGTTTGGTCATGTGGAGAGGATGGAGGATGACAGTTGAGTATGATGGGTAAGAGCTGCAAGTGTTAAGCATTGTGTTGCAAGAGGCAGACTGAAAAGACCTGAAAGAAGGCCATCGAGTGCTGCTTCTGGGATGAGGGACTGAATAGAGAGGCTGCTAGAGATTGAGCAGCTTGGAGACCCACCATTAGGTGACCAAGGTAGATGCAAGCAAGCATGTTGGAGCCTTTATAGATGGGTGAACGAAACGAAACTGGGACTACAACTACACTACTACAACAGCCATCTCCGTTTTCCTTACAAATGTCCGATGAGTTCATCCAGGGCAGTTACAGCAAAAAGTTTTGTCTGTCACAACTCATGTCTACTATCCTACCACTGCCACTTTTACAGGGAGTGGGAAAGTCCATTGAAGGGTCTGATGTCTTGAGCAAGTATTTGAGAAGAATGGAAATCTGAGTTACAAGGCTGCATTCTAGGTAGCATGAGAAGCTTCGGAGCACCTTTCTGCTTATTATACATATTACACCTTAAGTTTACTCTTTTATATAATTTATACATTTCTGTTTTTTGTCAGGTAACTCCAATCTAACTGGTTGAGTAGACCTATCAACCATGGGCAAGCAACTGCCCCTGCAGGGTCATTCCATGCATTGAGCTTGTGCTTTCCTGTGGGAGATAGTGCCTGATTCTTGGATGGACAGTGCATTTGTCGCTCTCCACTCAATTAACAGGGGCACCATAGTAGGCTCCATATCACCCCATTATTTAGTTATATGGTACTAATCTTAAGTGGCGGTTTAGGTGGGGCACGAACCTCTGTACAGTGTTGCCACGTGTTCCATACCCGCTATGTGAACGGCTCTGATATATGTAATAGGCATCACAGTAAGATAAACACATAAGAATATAATGGTAACGTGTTTATTATAATATATGAAAGAACAGTAAACTTATTATGCGTAAAATATTTATACGGCAATACAGAAACGTGGCAGAAATATTTTACAGTGTTGCTTAAAAAAAAAGTAGTCACTTTTATTGGCTGTTACCGTATTTCTGGGGTTGGTAATAATGTCACAATTATGATTATAATATAATGTGCAGGAATATAAGTAAAAACGTCAATTTCTATTTTAAAAAAAGAAAAATTAAACCCTCGTGAGAGGCAACACACACACACAGTCGCACTTGGCCAGAGCTTCGTCTATCCTAGGCCTGTTTGGGGACACTTAAAAAAAGACGCGCCAAGACTTTTACCTCTTGGGTGGTGTGGAAATAAAGTCAAATTTACAATATGTACATTATAACATAAAAGAAAATAACCAAAATGTATCCTAAAATAACACAGACGAGAGAGAGGGAGGGAGGGGAAGGCAGACCAGGGGCAGTGTTGAGTGCAGTTGAGAGAGATGGAGGAAGGGAGGGAACGAAGGAGGGAGAGAGTGATTGAATGACAACAAATCATGGCGCCACAACAGTGAGGTCATCTGGTGCCATATGTAAAAATAATATTTTTAAATATAATTAGATATACTAAAAACAAAATAAAGAAATGAAAGCACAAGTTTGTCACTCATAAAGGAAACTAAATTCCCAAGGGTGACGCACATCTTCCCCCAGGAGAGAGAGAGAGAGAGAGAGAGGCATCGCGGGTATGGAAAACGTGGCAACACTGTACAGGGGCCCCACCCAAACCGCCAGTTAAGAATGGTACCACCATACCCACATTGTAAATGGTTTCCATGGTTACAGGAAACTATTAGACTTCTCATTTCGGTGTAGGCCCACCTGCAGTGGGAAGAAAAGTAGTGAAAATGTGACAGGAAGGCAAGGGAGAAGTAGAAAGAGAGGAGGTCAGACACAAGAATATAATGATAAAGGTGATGGAAGAATTTGGCAACACTGCATCAAGCAAGTGAATGATAGTTGCAGCCACCGACCATTGGATTTGCCAGTAGCTAAGCAGACAATGGGTATGTGCTGTCATAGTGTTGGTCAGTATTTCTGCATGTTCAGGATGTGTAATATCACCAAATAACTGCAGGATAGTGTATGCTAAATCTTCATATCCCACATCATAAATCATGATTGTATTTAGTGGTAGGTGGTGGTGACCGTCTTTCACTCACTCGATGTAGTTCTGCCTACTTCTTCCTTCACTTGTATCATTCTTTTTCAGTGTCTGCCCTCCTTTCTTACTATTTCTGCCATCTTTCCTGTCACTTTTTATTACTCATCAGGTGGCTTTACATTGCGTGACAGCCTAATTGGTTCCTGGCTTACAGTGCTGGGTGGTAACCATATAACTAACTCATACATGTTCTTTACATTCAACAAGTGGGTTGGTGGAGGAGTAGTGCCTCTCCATGTAAAAGAACTAACTCCAAGACAAACAGTTAGTGCCTCTCCACGTAAAATAATTACGTCAACAAGTGGGTTGGCGGAGGTTTAGTGCCCCTCCCAGTAAAATAACTAAAGACAAACAGTTAGTGCCCCTCCCTATAAAACAACTAAAGACAAACGGTTAGTTCCCCTCTCCATAAAATAACTAACTCAAAAGACAAACGGCCACCCCTTACAGGATTATGGGATCTGGCTATAGATAGATGGATAATAATATTGGACTTTATCGTACATTGTTATAAATCGTATTATACATCTGAGACTTACTTTCTTAAAAGTTTGCAGTAGCCGTTGGGTAGTCATTATGTTGTTGGGTTTAGCACTTGGTTTAGCTTATTGTCCATTGAAAATAGCAACTGTGGTATGGCCAGCTTCAGTATGAGGATTTTTTTGGAGGAAGCATAGTCATCTTAAATGTTGGGACAAACTTACCTAGCCCTGGGCTCCTACATTCATGGGACAATGTAGGATTGGATGATGGAAGGATGGATGAAGCATAGCATCATATTTAGTGTAAAAAAAATTTTTGTAAACGCTATGGGAAGGTTGCAGTGATTGAATGATGGTAATAAATGGACTCCTTTGTTGCAGGTGATGGCAAACCTCAGGTTCTATGAGAGCGAGGAAGGCTTTATGCAGGACTGTGACAAAATTCGACGAGGGGACATGATCGGTGTGCGAGGTGTGGCCGTGCGCACCAAGACAGGAGAGCTGTCCATTCGGCCAGTGAAAATCCAGATTCTAGCACCTTGCCTCCACATGCTGCCTCACCTTCACTTTGGTGTGAAGGACCAGGAGACACGTTATCGACAGAGGTACCTTGACTTGATCATTAACTCGGATATACACAAGAAGTTCATAGTGCGTGCCAACATCGTGTCCTATTTGAGACGATTCTTTGATGATCTAGGATTCCTCGAAGTGGAAACGCCAATGATGAGTATGATTGCCGGAGGAGCAACGGCAAAACCTTTCATTACACACCACAATGAGTTGGACCTTGATCTGTTTCTCAGAGTAGCACCTGAATTGTATCTTAAGATGTTAATTGTTGGAGGGATTGACAGAGTTTATGAGATTGGCAAACAGTTCCGCAATGAGGGCATTGATCTGACCCATAATCCTGAATTCACCACACTCGAGTTTTACATGGCCTATGCTGACTACAATGACCTAATGGACATTTCTGAGAAGCTCCTGTCTGGCATGGTGCACAGCATCTTCGGCACATACAAGATAAAGTTCCATCCACAAGGCCCAGATGGAGAGGAGTGGGTGATAGATTTCAAGCCACCTTATAGAAGACTACACATGTTTCCTGAACTTGAGAAGGCCCTAAATGTCAAACTCCCTGCACCGGATCAATTGCATACAGAGGAGGCTCGAAAGGCATTAGATGACCTTTGTGTAAAGCATGGGGTGGAGTGTCCTGCTCCTCGTACAGCTGCTAGACTCCTTGATAAGCTGGTGGGGGAGTTTTTGGAGGAGCAGTGCATCAACCCCACCTTTATCATGGACCATCCACAGATCATGAGCCCCCTTGCTAAGTATCACCGCTCCATCAAGGGACTTACTGAGCGAATTGAGTTGTTTGTGGCCAAGAAGGAGGTCATTAATGCATACACAGAGCTCAATGATCCACTTGACCAACGTGCAAGGTTTATGCAGCAAGCTTTAGACAAGGCCGCAGGTGATGACGAGGCACAGATGATAGACGAGAATTTCTGCACAGCACTGGAATACGGACTTCCCCCCACGGGTGGGTTTGGTATGGGAATTGATCGTCTGGCCATGTTTCTTACAGACTCTTATAATATCAAGGAGGTACTTTTCTTCCCGGCAATGCGGCCAGAACAGGGCAAGGGGGGCCAGACAGATGAGGGGGATAAAGAAAACCAGCGGCCAACATCTTAACAGAGTGCCTGTGTACTGTAGACCTTCCTGTGACCAAAGTAACCGAGGCCTGTATTCTTGGTGGTTAAGAAGCCGTTCTAGCACCTCTTCTTTAATGATTTATTATTACTTTTTTTTTTCTATCAATATATAAATGGCTAAGAAAAGAAATTTAAGCAAATATTTACATACCGTCTCAAAAAATAAAATGAGTAAGGAAGAGGTGGAAGAGAGCCTCCTTTACCAACAAAAATATATCTGAGAGGCAGTATGTTTGGATTAACATTTTTTTTTTTTTTTTTTTACCATTAGTTTTATTGCACTTAATGTACAGAAGTGTTCTAATCACGTTTCTTTGTCTCGGGTTGTAAATAGAAATTTAACATTTGTACCAATTTCATATAAGGCCTGGTGTCTGGTGATCATTTATGTTTTATTGTGTTTAAAAGGTCCTAAATTGCTGCCAGTAAAGTTTAATATTTATTGTCCATTGTGACTGGTTTATCTTCACTCCCAAGTAAGAGTAAGCGTTTGGGGTTGGTAAATATATTTTCATCTTCTTGCAGCTCATTTCACATACTGGTCAGTGGGGTAATCACATCAGTTTTCTGTTTTTTTTTTTTTTTTTTTTTTTTTTGTCTACAAACTACGTGTTATTTCATTTTCTTGCCTCAAGGTGTATGTATAAGTATGAGGATACATTATTGTGATAAGTTTTGCTGTACAAAATAATATCACTGATACATGAGAAAACATGATGGTGTAATTGCCCCACACTTTGGAGTAATTACACCGGTCTGTATAAAATTGTCGTGCCAAAGCTCCGCTTGACAGTGGCATTTAACCCTTAACCCGTGGGTTGTGCAATTACCTTTTTTTTTTTTTTTTTTTTTTTTTTTTTTTTTTAAATCCCACCCGGTGGTGCGCAAAAGAATGTGGGGGGGGGGGATTATACTTTTTTATTATAAAATTGGCATTTCGAGGTAATCGTCTTCGTGGGGCAGGCAATTGGGATGTTCTCTAGGGGATGGCGGGATTTGCAGAGGGGGGGGGGGGAGAGGGTGTGTGGGTGTAGTGGGCGTGATAGGCGGCCGGATCGGGTACGGGTGTTGTCAGAACAGGTGTGGGTGGGAAGGAAGGGTTAAGAGGTAGGTGTACTGGGGGCGTGGTGGCGTCGAGGGTGATGGGGTGTGTTGTGGTGAGGTAGGGGTTGGGGTGGTGGTGACGGGCACGGATGCAGGACTTGAGGGTTGTTAGGGGGGGGCTGGGCATGATGGAAGGCGATTCCAAGAGATGGGGAGGGGAGGTGGTGGATGGTGGGGAGGGTGAGGATGTTGGGGTGCGGGTGAGTGACGGGGGGGGAGGGGGGAGACAGCGGGGGGTGTTGTTTGAGAAGGAAGGGGACAGGTAGCAGGTATAGGAATTTTCCTGAGTCGGGGGGTGGTGGTGTGCATGGCGGCAGGGATCGTCGCATGTGTTGGATACTATATGTGCAGGTGGTGTTGTGGTATTTAATGGTGACTTGGTAGGGGTCGGGGACGTTGACTATTTCATAAGAGCCCGTGTAGCGCGGGGCAAGTTTGTGGGGGGTAGGTAGGGTGGCAACCATGACGAGGTCGCCAGACTTGTAGGGATTAGCCGGTGTGTCGTCTGGGGTTAGGTCTTACGCGGCCTGTAGGTGTTTGAGTTTCTGCTTGAGGTGGATCAGGGGGTTGGAGGAAGCAGGGTTGGTGGGGTGTTAGAGGTGGCGGTGTTGGGTGAGGAATAGGGGCGGCTCACTGAATAATCTTTCATGTGGCATGATGCCGTCGTCACGCGGGTAGGTGTTCATGCCCCATTAAATAATTTTAATGTGCGGGTGCGCACCTGGTTGAGTAGAGTGCGATGGCTGCACTCAGAAATGACGTTTCCTTGTGGCCAGTAGGGGGATGAGTGTGAAATGTTATATCCGAAGATGGTGGATAGTTCTTTCCAGACTTTACCTGTAAACATGGGTGCATTATCAGAGTGGAGGGCTTGGGGAATCCCGAAGTATGGAAACACGTGGCGGATCATTGCGTCTGGAACGGCGAGCGTGGTGTTCTTTTGCCGGACAGACGACTAGGAATTTAGAGTAGGGGTCTACAAACGTGGACATGTGGAGAGAATGGAGAATGAAAGACTGACTAAGAGAGTGTATGTAGGTGAGGTGGAGGGAGGGAGAGGGAGGGGCAGACCGAGGATGAGGTGGAGGGATGGAGTTGAGAGGTATATGAGGGAGGGGGGAGTGAGTTGGGGGGAGGGGAATCAAATGGTGGGTGACAGAGTGACTTGGAGGCGTTTTGTCTGCGGCCACCCTTTGCGGGATTAGGGCGTCGGGCTATAGATAGATAGTCTCTACAAACGTAATGATGTAGCAGTAGCCTGACTTCGGGGGAAGGGGGCCGACCACATCAGTTGATAGCAGCTGCCACGGTTTGCTGGCCACTAGGCGACCCAAGGGGCCTGGTGTACGGGTGGTGTCCTTCCCAAGGGCGAACGCTCAGCATGCTTGGATTACTTGTTGCACTAATTTAGAGGAGTGTGGGGCCCAGGAGATTTCGTTAAATGCCTGTAGCAATTTTTTGGCGCTGAGTGGAGATAGGTGAGGGTGTCTATTGTGGCCTTGGGGTCAAGGGCTATATGGCCGGACTGGATGTACAAGTCGCTGGATCTTTGTAGTTTGGAAAACAAATGGGCTGGCATCCAGTCTGGGCGGTCTTTGGCTTGCCACCGTTGCAGTAGGGTGGGCGCGGACTGGATGGCACTCACGGGGAGTATAGAGAGGGCGTCTGCATACATGTGGAGTTTTCCATGTCGGTACAAGATATCAAAATCGAATTCTTCCAAAGTCTCCCTCCAGCGGATCATCTGTGCATTTTTGGTGTCGGATTGGCAAAGCCATTGTAGTGATTGGTGATGATGGTTACGTATGTGCCCGCCAGGTACGCGTGGAAGTATTCTAGTGCCCAGATGATACCGAGGCACTCCTGTTTCGTGGCTGCGTAGTTTCGTTCAGCGTGGTTGAGGGTACGTCTGGTGCAGGCGATGATGTGCTCCCTGCCGTCTTGTACCTGTGCTAGTACAGTGTCTACGGCCACCAGTGAGACATCAGTGTAGAGGCAGAATGGGATGATATAATCTGGGAATGCCACTACGTGGGCTGTGACGACCTTGTCTTTGAGGGTCTGGAAGGTTTGTACGCGTTCCTTGATCCTAGTGAATGGCTCCCCCTTCTTGGTGAGATCATGCAGCAGTTTGGAGATGGTAGTGAAGCCTTTTACGAAACGCCAGTAATAGGATGCGAGGCCTATGAAGGCGCACGTCATGCATGTCTCGCAGCAGGGGGAGGTTGGCTATGGCTTTAGGTTTCTCTGGGTCCGGTGCAATGCCTTCTTTTGTTATGATGTGTCCTAGGAAGGAGATGGATTGCTGGGTTAGAACACTTTTGGATGGCAGGAGTTTAAGCCCAGCGTGACGTATTTGGGAAAAAACCTGGCGGAGGCAGTTAAGGTGGTCAGGTCTGGTCCTGCTGAATATGACGACGTTGTCTAGGTAGGTGAGGCAGATTTCCCATGTGAGGCCGCTGAGGATGGACTTCATGAGGTGAGAGAATATTGCTGGGGTGTTGCAGAGGCCGAAAGGGAGCACGTTGAATTCATAGTGCTTCCCGTTGCTGGTAAAAAAGGCAATCTTTTGTCAGTCCTCTGAATGCACAGGGACCTGCCAGTAACCCGATTATAAATCTAAGGTGGAGAACCAAGAGGCCCCGTAAAGTGAATCCAGGGAGTCATCGATCCTTGGTAGGGAAGTGGCGTCCTTGATGGTGACATCGTTTAGGCGACGGTAGTCCACACAGAATCTCAGTGTCCCGTCTTTCTTTTTGACGAGGACCACGGGCTGGTGGATGGAGATATTACACCGGCATCTAACATGTCCTGGACCTGCCGGTCTTCCTCGACCCGTTGCGCGGGGTTTTTCCAGTGAGCGGGTTGCCAGACAGGGGGGCCGGCCCATCATGTGTATCTTGTGGGACAGGATGGTGGTGTGGCCGATGTAGGTGGGTCCCGACAAGAAGATGTCCTGAAAGTCCAGGAGGAGGAGTCGCAGATTGGTGGTTTGTTGAGGGGAGAGATGGTAGGGGAGTTAGGGGACGCAGGGCTCTGCCTCTTCCATCTTTCCTAATACTAGACCCTTGGGGAGCGTAAGGGGCGAGGCAGAGAGATTAGCCGTGCAGACTGCAGCGAGGTGCGGGGAGAGGAAGGTGGGGGAAAGGAGGCAGGAGGCGATGGTGCCCGCTGGGGCAGCTAGGGAGAATACTATGTGGGTGCCGGTGGGTCGATGCGAAGGGAGCCATGCCTCGTGGTGGGGGGGAATGGTTACGGTGGAGGATAATGTAGCTGGGAAGGTGGGTGGGAGTGGGGTGTTAGATCCAGTGGAAGGGGGGGGTTTACGGCATGGCACAAGCGCAAAGCTTGATGGGGTGGATCTGGTGCCTTATGGAAATGCAACCGCCTTCCGTGACAGTCGATATTGGCCCAGAGTTTCTGCAACAGATCCAACCCCAAATACCCGTCATAGGCACGGCAGGAGGAGTCAAATATAATAAACTGGTGTTGAGCAGTTGTTTTTTGGTGAGTTTAGACATGAATAGCCCGGGTTTCCCCACGGATGGGCAGGGGGCCATCCCCCACGTCTACCAGGTGGGGAGGAGATGGCCGAAGGCTCTGGCATGACAGGAGTAGAAGTGATGGCATAGGCACAATCTGGCTGCTCCCGTGTCAACCAACAGTCGAGCTTTCACCCCGTTTAACCCCTTAAATGCGGATCGTCACGTTTGCGACGCTCGGCGAAAAGGACATAATGGCGGATCGTCGCGTTTGCGATTCTAGTAAATTTTGAATAACCGCGGGCAAGCAGGCTCCAGCTGGTATTGTCTATCAGTACCACCACCCTCTAGCTACAACTAGCATACTTTACCTTTGTACTACTGACCTCAGTTGTTGCCAAGTATCGCATTTTCCCCCCATCCCCCCACCACCACGGCCCGGCCAGCCTGGCTGTGATACATGGCAGCGCTCTGAGCGCTCAGAACTGTAAATCTGCGCTCTCCTCTCACAAGCAGTTTATGCTACTAGGAAACGCTTGTTTCCCCAGTTGTAACACTAGCTTTTTTTCTCACGGTTTGCCCCTGTTTAGCGTCAGTTTACTGCAGGCTTTCAAAGTGACATTATGGCGAGTTCTAGCTCTTCCCAGTCAGTGCAAGCGGCCGACAGGAACGAGAATAAAGTGGCGGGAGTAAGGCAGAATAAAAAGCGCGCCGTGGTGATCTTTTGGGAAGTAATATGACTGAAAATAATGTAGTATACATGTTTTTAGCTGTGAAAATGGAAATGTTTGTTGAGTGACGGGAAGACCGCCGCCACAGTGCATGTCGGCCGTACGCTTCATTGATTTTAGCCTTATTTTCAGTGCTTATTGTACAAATACGGAATCCTAACTACTTTTACGTTGTAGTATAAAGTTTACTGTGACAGAATGAGGCTGTGGTAGAGGGGAAACCGGGTTGCTGGAGGTGTGAAAGTGAAGATTTGGTTACCCAACTTTGCAAGTCTCCACAAGTCCTTGGGTAGTCCACGAAGGCTCAACACCTGTCTCTGGAGAAAGCTGAATGTAAGTACTATCTGCCATACCAAGTATAATGTTCTAGGGTTAATCTCTGATTTTTGGCGAATATTTTCCTACAGGTACTCAGACCGCGATACAACCCCGCCACTCGGGGGGGAACGACTGTACACGGCCGCGTTTAAGGGGTTAACCTGGCCTTGTTGTAGACCGGGGGGCGATACTTGTGTGATGTGGCCCCCACCAGCGTGGGAAGTCCTAAAAATCCAGTTGGGGTGAGGCGCCTTCCCCCTTGCCGCCTATGTCCGCCTTGTCGGCGTCGGGGGCCTCTATGTGGGGGAGAGGGTTTGTTGGGTGGATCATCCTCGATGACCGACACTTTGCGGCGCCCCTGGTTAGCAGCTCTTTGCCGGGCGGCCTTTAGTTGCTCTCTAATATCGTGTATGGGGCAGTGGTGACTGCATGCCGTGAACTCCCAGGGGTTGATGATGAGACTGGACGTTTCCCTGGGAGTAAGTTGCTTCCTGGTGGGCGTGGCCCGGGGAAGGGCTGGTGGTTCCTGGGGAAGCAGGTTTGGGGTCGGTGTCCAGAGCTTGGGGGGTGGCTTGTGGGTGGGGATTCTGCTCACTGCCCCTATCTGTTGGGGTGTGGAGCTGGCGGCGAGTAGGCGCCTCACCAACTGGATATCTTTGCCAATATCCCCAGTCCCTGACCACATTGGGGACTATTCATAAGAGAGTATTAAACATATGTTGGTCCCAGATTTGTGGGTCTGCCTCCGGGTAGGCAGTGGCGACGAGATGTCGCGTTTGTAAGTTAGTGCGTCTAACTGGGAGAAGGCAACGACTATCCCTAGGGAGGGCGTGATGGCTTGGGTCACAATTTGTTGAAATTGGTCCCAGTTCAGCTCCGGGACTACTTTTGTGGCTATGCTTCAGACAATTTTTCCAAGGTGGGGGATTGTGACTGCTATCTTTTCATGATCGTTCTCAAAGCTTATGTCTAGTATGGCTTTGATCATAGACATATATGTGTGTACAACGTAGAGTTCAGCGTCGAACTATGGAGGTTGAACGTGTGGTTTGGTCGCCATGGTCTCGGAATTTCCGTTCCTTGCCATTTTACCGCCATGTCAAGAACCACCACTAGCCACTAGTGTTATGCAGCGTGTTCTGTGTCCCGACTTCTCGGGTCCAGTCACAGTGCAACTCTGGGTCCTTAATTCCTGACCGGGTCAGATCTAGGAAGGAAGGGAAACAAACACCACGAGTGAACAAATACACCAATATATTAATAGAGAAACAATTACACAATATTCTATGACCAGAGTCGAAATTACACAATGCCTTACACTGATATTGGTCTGAATCACTGTCCACCTAGTTCAGCATCTTTGTCTTGCATCTGGGTTATTTGCTCACAATATCACAGGCAATATTTTGCCAATATAGGTAATAGATCAACACAGAGAGGTTTACATACAACACAACCCAGTATACCCACAGGGACAGCTCTTAAGCCTAGGTGCTCACGTGACACAGATGGGTCCTAGCTAATACATCATTTCCGCGTGACATGTACAGCAGTCCCTAGCTATCTTAGCCTCTACATATGTGTCACTCAGGTCGTGAATATACCGTACGTCACACTGGGGGGAAGTGGGGCTTACTGAGGATAGGGAGGGTTTCTTTCCTTGGGGCCGGGCTGGGGGCAGGGAGGAGAGGAGGAGGAGGATCCTGTACTGAGATATTCCTGTGTTACATGAGTGATATGGGCTCGTCTGTCCTGTCCAAAGGGGGTGGGGTTTCAACCTGGGGCTGGGGTTATACACTCCGCACGTGATTCACAGGGGCTCAACTCGAAAGCAAGGGGAGGGTGCCACGTAAGGGGATAAGGGAGAGGAACATAGGAGAACAGTTCACTGGTAGTTCACTGAAAAAGGGGAGGGGGAGGGCTAATAACACTGGGGAGGTATATAATCTGGGGCCTGTCACTCACAGTTCTGACGGAGAGGAGACCATGGCCCACAGGGTAGAGGGTCTATGCAGGGAGCTCCAGGTGGCGGCCAGGCGTGGGAAGCGGGCTGTCCGGGAAGCTGTGCAGAACAGTGGGGCCAATGGAGTTGTCACCAGTCCGGAAGTAATGGGGCGGCTTTCTCGCCACATAGGCCCTGCAGGAGGCAGGGCTCTCGAGACTGGGCCTGAAGAGGGCCAGAAGTCGGGCTGTACGCCGTTGGCCCTTGGTCGTCTTTGGGGTCAGGGGGAGGGCCTGGTGGAGGCCCGGCCCGAGGGTCAGCCAGGAGGAGGGTGCCGCCGAGGTAGGGCGGCCCATACCCCGGTCCGGGACGGCTGTCAGGGGAGAACTGCAGCCACTTGCATCGGGAGAGGCCCTTCGGCATGATGGCTTGGGTCACGATTTGTTGAAATTGGTCCCATTTCAGCTCCGGGACTACTTTTGTGGCTATGCTTCAGACAGTTTTTCCAAGGTGGGGGATTGTGACTGCTATCTTTTCAAGATCATTATCAAAGCTTATGTCAGGTAGGGCGGCCATCAAGGGAGAACTGCAGCCGCTTGCATCAGGGGAGGCCCTTCGGCCTCGGAGAGCAGCTGGGGAGGCCCACTGGCTCAGGGGACTGCGGCCTCCGCTGCAGGGGGAGGCTGACGAGGTAGGGCTGTGTCCTCTGGTCCTGGCAGAGCCCGTCAGTGTCTGGGGTGGCTCGGGCTGCAGGGACTGGATTCCAGGCCTCGGGGGTGCTTTGTCTGGTCCGGATTCAGGTGGGGAGCCTGTAGGGGGAGAGACTCCAGCTTCCAAGGAGAAAGCTGGAAAGAGTGGCACCTTGCTCTATCACCAAGGCAGTGGGGCACACCAGAGGTGACTACTTTTGTCAGGCAGCCCCGTCGGGAACTGCCTGTGCTCCTACGTGAATCGGTGGTGCAGGAGCACTCCTGTCGTAGGGCTAGGGCCTCCTGCCCAGGAGACATCAGGAGGAAGAGCGGACGTACACTCTCGGCTTTCGCCACAGCTCTGACGGAGTGTGCCCTCCCTTTGTCGGGTTGGGGTCACCTGTCCCAGGGACGTAAGGAGGAACAGTTCGGATGTACTCTCTCAGCTTTCACCACAGCTCTGACAGAGCGTGCCCTCTTTCCGTGTGGGAAGGTCGTGTGCCTGTAACGTCGGAAGAGGTCGGACGTACTCTCGGCTTTCGCCACAGCTCAGACTAAGCGTGCCCTCCTTCAGTCTAGGCAGGGGAATAGCAACCCTAGAAGCTCCTCCTGAGTCCTCAGTTAGGTGTGAAGCCGATTCAGAAGACTTGGCGGCCAAGGGTGTGCCTGGGAACTTGCCACTGCAAGTCCCACCCCAATTGTGGCGAGCATTCCCTGTGCTGGAGAGTAGTGTACTTTTTTTTGTATACTGCCGGGTGGTCTGGCTGTGCAGAAGAGGGGTGCCGGGTCGCGAGGGAGATGTGCCATTGTTGCCTGGACATCCGCCCAGGTAATTCAGCCCCTCCATTGTCTCCTCCTGGGGTGGTGGTGTCGGGCTCATCCCGCCATGCTGGTATTTCAGCAAGATCAAGCTGTGATGAGTGAAATGAACCAGGAGAGAGAGGAGCTGAGGATCAAAGAAATGGCAGATGAATACAGGACCAAGATAGGGGAGAAGGTGAGTTAGTGAAATGAAATGGGTGTGGACAGCATGTGGAATGTATATATGAACTGCTTAGTTAGAAATGCTAAAGCGGTGTGTGATGTGGCAAGAGTAACAACAAAGGAGAAAGGTACGGCATGGTGGGATGATAAGATTAAGAGAGCAGTAGAGGAAAAGACGTGGCTAGAGTGGTTGAACTGAAATAAAAGCTGAATATACTGAGAGCGAGAAGAACACAAAGAGACTCGTGAAGAGGAAAAAGGAGGTAAATAATATCTAGAAAGAAAAATGAAGCAAATTACACTGAAAATAGGAAGTTATTCTAGAAGGAGGTATTGACAGCGGAAAAAATGTGAAAGCATGATGTGTGTAAGTGGTGGAATATTAACCCATGGGGATGAAGTAAGGACCAAATGAAAAGAATATTCTGAAAGCCTGATGAGTGGGAATAGACCCAGTGGGCAAATGTCACATTTTTCACGTGGAAAAGATGTGGGCTGAAGATGTCTAAAAGATGTAGATATCTGATTTTTTTGATAGTTCGTTTCACGAGAATTTAAACACGTGTAATAGAAGTGTTGAAATTCTTCTAAAAAGATGTGGATATCTGATCTTTTATGACAGTTCGTTTAATGAGAATTTAAACACGTGTAATAGACGTGTTGAAATTCACGAGTAATACACAGTAATATCTGGTGGAATACATCACATGCATGCAAATTAGAAAGGCTCTCTAGAAGCCAAATGGATAAAAAAAATAGGGACTCTGTCAAAGGCCTTTTCCAAATGAACTAAAACAAAGTACAGTTCCCTTTTCTTTCCTATATATTTTTCCTGAAGCTGTCGAACAGAAAGGAAGGAAGGAAAGTAGCTGGTGCTATGAAAGCCTTGATAAGAAACAGAATCTTGAGTGCTGCAGCTGGGCGAGGCTTACATGAAGGAGTGTTAGTGCCAACTTTAACTTATGTGAGACTATGGTGTGGCATGAAAATGAAAAGTCAAGAGTAAATGCAGTGGAGGTGGACTGCTGAGGAATATACGTGGAGTACAGAGTGTGAATAGGATATGAAATAATGTGATTTGTGAAAGATGTGGACATCAGAAGAGAAGAGTGCACTAAGATGATGTGGTCATGTGGAGAATGGATAACAACAGAGTTGTGAAAAAGGTACATCTGAGTGAATTTGAAGGAGGGAGGAGGCGAGGTAGGCCAAGGAGAAGATGGAGGGATATGGTGGATTAGTGTGTGAGGAAGAGAGGTATGGAAGTTGGTGAGGCTAGGGGACTGACAACAGATGGAGCTGACTGGATGAATATTGTGAGAAGTGCATGATCAGGGATTTGACACCCTTTTTTAATGTGACGGCATCTGGACTGACTCCATCTGATTCATTTATGTGAAGCTAAAGAATGTGGCGAATGTTTTTGGCATATCAGATAGAGCCAGGATTCCTGGGGCTTGAATGACGAGTGAATGGAAGCGTGACCCATTGGATTGGACAAACTTGGGATGTCTGGACGTTGAAACTCATCACCCTGCCAAACGGTGGGAAAGGAGGTCCGGATGATGATGATGGTGATGATAAATATATTACAGTAATTGCTCGTTTATCCAAACATGACAGAGCCAATGGCATGTCTGGGTAGTGGCAACATCCGGATAATGAACACTATTCCCCCTACTATACTCAGACCCTACAGTACCTCTGCTTACTTTGGCAGTTTTTTCCAGTCATTCAGGGATACTGAGACATCAAACACACAGGAATATCCAAAATAATGCTAAACACCAATTAAAAAAAAAAAAAAAAAAAACACTCTACATATACACTACTGTATGTACAGTACCCCTCCTAATTTTGGCACTGTTTTCAGGTAATCTGCCATATTTGGACATCAAAACACACACAGGAATATCCAAAATAATGCCAAACACCAAGAAAACCATTAAAAAAAAAAAAAGAAATGAAAACCAAAAAACACCCTACCTGTACACTGCGTACATTATGCCTCCTAATTTTGGCACTGTTTGCAGGTCAATCTGCCATATTTAGACATCAAAACACACATTGGAATAGCTGAAGTAATGCTAACACCAAGCAAACCATAAAAAAAAAAAAAAATGAAAACAAAAATACTCCCTACCTATACACTGCTGTATGTACTGTACCCCTCCTAATTTTGGCACTGTTTTCAGATCATTCTGCCATATTGAGACATCAAAACATGCATAAGATTATCCATATTGTTAAGTCTGTGTCCCACACTGGCACGGGCTCCAATAGCAGTTGTTCAGTATGGGAAGGGCATTGCCCAGTCAGTTCCAAGAAGCAGCCTTATGATGTAGAGTACACAAGATCACCTCAGGCATCGTGAAAACACTGGCTTCTTAAGTTCACTGTCTTTATTTTCCAAATAATTTCACTTAATGCTTGCCAACTTCATTATCTTCACAAGCACCGAAGATACACAAACTGACACTGAAGTGAAAATTGACTGAAACTGCTCTAGTCTCTTCCCCATCTTTATATAAGCTTACATCACTCTCGAAGCTTCTAGTACACTCTCGACAGGACAACAGTTAGAACAGTTACCAGCTAGGAGACATAAAAAACATCCAGAGTTCATTACACTACATAACACTCTAGATTATTTAGCATACAAACTGAGACAAAATTACATAATTTAGCAATCACATAAATCAAACATGATTGAGAAAAGAGCATATAAATTACACTCACAAACAGCAGGCAAACTGCCAACTCTGATGTGTAGAGGAACTACGAGAAACATTGGAATTTCCCAGCACAATCTAGCTAGAAATCCAGCTTCTCAACACTACCCTCTCCTTGATCCTTTGTCATCCTGACTAAAAAACACAATATATTCAAACATAATCCTTAATCCAAATAATTATACACAAAGTAATCCTTCAACGTATCAGGTCTTCTCCTATGCCGCTTCTGACAACGTCCTTGCTCCTCCACACAGTATACTCCTCCTGGAAGGTCTTGGTCCTCTTCCTGATTCACTTCTTTCGGGAAACTGTCACCATCCTCTTGCACTTCAGCTCCTTGGTCCTCAACATCCTCGGCTGGAGGAGAGCACGATTCCTCGGAGACGTCCCAGCTGTACTGTCCTGGCCCATGGTACTGCCACATACAATTCACATGTACTACCTTTGGTCAAGACTTTCTGCCTCCCCGAATCCGATACGTTACGTCTGATAGGCAGTCCAACAGTGTAAGGCCTGACTCGTGGACTCTGCAGCTTCAGTGACTGTCCCTTCTTCCGCTGAGGATTGTATAACCAAACTTGGTCACCATCATTGAAGCTCACATCACTTGCCTTGGCATCATATTTGCACTTCATCACTTTGACCGAAAACTTCAGAGCTTCTCGCACCTGATGATGTCCCTCAGCCAACCTTACCAGAACATGCTTTGCATAGCTGGAGGTGTCTGTAGGCAGCTCTTCACCACGAGGTCTTCCCACCAACAAGTCAACAGGTAAGCATAACTCATGGCCCAACATCAGTTTTGCACAAGTGTAGCCGGTAGACTCATGAGATGCAGACCAATACGCCATCAGCAACGCAGGTAATTTCTGGTCCCATTCCATCTGTCCCTCTATGCAGTACTTGGCCAGTTCTTGTTCTAGGATCCAGTTAAATTTCTCCACCATCCCATCTGACTATAGCCTTAGTGGGGTCGTCCTGGTCTTGATCCCCAGTAACTCGCAGCACTCACGGAACTTGGTAAACTTGAAGTTTCTACCCTGGTCTGAATGTAGCTCTTGTGGCATCCCAAAATGACATAAGAACTGGTCAACCAACAACTGAGCAACTGTCACAGTCTCTTGATCAGGGATGATGGCATAGGCTTCTGGTCACTTTGTGAAGTAGTCCATGGCAAAGCATATATAGCAATTTCCTCTTTTGGTGAGGGGTAGAGGTCCAGCAGTGTCCACCATGACTCTTTCCATCAGTGCACCCACTAGTTACAGCTGAGGAGGGGCGCAACCACGTTTCTTGGATCCCTTCTTGGCACAGCATACATCACGGGCCCGACACCACTCTTCAACATCCTGCCACATACCAGTCCAGTAGAACGTCTGTTGCAGCTGACTTAGAGTTTTCTACACTCTCTGGTGCCCACTAGTGATCTGATTATGGGATCATCCAAGATCTTGAACCTCACCTTCTTCGGAACCACCAGTTCCCAATGCTTGCTGAGGCCATCGGGTGTCTCCCACTGATGTTCCAGTAATCTGCTGTTCAAACAAAGAAGGTCCCACTGATTCCAGTAGCTCTTAGTCGCAGGACTGAATGTGGAAACTTCTTCCGAAGATGGTCGCACTGTACTCAGCTGCAGCCACTATAGCACTGGTTGTAAACCTGCATCATCTTCAGGTCTTCTGCATCTGATGCTGGCCCTATAACTGCAGTACGGCAGCATTTCTTGCTATGTATCCCATTCCTGCAGCACTGAGTACCATCACTTCTTCCGTCTTCTCACACACTATTCATCAAGGTTCTCCAGCATTTCCTCAGTGACAGGGTTTCTTGGGAAATACTGGCTGGCTGTTGCCTCTTGTCACCAACCTTCACTAATTTATACTCAGCCTTCTCATTTGGACACTCATAGCTGCAGTGTCCCACCTCCCCACATGTCCAACCCATTTGTTGCAATCATGGATTTCCTTGCACTGTTCGGTTCTTGCTCCTTCTTCCATTCGTAACAATCCACCTTCTTGTGTCCCAGCTTCCAACAGAACCTGCAGCCTCTTTTGTTCTTCTCCTGTTCTCTCTTCCACTTGTTGCAGTCCACTTTCCAATGTCCTAGCTTTTCACAATACCAGCAACTTCCTCTGCTCTTCTGTTCCCTCTTCCACTTGTAGCAGTCCTCTTTCCAATATCCTGGCTTTTCACAGTACCAGCAACTTCCTTCAAAATTTTCTGCTTCATGTAAAGAAAGAGGAGAGAGCGAAGGGAAGAAAGACAGAAGAGGAAGGATGGAAGACAGGAAAGGGCAGACACCCAAAGCAGCACTACATCGAGTGAGTGGATGGTCATGTAGTGCTGCTTTGGGTGTCTGCCCTTTCCTCTCTTCCATCCTTTCTCTTCTGTCTTTCTTACCTTCACTCTTTCCTCTTTCTTCTGCCTATGAATGACTTTACACTCCCTCTTCTGTCTTTCTTTCATTCTTTCCTCTTCCTTCTGCCTATGGGTAACTCCACACTGAGTGATAAGCCAAATGGTTTCTTGTACACCAAGAAACCATTTACTATGCTGCGTGGTAACCATATAACCAAATTATGGCACCTGGTGGTTAAGTGGGTAATTAAGGTGCTCCAATAGGGCTGAGCCTGTGTAGGTTTATATCCAAGCTAAGGGGTGGTTGGGGTTTACTGCTCACATAATGCCACTCAGGGATGAGTGAAGCTGGTCACTCTCATCGTAAATGTCAGGACCAGCTTGACTAGCCCCAGGTTCCTATGTTCCTCATGAGGCGACATAGGACTGGATAATGGAATGGATGTGCCTGCACCTTTCTTGCCTTGAATCTTGCACTACGACCAGCCTGAAAAATGGATGTATTGGGCCTGACATAGGACTTGAACTTGAGAGCCCTGGTTAGTGCTTCTTTCATGCTTCCGGGTTATGCCTGCTTCACTTGCACTTTCAACTCTGCACTGTCAAGAGCATCGATGAACTGGTCCCTCAGAATAGCCAACACGTTAGGTGCTGCGCCAGGGTATGCCTTGTGTGCAATACTCTCCAGGTCATGAGAAAGCTGCTGTAGAGATTCGCCTCGAGCCCATACCTGGCTCCGGAATCTTGCTCTGTAAACCTCAGTCTGGTACATGGTCCCATACCTGTGCTCTAGCACTTCTATTAGGGACTGATAACCATTCCTATCCTCCACTGACATTTGGCCAAGAATCTCCAATGCAGCATCCTTGAGACTTACAGCAAGCTGCATTGCCTTCTGCCTATCATCTCAATCATTCTAATCCGTAAGCAACTCAAACTGCGCATGGTAAGCTTCCCAAGATACTCTACCATCAAATTCCAACCCCCATTATAGCCATGCACTTCAATGGTTTGGGGCCTAAAAACTGGGGCATCATAATTAAGTCCAGGACTTAAATCTCCTACATTTTCAATATTCAACCCCGTAATGCTGCCTTTAGATGCTTGGGATCTGTCAAGATTCACCATACACTGTCCATTCTTTTCATATGCTCCCTGTACACAAGCCTGAGGCTCAGCAGAGTAATATTTCTCCACAGCCTCCATTTTCTCACTAATTATCTTTACATGGTTGACTACATGCTTCAACTGGTCATCTACATGCTGTCTGCACTCCATCACAATTCCCTCATTAATTGTCTTCAGCTGGTTGTCTACATCCTATTTGCACTCTGTCACATTACTGTTTACCTCATACTTCTGCTGCCATAGCTCAGTGTACACTTCCTCCTTTCAATTGTTCCTGTTCTTCCTTCATTTCCCCTGTGAAAGCATCTAGCTGTCCTTGCATCCTCAGTTGTAGTTCCCTCTGTTGCTCCTGTAATGCCTTTTGAAGCTGTTCCCTCTATCCTTGCAATTGTTCTTTGATTTCTTCATTTTGTGCCAGTAATTGTCCTTTGAGTTCTTTCTGTCCTTCATTCTGTGCCTGTAATTGTTCTTCGAGTTCTTTCTGTCCTTCGATCTGTGCCTGTAGTTGTACACTTTGTGCCTGTAATAGCTTCATGATTGCCACCAGGGATACTTGCTCCTCCCACCCAGCTCGAGACCTTGTCTGCACACCCCCTTGCTCCATGTTGAAGATTTGACTCATTGCAGCACTTAATCCACACTCCTGACACCAGCGTTACATCCCCATCCCACCCTGCCACAGGCTTCAACAGCAATAGTTCAGTATAGGAAAGGCATTGCCCAGTCAGTTGTTCTTCCAAGAGGCAGCCTTACAGTGAACAGTACATTAGTTCAGCTCAGGTGTCGTGAAAACACTGGCTTCTTAAGTTCACTGTCTTTATTTTCCAAATAATTACACTTAATGCTTGCCAACTTCACTTCACTATTTTCACAACCACTGAAGATACACAAACTGACACTGAACTATACTCAAACTAAATTGAAAATTGACTGAAGCTGCTCTCTTCTCTTCCCCATCCTTATATAAGCTTACATTACTCTCGAAGCTTCTAGTACACGCTCGACAGGGCAACAGTTAAAACAGTTACCAACTAGGAGACATCAAAAACATCCAGAGCTCACCTTCACTGCATAACACACTAAATTATTTGGCATACAAACTGAGACAAATTTGCATAATTTAACAATCATATAAATCAAACATGATTGAGAAAAGAGCACACAAAAAGTGCATAAAAATTAACGTACAACTTACAAAATAACTACACTCACAAACGGCAGGCTAACTGGCAACTCTGATGTGCAGCAAAACTATGAGAAAAATTGGGAATTCCCCTGCACAATCTAGCTAGGAATCCAGCTTCTCAACAATAATAATGCTAAACATCAAGGAAACAATCCATAAACAACAAAAATTCACATAAAACCTGAAGATGGTCTAAAAGTCAGTTATCTGTGATGAGTGATTACTCCCAGGGCTCAAAAAACGATTCCACAACCAAATATGCCACCAGAAATTGGTTGTATTGGTATAAATGGAATACCATCATCTTCACTGGTGTTTATAAGATAAGCTAATAAAAGTACATAAAACTGATACGTAAAAGTATAGAAATGCTGTGAGAATAAAGTGCTCAGGAGTAAAACTTACCTTCATACAACTTCCCACCATTCCAGTGCAAGATTTTGCCTGCATATTCTAAGAGTTCAGCATGTGTAGAGGCTGAATTTCATGAGCTTTCTTGTCAATTTTGTGGAATTTCAACGGGACCAATAGTAGTCAAATAAATCATAAAAAAATTTAAAAACCCACGAATCAGTGTTATTGCCACGGCGGAGGATAGGGACTGAGAGAGTGAGGGGGGAGCCGGAAGGATATGGAGGAGGGACAGGATGGGGAAAGAAGCAAGACTGTGGGGAGGATATTCACCTTCCTGTCAAGGCAGATGGATGCTTTTACTGTACATTTACTCGAGGCTTGCTGTCTGTTAGACACCCAGTGGCCATGCGGAAAAAACTCCTGGTGACCAGGCGACTCAGGACGTTTGCTAGAGAGGCAGACGGCCCCTGTCACAGAACATGTACTCGTGGCTCCTGGTCTGTGTTACAATCTCAGTGGCAGTTAGGAAAGTTGTAGCCCAGTGGCCCTGCAACTTTGGACATTCGGTGGTGATCCGTAAAGACATTTTGACACCGCTTGTGGGTTACAGTCATATTACTCAGGTGCTGGAGGTTCGCTGGAAGTGATCGGACAAGCACGCGGCTTTCACAATTCAGTACATGGACGGACATATATTTTAACTCTGGCTGTGGGTTACGCCTACTTCCCATACACGGATTAAGCCCAACATCCACGACGTCGAATGTTTGAACATGTTGGCTGGCAGGCCTTAGTTCTCGGGGACTTTTATGTCCGGATAATGGCAAATAAATTCAGATAATGGTTTAATAGAGCCAAGAACCGGCATCCAGATAATAGCAAGTAAATTCAGATAATGGTTTAATACAACCAAGGTCCAGCGTCCAGATAACGAACATGTCCAGATAAATGAGGGACTAGTGTGTATATATCACTCGATGTAGTGTTGCTTTGGGTGTCTGCCCTTTCATCTCTTCCGTCCTCTTCTGTCTCTCTTTCCTTCAGTCTTTCCTCTTCCTTCTGCCTACGGGTGATTTTACACTCCCTCTTCTGTCTTTCTTTCCTTCATTCTTTCCTCTTCCTTCTGCCTATGAGTGACTCTACACTGAGTGAGAAACCAAATGGTTTCCTGTACACCAGGAAACCATTAACTATGTTGGGTGGTAACCATATGACCAAATTATGACACCTGATGGTTTTGTGAGTAATTAAGGTGCTCAAATCAGACTGACCTGGGGGAGGTTTATATCCAAGGGGTGGCTGGGGTTTATTGCTCACATAATACCTCTCAGGGATGAGTGAGGCTGGACACTCTCATCTTAACTGTCAGGACCAACTTGCCTAGCCCCAGGCTCCTACGCTCCTCATGGGACAATGTGAGATTGGATGATGGATGGATGGAGATAATATATATATATATATATATATATAGATATAGATACATACATACATACATACATACATACATACATATATATATATATGTATATATATATACAGATAGACAGATATATATGTATATATCTATCTATCTATCTATCTATATATATATATATAGATAGACAGATATATATGTATATATCTATCTATCTATCTATATATAAATATATATATATACAGAATATATATATATATATATATATATATATATATATATATATATATATATATTATATATATATCTATTTATCTATCTATCTATCTATCTATATTATATATATATATATATATATATATATATATATATATATATATATATATATATATATATATATATTATATATATATATATATATATATATCTATTTATCTATATTATATATATATATATATATATATATATATATATATATATATATATATATATATATATCCCATTGGATCCCAGAGCTGCTGGGAGAGACACTGTTCCAGGAGGGTCCTAAGCGTAACGCCCTCCACCTATCGGCTCATAGACGTGAAGCTCATAGGTCCCTGCCCGGGGGTTCCCTACTTTATTAAGGTTTGCAAATTCCCAGTTCTGTCCAATACTTGGGACACTGGGTTCCAATGGTGTACATATAGTGTATGTATATATATATATATATACAGTAATCACTCTAATATCCGGACGCCCAATATACGAACATCCCCACTAACCGAACCTTATCGTCCTGGGATCAAACATTCCCAAAATGGTCCGAAAATCCAAAAAAATTGGAAAAAAAATCGATTTTTTGCCGTCCATAATTTGAACTTTCCGCGCGCGCCACGTGAGAGCATTGTTTTGGTTCGTCATTCCTCCGACGTCCGATAGAGCGCTGCTGCATCCTCCCCACTTCCCGCCTGTCTCTCACCGCGACAAGACCTACGCTCTTCGCCATGGCTGCCCACGTGCTCACTTTTGTGGTGGTGCCGTACTTGCTGCAAGGCCTCCTGCTGCTCTCTGCCCTACTCTTAGTGTGTGTGATGATGGCCCCGCCTCCTGAGAAAAGGAAGAGAGTGGTGTTGACTCTGGAGAAGAAACGGGAGATATTGGAGAAGGTTGATGCGGGTTGGTCTTCCTCTCGCATTCTCCGCGAGTTCAACCTGGCCCGGTCGACTTTGTTCGATATCAAGCATTCCCGAGACAAGCTCATGCAGTACACGGCTGACTTCTCGTCGAGAAGCAAACGCAACGTGGAGAGGAAGGTTATGTTTACCCCCAAGTATGCAGAGATCAACCGCTCCACGTTGATTTGGTATCGACAGCAACGTGCAGCTGGTGTGATGGTACGTGGAACGGAGCTGAAGGCTGCTGCTGAGAAGTTTGCAAGGCTTCACGACGCCCTAGACTTCAAGGCATCCGAGGGTTGGCTCTTCGCGTTCAAGTTGCGACATGGCCTTACTAACCGTAAAGCACATGGCGAAGCATTGGACGCTAACGAGGATGGAGTGGACGAGTTTCGGCACAAGGTGAAAGGCTTGATCGACAGGGAGGGCCTCACTCTCGGTCAAGTCTATAACACTGACGAAACTGGCCTATTCTATCGCTCGGTGCCAACGAACACTCTCGCCGATGAGACGGAGAAGCGTGTACCTGGCCGCAAGCTTTCTAAGGAACGGATATCTGCTTTGTGTTGTGCCAATGCTAACGGCATGCACCGGCTTAAGCCCGTTATTGTTGGCCGTGCAAAGCAGCCTCGGTGCCTTCGTGGGGTGATGGATGTCCTTCCTGTCGTATGGTACCATTCTTTGAAAGCATGGTTCACAGCTGTGATTTTCAAAGACTGGTTTCACCATCACTTCGTCAAGGAGGTCATACATTACCAGACGAAGACACTGGGAATTCCTCGCGACCAGGTAAAGGCTCTCCTTCTTCTCGACAATGCACCTGCCCACCCGTGCGACAAGGACTTGGTTGCTGAGAATGGCCGTATTAGGTGCATGTTTCTGCCACTTAATACGACTGCTCTCATTCAACCAATGGACCAAGGAGTGATCGTGGCAACAAAGCGCCTGTACCGTCGGAAGTTCCTGGACGAGGTGATGGTGGTTCTCGAGGACGAGGACGAGCGCAGGGAAGGACGTGACACTCGAGGCAAGCGGACTTTGGAAAACCTTCGCTGCTACAACATCAAGTCTGCGCTGTACAACTGGGCTAGTGCATGGAAGGAAGTCCCTGTGAAAACTCTTGAAAATGGTTGGTCTCGTCTGCTTCTCGGAACAGATGTGGAGTACGATTTCCTAGGGTTTGACGTGGATGACTTCCATGCACGGCTACGTACGCACGGCGACGATGTTGATGTGGACGATGTTCGTGAGTGGTTGGACGACGACGAGGGCGATCCTGGGTATCAGACGTTGTCTGATATCGAGATCGCGTCTTCGGTTGCTGGTGTCAGTCCCGAACTTGAAGATTCCGACGACGAAGGCGATGATGATGCAGACTCCGCCCAGCAGGACACTACTCCAGCCATCCCCAAGCTGAGCGCACTCCGGGAACATCTAGAGTTCGTCCTAGACTACCTGGAACACCCGGACTGCGACAGGGAGATGGGGCCCTTGGGACTCGTGGAGGAAGTGCGTGCTTTCCGGCAGCGCATCATCAATCGCCAGAATCGTCGGTCCTTGCGTCAGTCAACGACTGACAGTTTTTTCAGGCCCATGACCCCCGCTGTGCCAAGCCCTGGTTCCACTCCGTTGCCTCCCCAAGACAGGCCCTCATGCTCCGAGCCACAGCCCAGCACATCAGCTACAGTGGAGTCACCGCTCGACGTGAGTTTGCGGCTGTCTTCAGAGTCTTCTGTAGTCGGTACGCCATCACCACTACCCACCGATGCACCCCTTGGACGCCTGCCAGTGATACTCTCGGGCTCTGACAGTGAATAAACAGCAAGAACTTCTCCACTAGGACCACACGGGAATTTTGAGTGTTGTGCAGTGAAAAAAACGGTGTGTTGTGTTAAGGTTTTCAAGTTGGGAGAAAAGACTAAGTAGAAAAGAAATTTAACGTAACTAACCTTCTTTGTTTTGGCTTTGGAAACTTAAAAAAACTTGGGAAAAGTTAATGTGCAACACTTAAATTTAATGGAACATTATTTGGACTAAAGTGAACACTGTGAAAAGAACGGACTTCTGTGTGTTAGTGACTAAGTTCAGTGCAAGACTTCAGGAAGAGTGTAGTGCAAGTGCTTCAGGAAATCGTTCTTACTGTCAGAGTCCGAGAGGAGGCGGTTATTCACCGAGGTGGCCAGGGACTTGCTGTAAGTAGCCAAAATGTTTCATGTTGTACTATTTCCCATACTATATTTACCAGAATGTTTCATATTGTATTTTTCCCATACTATACTTACCAGAAAGTGTCATACTGTACTTCTTTCCATACTAAACTTACCTCATGCATGTGCAGTAGGAATGTGTTTTTCAGAGTTCGGTTAGGTTCGGTTAGGTTAGGTTCGGTTAGAGTCCATAAGTACCAGAATGCTTATTAATGTATGAACATACTTCTAAACCCACATTTTATGTTTCTATTGCATTTATTTCAGTCATTTATGTGCCTTATTGGTGTGATTTGGGTGTTAAATAGGTGCTATGTATGTCCGGAGGGAGTTGTATAGGTGTTTTTCTGTGTTAGGGTCCGTAAGTACAAGTCCATAAGCTGGGGCCCAATATCCGGACAAAACCAATATCCGAACCTACCGATGGCTCTATTGATCCGGATATTGGAGGGGTTACTGTATATATATATATATATATATATATATATATATATATATATATAAGTAATCCCCGTAATATCCGGACGCCCACTTTCCGGACATTGTGGGCCTGGACCTGCGGAACCCAAAAATGGCCAAAAAAAGAAAAAAATTCCCCCAAATCCAAATTTTTTCCCACCCGTACTTTGAAATTGCCATGCGGCGCCGAGCAGCTGCTTACACCACGGACCCTTCACCCTTTCCTTGCTCCCCCCTCCCCTGTCAGGGTTGCCATTTGGTATTTTTCATTACCAAATGTGGGCCAATTTGGTAATAGAAAATTCGTTTGGTAATGAATCAGAATAATGCATAACCAAACGGATTTTTCACATGTATGAGGATACACAGGATGGAGATGGTGGATTGTTTGCTCTCTCTGATTAATCTGTTAGCCTACATAGGGTGAAAATAATCAACATGCTGTTAATTATAAGGAGAGTGATTACATGTATTTCCACTTGTATATATAATCAGTGACGAATAAATGCTAGCTTTACGAATTTGGTAATGAAGAGTTAAATTTGGTAATGAAAATTGAGGAGTTTGGTAATGTGGCCATTGCGATCTGGCAACTCTGTTTCCCCGTCACCAACACTCCCAACAGTTACTGCCTAACTTCGATCGTGAGTAGATGCTTGTCGTAGTGGATGCCACACGTGCTTGTTTTTTGTGAATAAACAGTGAATAAACTGCAATACCTCGATGCTAGACCACATGGGAACTTACAGTGTTGTGCAGTGTTAAGAAATTAGAATTTAGAGTGCAAAGGATTGAGTGTGGAGTGCAAAGTGGCAGTTGAAACTGGCAGTTGAAAATGGCATGGTGCAATTAAGAAGAATGTGCAGTGTTAAACAATTATAACTCACAGTGCAAAGAATTAAGTGCAGCACAACACTGGATTACTATACGTGCTTCAAGAGCAATTGCAAAACAACCAGAGCCTTAGAAAGTTAGAGGAGGCGGCCACAGATGTGCTGTAAGTACAATCCCCTGTACACTGCTAGGCCTAAGTATTTTCCATACTTGTAATTCCTCATTCTCTGGTTCCTTTTCATTTATTTCATGCTTTAAGTCCATTATTGGTGTGAACAGGGTCTTAAATAGGTTTAAATAAGTGCTTTGCATGTCCAGTATGGAGTTATTTAGGTGGCTTTCAAAGTTAGGCTGGGTTAGGGTCCTTAAGTACCAGTCCAGGAGCCAGGGGCCCACATTCCGGACAGGACCACTTTCTGGACATGCCTTTGGCTCTATTACATCGGATAGTGGAGGGATTACTGTATATATACAGTAACCCCTCCAATATCCGGATCAATAGAGCCATCGGTAGGTTCGGATATTGGTTTTGTCCGGATATTGGGCCCCAGCTTATGGACTTGTACTTACGGACCCTAACACAGAGAAACACCTATACAACTCCCTCCGGACATGCATAGCACCTATTTAACACCCAAATCACACCAATAAGGCACATAAATGACTGAAATAAATGCAATAGAAACATAAAATGTGGGTTTAGAAGTATGTTCATACATTAATAAACATTCTGGTACTTATGGACTCTAACCGAACCGAACCTAACCGAACTCTGAAAAACACATTCCTACTGCACATGCATGAGGTAAGTTTAGTATGGAAAGAAGTACAGTATGACACTTTCTGGTAAGTATAGTATGGGAAAAAATACAATATGAAACATTCTGGTAAATATAGTATGGGAAATAGTACAACATGAAACATTTTGGCTACTTACAGCAAGTCCCTGGCCACCTCGATGAATAACCGCCTCCTCTCGGACTCTGACAGTAAGAACGATTTCCTGAAGCACTTGCACTACACTCTTCCTGAAGTCTTGCACTGAACTTAGTCACTAACACACAGAAGTCTGTTCTTTTCACAGTGTTCACTTTAGTCCAAATAATGTTCCATTAAATTTAAGTGTTGCACATTAACTTTTCCCAAGTTTTTTTAAGTTTCCAAAGCCAAAACAAAGAAGGTTAGTTACGTTAAATTTCTTTTCAACTTAGTCTTTTCTCCCAACTTGAAAACCTTAACATAACACACCGTTTTTTTCACTGCACAACACTCAAAATTCCCGTGTGGTCTAGTGGAGAAGTTCTTGCTGTTTATTCACTGTCAGAGCCCGAGAGTATCACTGGCAGGCGTCCAAGGGGTGCATCGGTGGGTAGTGGTGATGGCGTACCGACTACAGAAGACTCTGAAGACAGCCGCAAACTCACGTCGAGCGGTGACTCCACTGTAGCTGATGTGCTGGGCTGTGGCTCGGTGCATGAGGGCCTGTCTTGGGGAGGCAACGGAGTGGAACCAGGGCTTGGCACAGCGGGGGTCACGGGCCTGAAAAAACTGTCAATCGTTGACTGACGCAAGGACCGATGATTCTGGCGATTGATGATGCGCTGCCGGAAAGCACGCACTTCCTCCACGAGTCCCAAGGGCCCCATCTCCCTGTCGCAGTCCGGGTGTTCCAGGTAGTCTAGGACGAACTCTAGATGTTCCCGGAGTGCGCTCAGCTTGGGGATGGCTGGAGTAGTGTCCTGCTGGGCGGAGTCTGCATCATCATCGCCTTCGTCGTCGGAATCTTCAAGTTCGGGACTGACACCAGCAACCGAAGACGCGATCTCGATATCAGACAACGTCTGATACCCAGGATCGCCCTCGTCGTCGTCCAACCACTCACGAACATCGTCCACATCAACATCGTCGCCGTGCGTACGTAGCCGTGCATGGAAGTCATCCACATCAAACCCTAGGAAATCGTACTCCACATCTGTTCCGAGAAGCAGACGAGACCAACCATTTTCAAGAGTTTTCACAGGGACTTCCTTCCATGCACTAGCCCAGTTGTACAGCGCAGACTTGATGTTGTAGCGGCGAAGGTTTTCCAAAGTCCGCTTGCCTTGAGTGTCACGTCCTTCCCTGCGCTCGTCCTCGTCCTCGAGAACCACCATCACCTCGTCCAGGAACTTCCGACGGTACAGGCGCTTTGTTGCCACGATCACTCCTTGGTCCATTGGTTGAATGAGAGCAGTCGTATTAGGTGGCAGAAACATGCACCTAATACGGCCATTCTCAGCAACCAAGTCCTTGTCGCACGGGTGGGCAGGTGCATTGTCGAGGAGAAGGAGAGCCTTTACCTGGTCGCGAGGAATTCCCAGTGTCTTCGTCTGGTAATGTATGACCTCCTTGACGAAGTGATGGTGAAACCAGTCTTTGAAAATCACAGCTGTGAACCATGCTTTCAAAGAATGGTACCATACGACAGGAAGGACATCCATCACCCCACGAAGGCACCGAGGCTGCTTTGCACGGCCAACAATAACGGGCTTAAGCCGGTGCATGCCGTTAGCATTGGCACAACACAAAGCAGATATCCGTTTCTTAGAAAGCTTGCGGCCAGGTACACGCTTCTCCGTCTCATCGGTGAGAGTGTTCGTTGGCACCGAGCGATAGAATAGGCCAGTTTCGTCAGCGTTATAGACTTGACCGAGAGTGAGGCCCTCCCTGTCGATCAAGCCTTTCACCTTGTGCCGAAACTCGTCCACTCCATCCTCGTTAGCGTCCAATGCTTCGCCATGTGCTTTACGGTTAGTAAGGCCATGTCGCAACTTGAACGCGAAGAGCCAACCCTCGGATGCCTTGAAGTCTAGGGCATCGTGAAGCCTTGCAAACTTCTCAGCAGCAGCCTTCAGCTCCGTTCCACGTACCATCACACCAGCTGCACGTTGCTGTCGATACCAAATCAACGTGGAGCGGTCGATCTCTGCATACTTGGGGGTAAACATAACCTTCCTCTCCACGTTGCGTTTGCTTCTCGACGAGAAGTCAGCCGTGTACTGCATGAGCTTGTCTCGGGAACACTTGATATCGAACAAAGTCGACCGGGCCAGGTTGAACTCGCGGAGAATGCGAGAGGAAGACCAACCCGCATCAACCTTCTCCAATATCTCCCGTTTCTTCTCCAGAGTCAACACCACTCTCTTCCTTTTCTCAGGAGGCGGGGCCATCATCACACACACTAAGAGTAGGGCAGAAAGCAGCAGGAGGCCTTGCAGCAAGTACGGCACCACCACAAAAGCGAGCACGTGGGCAGCCATGGCGAAGAGCGTAGGTCTTGTCGCGGTGAGAGACAGGCTGGAAGTGGGGAGGATGCAGCGGCGCTCTATCGGACGTCGGAGGAATGACGAACCAAAACAATGCTCTCACGCGGCGCGCGCGGCAAGTTCAAATTACGGACGGCAAAAAATCGATTTTTTTTTTCCAATTTTTTTGGATTTTCGGACCATTTTGGGAATGTTTGATCCCAGGACGATAAGGTTCGGTTAGTGGGGATGTTCGGATATTGGGCGTCCGGATATTAGAGTGATTACTGTATATACAAGTGGGTTGGCAGACGGTTAGTACCCCTCCCTGGAAAACAACTAACTAAAAATACAAACAAGAAGCCTCGGACCATTATTGACCAACAGGTGATGACCGAACAAAGGACATGGTATGGATTGCGACGTGGAATGTAAGGGGTGCGAATGATTAGGTAAAAAAGAGTGAGATTGTCCAGGTGCTTGAGGAAGCAAAAGTCAATGTATGTGGAATAACTGACACAAAATGGAGAAGAGAGACTGTGAGAGAATGGCAGTATGGATGGGGTATATGTGCGCAGTAGGTGAGAATGAGAGGGCAAAAGAAGGAGTTTGTACTGGTGTGTGCAAGAGATGGAAGGAAAATATAAGTATGAATCTGTTGGCTCAAGGATTGCGTGGATAAGGTTGAAAGTTGGAGTACGAATGTGGGTGACTGTATGTGAGTGTATGTGCCATCACATGATCGTGGAAGTAGGGTGAAAGAAGAGTTCTGGACAAATATGGAAGTGTGCATGGAGAGGTTTGAAAGGAATGACAGTGTTTGTGATTGGAGATATGAATGGAGAAATAGAGAATGTGAAGGTGGATGGAGTAGTTGGAGAGTGGGGTGTGCCTGCAGAAGTGGATGAGAATGGCAGTGCTCTAGTGGACATTTATGCAAGGAGGGTGTTGGTGATAGCCAATGCCCTCTTTAGACACAAAATGATCCACAGCTATACGTGGCAAGTGATGAGAAGGGTGGGTGTTGAACTGAATAAATGGAAGGCAATGATTGATTATGTGTGTGTGGATGAGAGAATGAGAAGGTGTGTAATGGATGCAAGAGCATACAGAGGTGGGAGAGTGGAGTTTCTAACCACACAGGGTGGTAGTGAAAGCAAGGTTCACATGAAATGGAGAAGTTGAACAGGAGGAAGTAGTCCGTACAAGGAGGGTAGAAAGCAGGGTTGGCATTAAAATACCCACCCACTCCCCAAAAATAATAAATAAAAAATTCTTACACTGTTAATTTTTGCATAAAACGTACTCCTATGTTCCTAAGGTTAGGTCAGGTTAGATTAGGGTAGTTAGAATGTAAAATTGGGGGAGACAGGACCCTGGGAGCATGCACATGCCCTCACTCTCTGCAGTCATAATCATACATGCAGACAATATAGAAATTTTCCTAAAAATCATACTAATATTGCTCCAGATACAGTATTGTAGTTATTTATTAATTTTAAATAACTTGCTTACCTGCTTTTTCCCTAATATGAGCTTTCCTCTTGGGACACTTTGGATGTGGGTTCTCACTCTTTCTATTTTAGCACTTATTTGGTTGCAATATTTGCAGGCCACTTTCTGTTTATTATTTTCTAAAACATCAACTTCATCCCACTCAGTTGCTAATTTTATCCCACAACCTGCAGGCATTTTGTTGCTATGGTCCTCTCACTACCAAGGAAAAACAGACTGAGACACTGAATACTAAGTCAGCAGTAGTAAAGCCTCACCTGTCCATTTCCTGTATTAACATATACAGTAACAGTACAGGTTATCAAAGGCTTGGCCCAACTGGACCACAGTGTAGAGTCTCTACACTGTGAACTGGACCAACCTGTATAAACATGTCTAAAACAATTATCTGCTCTCCACATAACACTTCAAACCTTTTATTTAGTTGTAAATTACCTTGTAATTGCTTATTGTAACTAATTTACATATAAATATGAGGAATAACAATAAAACCCAAAAAAGCCCAATACCTTAATAAAGCCCACCCCAAAAAACTGGGTTAGGTTATTAAAAAAAAAAAAAAAAAAAAAGTCTTTTCCAACCCCAGTAGAAAGGTTGCAAGAGGATTTTTTTTTTTTTTTATAAATAACAGAACAGAGGAAGGAAAAACAAATGAGTAAAAAAAAATAATCCATACACCAGATTACTGGTGTTCTCTGTTCATAAAATATCTGTAACAGATTTGAACAGTTGTGGGTTGAAATTTGGAGGGAAACAACTCTGGGGAAGCGAGTTCCAGAGAGATGAAGTTCAGGGAATGAAAGAATTCTGACAGGCAGAAGTTCTGCAATATGGCTGAGTGACATTCCAGTCATGAGCGCTACCAGATGCCCGTGTAGCACGAGGGAAGGCATGGAGAGGTGGCACCATGGACGCAACTTCGTCTGAGCATTTGCCAAAAAAATATCTGTAAAATAATGCAAGGGAGGCAACATTCCTTCTTACTTGCAGGGGAGGTAGTTTATATGTAATGACAGGGTTGTTAATGATTCTAACAGCTTTATTCTGAATTTTGTCTAGTTGTCTTAATGCAACCTCTCCACAACCATTCCACAAGGGTGAGCAATATTCAAGCTGAGAGCGCACGACTCTTATAAATTATAGCTAACTGCTCATCGGCAGTTACAATAATCCAAGTTTCTTTGAGGCGGTTTTAGCAAGTGGTCTGACATGAGAGGTCCAGCTGAGGGCACTGTTAAGTGAGACGCCAAGAATTTCAATACTTTTGGAGATGGGAATATTAGTAGCACTGAAGGTAATGTACGAATCTGGCAATACCTGTCTATTAGTAAACTGTATACAGTATATTTAGTTTTACCAGCATTAAAAGAGACAAGGTTGTTTTGTCCCCATTCAATGATTGTAGATAGATCTTGATTTATGGAGATGGCTGTACTGAGTTGAGAGGTAGAGATATTAGACTTTGTAAATGGATGTCTGGGTGTTAATGAACTATGTAGTGTTTAGTCATCTGCATATGAGTGAATGGGATTGTGGGTGACAGATATCATTAATATGAACCAGAAGAAGGAATTTGAGTGTAAAGTGGAGGGACTGTAAGAAAATGTTCTGGAAAGAGGTGAAAAGAGTAAGACAGGGTGGAAGTGAAGTTAGCAGGGGAGTGAATGATAAAAATGGTAGATTACTAGTGGAGAATTGAGAAAAAGTGAGCAGATGGAGAGAACACTTTAACCCGCCCCATCCCGACGTTTTTGGACCTTTTTTTTTTGGCTCAAATATCCGCTCTTGGTGAGAAACATCGAAAATTCATAGAGAAATCGCTCACCTGAGGTTTAAAATACCTGATTTAGGTACAAGACCTTCCTTACCTGACTGGGTTTTCTAACAGGCTGGCACCAAAGAAAACAAGTTCTATGGGAGGGTAACTATTTTATCCACTCATAAACAGTATTTATTTATTTACTTGGTACAAATTTATATGTAGTACAAGAGTATATTGGTTTTCAAACAGTAATATAGGCATTATAAGCATTGTTTCACTCACTAACTCATCACCATTCATGACCTTTTTTTTCCCACATTACCTGATCATCATTTCTGAATGTTTCTTCCTCTAATGCTATGTAAACATTGTCCTCCACATTGTCATCGATTGGGGAATCACTCTGGCCCTGAATGTCTTTATTGGCCAGGTCACTGGTAACAGGTGAATTGCCGAGACAATGGCGTGCAGGGTTGGGGGGAGAGGTTATGCGGTGTAAGGCATTGTTCCTGCTTGGCATCTTGTAGAGGAATAGAGGAAGGTGTCCCGTGTATACGTGCCAAAAATCACTCGCGAAATCGCTCGCAAAAATGGAAAATTGTGCAAATTAGGGACCTTGCAATGTTGCCGCGTTAATTCACGTCGCCGGGATGGCACAGGTTAAGGAATTGTTGAACATAGAGGATGGAAGTAATGCGAGTATAAGTGGCTGGGGAATGGCTGGGAGAAGGAGAGAGGTGAGAAGACAGGAAGAAATCAGTAGGATAGAAGTTGTGGAAGCAATGAAGAAAGTTAAATCGGGGAAAGCCCCAGGAATTGATGGAGTGTGTGGTGAAATGCTGAAGCATGGGGGAGAGATAGTAGTAGAATGGATGTGGAAGATGTGCAGATTGGCCTGGAAGGAAGGTAGAGTCCCGGAGGATTGGAAGTCAGGTATAATTATTCCCTTGTACAAAGGAAAAGGGGAAAAAGAAGTGTGTGGTAATCATAGGGGCATTTGTCTTCTTAGTATACTGTAATAGGAAAAGTGTATGGTAGGATACTTATTGACAGAGTTAGAGAAAGAACAGAGAAATTAGTGGGAGAAGAAGAGGGAGGCTTTAGGAGGGGAAGAGGTTGTGTAGATCAGATATTCATTCTTAGATCTTTAGTGGAAAAGTTTCTAGAGAAGGGAAAGACGTTGTATGCAGCTTTCATGGATTTGGAGAAAGCATATGACAGGGTGGATAGACAAGGATTGTGGAAAATGTTAAGAATATACGGAGTAGATGGGAAGTTGTTGAATGCTGTGAAGAGTATGTACGATGGTGCGAAGGCTGCAGTGCGTGTGGATGGTGAACTAAGTGAATTTTTCTCTTTGAAAGTTGGGTTGAAACAGGGATGTGTCATGTCTCCATGGTTGTTCAATCTGTACATGGATGGGGTAATAAAAGAGGTACAAGGTAGGGTTGTGGATGTTGGAGTGGCCCTGGTGAGAGAGGATAGTGTTTGGAAACTCCCTGTACTGTTGTTTGCAGATGATACTGTGTTGTTGAGTGAAGACGAAGGGGAGCTGCAAGGCTTGGTGGATGAGTTTGGGAGAATGTGTAAGAAACGGAATCTATAGGTGAATGTAGGGAAGAGTAAAGTGATGGTCTTTGAGAGAGGTGAAATCAGTGAATGTACAGCGAGGTTGGATGGTGAGGAATTGGAAAATGTGAGTATGTTTAAGTACTTGGGTAGTGTGATGAATAAGGATGGAGGTTTGGAGGTTGAAGTGCTTGAAAGGGTACAGCAGGGAAGAAAGGTTGCTGGTTCTTTGAAAGCAGTGATAAGAAACAGGGAAGTGAGCATGGAAGTGAAAAAGTTACTACATGACAGTATTGTGATACCAACTCTAACGTATGGAAGTGAAGCTTGGACATTGTTGGAAGGACACAAGTCAAGAGTGAGAGCAGTGGAAATGAGTTATTTAAGAGGAGCCTGTGGGGTCACATGGAGAGACAGGCTGACGAATGAGGATATAAAGGAGCGTTGTGGTGTGGATGTGGATGTGATAGGAAGCGTTATGAGGAACACACCGAGGTGGTTTTTTTTTATTTTTATTTTTTTTTTTTATTTTTTATGCGAGGAAGAAGGAACCAAAGGCCATGAGCCCGCAGTACTAGTTCCCTCCAAGAGAAAAACAAAATACAATAGAGAGCCAAATTCAAGATCCGATCATTTTGAGATGCCTGGACACACTGCGTTTGAAAGACTGGAGATCATAGGCAGGAGGAAATACAGACAGAGGGAGACAGTTCCAGAGCTGACCTGTTGCATGAATGAAAGACTGGGAGTAACGGTTAACTCTTGCATTAGAGAGTTGGACAGAAAAGAGATGAGAGTTTGCTGCCAGACGGGTGCTACGCGCCCGTCGTAGAGGTGGAGGAATGCAAGCAGACAGTTCAGAGGAGCAGTGACCATTAAAGTAGCGATAGAAAAGAGATAAAGATGCAACAGTGCGGCGAAGAGACAGAGGTTGAAGGGAGTCAGTAAGAGGAGGAGAGTTAATGAGACGAAAAGCCTTTGACTCCACCCTATTGAGAAGAGCTGTATGTGGGGAGCCTCCCCACACATGAGAGTTGTACTCACACAGGGGCGGATAAAACCCCTGTATAGAGTCAACAATTGTGCAGGGGTGAAGAAAGAGCGGAGTCGGCTTAGCACACCCAATCTCTTGGAAGCAGATTTTACAAGAGATGTAATATGATCTTTCCAAGATAAGTCCCGAGTAAATGAAACCCCAAGCATGTTCAAGGATGATGCAGGATTAATCTGAATATTATTAAACATTAGTGGGTATACCTGTGGAAGATTTTGTCGGGTTGATAGGTGTAAGAACTGAGTCTTAGAAGCATTAAAGACAACCATATTATTTTTACCCCAGTCAGAGATATGAGCCAAGTCAGACATTAGGTGTGCCATAGCCTCATCCCTTGTTTCTTGAAGTAACTGTTGAGATGGGTGTTGCGGGAACCGAATGGAAAGGTGAAGGGTGGAGTCATCAGCGTATGAGTGGATAGGGTTAGATGTACAGCTTAGAAGATCATTGATGAATAAAAGGAAGAGAGTTGGTGATAGGACAGAGCCCTGAGGAACACCACTGTTGATAGATCTAGGAGAAGAACGATGGCCTACTACGACAGCAGCTATAGAACGACCAGAAAGGAAGCTAGCGATGAAGGTACAGATAGAAGGATAGAAACCGTAGGAGGGCAGTTTGGAAATTAAAGATTTATGCCAGACTCGATCGAAAGCCTTTGAGATGTCAAGTGCAATGGCAAAGCTTTCGCCAAAGGCCCGAAAGGAGGATGACCAGGAATCTGAAAGGTAGGTGAGAAGATCGCCAGTGGAGCGTCCCTGACGGAACCCATACTGACGATCGGAAAGAAGGTTGTGATAGGAAAGATGCCTTAAAATTTTTTTATTAAGAATTGACTCGAAAACTTTTGAAATACAGGACGTTAAAGCAATTGGACGATAGTTGGAGGGTTGGGAGTGGTCACCCTTCTTTGGGACTGGCTGAATGAGAGCAAACTTCCAGCAACAAGGAAAGGTACAAGTTGACAGACAAAGGCGAAATAGTTTGCCTAGGCAGGGTGTAAGCACAGAAGCACAGTTTTTGAGAACAACAGGAGGGTTTGGCCATGTGGAGAGGATGGAGGGTGAAAGACTGACGAAGAGAGTGTATGTGAGTGAGGTGGAGGGGGGAAGAGGGAGGGGGAGGCCGAGGATGAGATGGAGGGATGGGGTGGAGAGGTATATGAGAGAGGGGGGTGTGAGTTGGGAGCAGGGCAGTGAGATGGCGGGGGACAGGGCGACTTGGAGGCGATTTGTTTGTGGCCATCCCAAACGGGACTGCGGCGTCTGGCAATAGATAGATAGATATATAGATAGAAATAGGGTTGGCGCCAGAACTGATCCCTGCAGCACGCCGGCGTTAATTGAGTGGAAATTGGAATATACATCATCTACTTTTACTCTTATTTTCCTGTCACTAAGATATGAAGAAATCAAAAGAACATAAGACATTAGTCCATAGTAAGGGAGTTTAGACAGAGGGAATGGTGCCATACTCTGTCGAAAGCTTTAGAAATATCAAGAGCTACTGCATGAGTTTTTCCAAAAAGATCAATTGATTGATGGATGGTATGAATTAAGAGATTGAGTATGTCAATGGTGGATCTTTCGTGGCGAAAACCATATTGTCTATCACTAATTAAGTTGTTGGATTCAAGATGTTTAACAATGTGCTTCTTAATTAAAGTTTCAAATACCTTACCAAAAGAAGATGCGACAGCTATTGGTCTGTAATCAGAGGGGTCAGACGAACTTCCTTTCTTCGGTTGGAAAACAGACAGAATATAAGAGAGAAGTAGGGGGGCAACTGGGTAAATATGATTTGGAGCAGATGGGGGGGTGGAAGGTGTGTGCAAGATTTTCACAGGAGAAATCTGTTTGGCATGTGAAGAGGTGTGAGGAGTGAAGAGAAGATGAAAGGGGGTGCAAGGAATAACATGGTGGAATGAAGTGATGAGACAGGTTGTGGTACAAAAGAAGAAAGCAGATAGTGAGTGGACGAGAAACAGGGGCATTGAGAAGTTGAGAGACGGAAGAGAAAGTTATATGTTGAGAAGAGAGAGGTGAAAAGATTAGTAAGAGAGAGTATGAAGAGAGTGGATGAGGAATTTTGAAGGAATCTGAGTGTAAAGTGGGGGGGAATGTAAGAAAATGTTCTGGAAAAAGTTGAATGTAGGGAAGAGTAAAGATATGGTCTTCGAGAAAAGTGAAGTCAGTGAATGTACAATGAGGCTGGAGGAGGAGGAAATGGAAAATGTGAGTGGGTTTATGTACTCGCGAAGTGTGATGAGTAAGGATGGCAGTTCAGAGGATGAAGTGCTTGAAAGGATACAACAAAGAAGAAAGGTTACTGGTTCTTTGAAATCAGTGATAAAAAACAGAGCAGTGAGCATGGAAGCGAAAAAGTTACTACATGACAGTATTGTGATAAAAACTCTAAGGTATGGAAGTGAAGCTCGGACCTTGTTGAAGGGACAGGTCAAGAGTGAGAGCAGTGGAAATGAGTTATTTGAGAGAAGCATATGGAGTCACATGGAGAGACAGACTGACAAATGAGGAAGTGAAAGAGCATTGTGGTGTGGATGTGGATGTGATAGAAAGCGTTAGGAGAAACACACTGAGGTGGCTAGGCCATTTGGAGAGGAAGGAGAACAAGAGACTGACAAGAAGAGTGGCCTTTGGTTCCTTCTTCCTTGCATTAAAAAAAAAAAAAAAAAAAAATGTGAGTGAGGTGGAGGAGGGGAGAGAGAGGGGAAGGCCAAGGATGAGAAGGAGGGATGGAGTGGAGAGGTACAGTATATGAGAGAGCTGGGAACAGGGCAGTGAAACGGCAGGGGACAGGGTGATGTGGAGGCGATTTGATTGTGGCCACCCCTTACGGAATTAAGGTGTCTTGACAATATATTATATATACATATATACATATACAGTAATCCCTCCACTATCCGACGTAATAGAGCCAAAGGCATGTCCGGAAAGTGGTCCTGTCTGGATAGTGGGCACCAGCCTCCTGGACTTGTACTTATGGACCCTAACTCAGAAAAACACCTATACAACTCCCTCTGGACATGCATAGCATCTATTTAAGACCCAAATCACCCCAATAGGGACATAAAAGACTGAAATAAGTGCAAAAGAACCACAAAATGAGGTTTTAGAGGTGAGTTTATACAATGTTAAACATTCTGGGTACAGTACTTACAACAAGTCCCTGGCTCCTGGACTGGTACTTATGGACCCTAACCCAGCCTAATTTTGAAAACCACCTAAATAACTCCCTACCGGACATGCATAGCACATATTTAAACCTATTTAAGACCCTATTCACACCAATAATGGACATAAAGCTTGAAATGAAAAGGAACCAAAGAATGAGGAATTAGAAGTGACTGTACCTCATCCAGGGTAATTACAGCACATTTGTGGCTGCCTTTTGCAAGGTTTTGGCAGTGGTGAAAATGCTCTTGAAGCACATACAGTCACCCAGTGTTGTGCTGCACTTACAGTAATTCTTTGCACTGTGAGTTATAACTGTTTAACACTGCACATTGTTAATTGCACCAGGCCACTTCCAACCGCCATTTGCACTCCACAGTTAAACCTTTGCACTCTAAATTCTAATTTCTTAACACTGCACAACTTCGTGAAATCCCGTGTGGTCTAGTGGCGAGGTATTGCAGTTTATTCACTGTTTATTTACAAAAAAATGAGCACGTGTGGCTCCCATTACAACATGCTACCACTCACAATCGAAGTTAGGCAATAACTGTTTCAGTGTTGGTGTGTGAGAGGGAAACAGAGTTGCCAGATCGCAATGGCCACATTACCAAACTCCTCAATTTTCATTACCAAATTTAACTTTTCATTACCAAATTCATAATGCTAGCAATTATTCTTCACTAATTATATATACAAGTGGAAATACATGTAATCACTCTTTGTTTAATTAACAGCACGTTGGTTATTTTCACGCTATGTACGTTAGCAGATTAATCAGAGAGAGCAAACAATCCACCATCTCCATCCTGTGTATCCTCATACATGTGAAAAATCCGTTTGGTAATGCATTACTCTGATTCATTACCAAACGAATTTTTCATGACCAAATTGGCCCACATTTGGTAATGAAAAATACCAAATGGCAACCCTGACAGGGGAGGGGGCAGGGGGGAGGAAGGAGGGGGTGAGGGTCTGTTGTGTAACAGCTGTTCAGCGCCACGCGGCAATTTCAAATTACGGGTGGGAAAAAATTCGGAGTTTGGGGGGATTTTTTTTCTTTTTTTGGCCATTTTTGGGTTCCGAAGGTCCAGGCCCACAATGTCTGGTAAGTGGGGATGTCCGGAAAGTGGACATCCAGATAGTACGGGGATTGCTGTATATATATATATATATATATATATATATATGTATGTGTGTGTATATATATATATATATATATATATATATATATATATATATATATATATATATATAAAAATATATAAGTAATCACTCTAATATCCGGACGCCCAATAACCGAACATCCCCACTAACCGAACCTTATCGTCCTGGGATCAAACATTCCCAAAATGGTCCGAAAATCCAAAAAAATTGGAAAAAAAATCGATTTTTTGCCGTCCGTAATTTGAACTTGCCGCGCGCGCCACGTGAGAGCATTGTTTTGGTTCGTCATTCCTCCGACGTCCGATAGAGCGCCGCTGCATCCTCCCCACTTCCCGCCTGTCTCTCACCGCGACAAGAGTCACCGCTCGACGTGAGTTTGCGGCTGTCTTCAGAGTCTTCTGTAGTCGGTACGCCATCACCACTACCCACCGATGCACCCCTTGGACGCCTGCCAGTGATACTCTCGGGCTCTGACAGTGAATAAACAGCAAGAATTTCTCCACTAGACCACACGGGAATTTTGAGTGTTGTGCAGTGAAAAAAACGGTGTGTTGTGTTAAGGTTTTCAAGTTGGGAGAAAAGACTAAGTAGAAAAGAAATTTAACGTAACTAACCTTCTTTGTTTTGGCTTTGGAAACTTAAAAAAACTTGGGAAAAGTTTATGTGCAACACTTAAATTTAATGGAACATTATTTGGACTAAAGTGAACACTGTGAAAAGAACGGACTTCTGTGTGTTAGTGACTAAGTTCAGTGCAAGACTTCAGGAAGAGTGTAGTGCAAGTGCTTCAGGAAATCGTTCTTACTGTCAGAGTCCGACAGGAGGTGGTTATTCATCAAGGTGGCCAGGGACTTGCTGTAAGTAGCCAAAATGTTTCATGTTGTACTATTTCCCATACTATATTTACCAGAATGTTTCATATTGTATTTTTTCCCATACTATACTTACCAGAAAGTGTCATACTGTACTTCTTTCCATACTAAACTTATCTCATGCATGTGCAGTAGGAATGTGTTTTTCAGAGTTCGGTTAGGTTCGGTTAGGTTAGGTTCGGTTAGAGTCCATAAGTACCAGAATGTTTATTAATGTATGAACATACTTCTAAACCCACATTTTATGTGTCTATTGCATTTATTTCAGTCATTTATGTGCCTTATTGGTGTGATTTGGGTGTTAAATAGGTGCTATGCATGTCCGGAGGGAGTTGTATAGGTGTTTCTCTGTGTTAGGGTCCGTAAGTACAAGTCCATAAGCTGGGGCCCAATATCCGGACAAAACCAATATCCGAACCTACCGATGGCTCTATTGATCCGGATATTGGAGGGGTTACTGTATATATATATAATATATATATATATATATATATACATACATACGTATATATATATATATATATATATATATATATATATATGTATATATATTCATTCATTCATTGCCAGATGCCATGTATCCCAAACGGGGTGGCCAAGGGCTTAGAGTTAATTGTTTTACAGGGAGGGGCACTAATCCTCCACCAACCCCACTTGACACGTAGGGATGCCAACAGCATCCGGTGTTCCCGGGCGGTCACCCATCCAAGTACTAACCAGACCCAACGTTGCTTATGAGTTTATTATTTACTCTACTTCGGCCTTGGTATGCTATTTATGGACATTTGGGTGAAAAAAGTAACGTGCCTTTTATTTATAAAAGAAAAAAAAAAAAAGCTTGATCATATGATGTATGTAGCAGTCACATGCTATTCTTCATATGGTGTACGTAGCAGTTGCACGCTATTCTTCATATGATGTATGTAGCAGCTACCGGGTTAATCCCAACACATGCTTGCACTTATATTTGTGTATAGTAATATGAATAGGTTAATGCAGTCTACAGCTTATTCCAAGGAGGCCTATGTCAAATAAGTCCTTCAAGTAATAATCATATTTAACGTATTACTGCAGTAGTAGTGGTAGTACTGTAGTTGTTAACCCCAAGTTCATCTGAATATGAACCCAGTAGACTGCAGGCCAAAGCTGCCACCACCTTTTTGCAGTCCACCATTCCACTTTCGGGAATAGGAAGGGACGTGAGGAGCATTTGCATAACTGGCAGTGCAGCCATCCAGCTGTCAGTGCCACCATACAAAGGTGCCCCTCTTCAGCACCCCATATTACTATACAGCTATGAAACAAGTACAGTTCAACTCAGATAATGCGTAAGTGTGAAAATGGTCCTCGTTACACCTTCCTAAATGCCTGGTGGTCTGGTAGTAGAACCTTGGGTTGGAACAGGCTGTAGTATATATGGTACACTACAATAATTCAAGTTCTAAATGTGGCTAAAGGTTTCCCTATCATATAAACACTGCCAAGGGCATAGGTTGGTCACCCACTCTTAACTGTTCTGGATATATATATATATATATATATATATATATATGTACGGTACAGCAATCCTTGTAATATCCGGATGCCCAATTTCTGGATACCCCAATTTACGGACATTTTTGGCCTGGGACTTCGTAACCCCAACATGGCCCCCCCCAAAAAAAAAAAAAAAAAAAAAAAAAAACTTTTTCCCCTCCGTAATTTGAACCTGGTGTGCGGCGTGGAGCAGCTGTGTTTTGACATGTAGTTCCACCGATGTCTGCTATAGCGCCTCTGCATCCTCCCCATTTCCCACCCATCCTTCATCGTGAGTGCATGCTTGTCACCATGGCCTCCCACGTGCTTGCTTTTGTGGTGGTGCCCTACCTCCTGCAGGCTCTCCTGTTTCTCCCCTGCCTCTTCTTCGTGTGTGTGATGGCGGCACCGCCACCCGAGAAGAGGAAACAAGTGGTTCTGACTCTGGAGAAGAAGAGGAAGATATTGGACAAGGTGGACGCGGGATGGTCGATGTCATGCATCAATTCAACCTGGCCTGCTCTACATTGTTTGATATCAAGAGATCCCGCGACAAACTTACCCAGTACACGGCTGACTTCGCATCGAAGACCAAATGCAACATGCATAGGGAGGTTATGTACCCTTCCAGGTTTGCTGAAATCGACCGCTCCACTCTGATTTGGTTTCGCCAACAACATGCTGCTGGTGTGCTGGTGAGTGGTACGGAGCTGAAGGCTGCTGCTGAGAAGTTCGCAAGGCTCCAAGATGCCCCAGACTTCAAAGTATCCGAAGGTTGGCTCATTGCTTTCAAGTTATGACATGGACTTACCAATCATGAGGCCCATGGCAAAGCTCTGGAGGCCAACGAGGATGGAGTAGAGGAGCTTTGGCAGAAGGTGAAGGGCTTGATCGACAGGGAGGGCCTCACTCTCAGTCAAGTCTACAACTCTGACAAAACTGGTCTATTCTATCGCTCGTTGCCAACAAACACCCTAGCCGAGGAGATGGAGAAGCATGTACCTGGCCACAAGCTCTCCATGCAACGGATATCTGCTTTGTGTTGTGCCAATGCTAATGGCATGCACAGCTCAAGCCTGTTATTGTCGGCCGTGCAAAGCAGCCTCGGTGTCTTCGTGGGGTGACGGATGTCCTTCCTGCGGTGTGGTACCATTCTGTGAAGGCTTGGTTCACAGCCAAGATCTTCAGAAACTGGTTTCACCAGCACTTCATCAAGGAGGTCATCCATTACCAGATGAACACACTGGGAATCCCACACGACCAGGTAAAGGCCCTCCTTCTGGACAATGCACTTGCGCATCCATCCGACAAGGAGTTGGTGGCTGAGAATGGCCGAATTAGGTGCACGTTTCTGCCACCTAATACGACTGCTCTCATCCAATCAATGGACCAAGAAGTGATCGTGGCAATGAAGAGGTTGTACCGTCGGAAGTTCCTGGACGAGGTGATGGTTGTTCTCGAAGACGAGGATGAGCGCAGGGAGGGACAGGACACACAAGGCCAGCGGACTTTGGAAAACCTTCGCCACTACAACATCAGGTCTGCCACCTACAACTAGGCCAGTGCATGGAAGGAAGTCCCTGTCAAGACTTTGGAAAGTGGTTGGTTTCGTCTGCTTCTCGGAGCCAATGTGGTGCACGATTTTCTAGGTTTTGACGTGGATGACTTCCATACATGTCTTTGTGCAGCTGGCGACGATGTTGATGTGGGCGAAGTGCGTGAATGGTTGGATGATGACAAGGGCAATCTTGGGTGTCAGATCATGTCTGACATCGAGATCACATCTTCAGTTGCAGGTACAATTACCCAGCTTGAAGATTCCGACGAGGAAAGCGACAATGATGCAGACTCCTCTTAGCATGCCACTACTCCGGCCATCCCAAAGCTGAGCACACTCTGGGAGCACGTAGAGTTTGCTCTGGACTACCTTGAACACCTGGACTGCGACAGAAAGATGGGACCCTTGGGACTTGACACTTTGAGGCAGTGCATAATTATTCGCCAGAATCATTTTTCCTTGCGTCAATCAACAATTGGCAGTTTTTTCAGGCCTGTTACCCCCGCCGTGCCCAGCCCTGGCTCCACACCACTGCCTCCCCAAGACAGGCCTTCCACCTGCGAGCCACAGCCCAGCACATCAGCCACGGTGGAGTCGCCACTGGACGTGAGTTTGTGCCTGTCTTCAGAGTCATCTGCAGTAGGTAGTACATCACCACATCCCAGCGATGCGCCCCTAGACCACCTGCCTCACCTACTCTCGGACTCTGACAGTGAATAAACAGCAAGAACTCGCCACTAGACCACATGGGAATTTACAGTGTTGTGCAGTAAAAGGAACAGTGCGCAGTGTTAAGAAAGTAGAATTCAGAATGCAAAGACTTAAGTGCAGTGTGCAACACTAGTTACATGAGAGTACAGTACTGTACAGTACAACTGAGTGCAAGTGAGAAAAGAATGTGCACTGTTAAGAAATTAGAGTTCACACTGTTAAGAAATTAGAGTTCAGAGTGCAAAGACTTAAGTGCAGAGTGCAACACTGGTTACAGGAAAGTTCAATAGAGCACAAGTGGGAGACGAATGTGCAGCGTTAAGAAATTTGAATTCAGAATGCAAATGACTAAGTGCCGTGCAAGACTTGTTTACTGTAGGTGCTTCTGGTGCACCTTTTTCCTGTCAGAGTCTGAGAAGGGGCGGGTTATTCATCGAGATGGCCATGGACTTGTAAGTACCCAGAATGTTTAATAACGTACTGTATTTTCCATACTCACTCTAAAACCTCATTCTCTGGTTCCTTTGCATTTATTTCACTCTTTTATGTCCCTTATTGGCGTGAATAGGGTCTTAAATAGGTGCTATGCATATCTGGTAGGGGCCAAATATCTGGATGGGCCCAATTTCCAGACATGTCTTTAACTGAATTACATTGGATATTAAAGGGATTACTGTAATCCATCAATTACCGGAACATAATAAAGCAAAAGGTATGTCTGGGTAGTGGTAACATCTGGATAGTGAACACTATTCCCCAACAATACCCAGACCCTACCTATACCTAGACATGGGGTAATCATAATCTGTAATCGTAATTGACTGTAATCGATTATAGACTTTTGTGTAATCATAATCATAATCAATTACTTAGGCATTTTTTTCAGAGTAATCACAATCGTAATCAAATACAGTACTCTCATATTGTGATCGTAATCATGGTTACTTTTACAATTACAAGGTCCCAGATAAGGTATTCTTCCACAAATACTCATCAAGAATAAAATACTGTAGTTCAGTGTCAAACAGTCAAATATACACCATAATAGTCCACAAGTAATAAGAAAACAAAAGTGAACTGTAGGTTATCACTTAGAAGCTTCCATATAATGTCCTACCTAAGCTAGAATAATATCACCTGGGAAGATCTCAGTTGGTTAAAAAGTTAACAGAACGAAAGGGTCAAGGACAAAGTGAAGAAAAGTCTCGGAGCTTGAATTATTAAAACACATTTATATTGCATCCATCCATCCATCATCCAATCCTACGTTGCCCCATGAGAAGCGTAGAAGCCCGAGGCTAGGCAGTTGGTCCTGATATTTAAGATGAGAGTGACCAGTCTCACTCATCCCTGATTGGCAATACATGAGCAATAAACCCCAATCACCCCTTGGATATAAACCTTCACCGGCTCAATCCAACTGGAGCACAATAATTACCCACTAAACCACCAGGTGCCAAAATTTGGTTATATGGTTACCACTCGGCATAGTAAATGGTTTCCTGGTGTACAGGAAACCATTTGGCTTGTCACTCAGTGTAGAGTCACCCACAGGCAGAAGGGAGAGGAAAGAATGAAGGAATGAAAGACAGAAGAGTGTAAAGTCACCTAAATTGGCAAAAAAAATAAAGGAACAACTTACTGGACATAGCAATGTACAGTATATTTTTATCCAGAGTAACAGTCGCCATAGGTTCTGCAGAGCTTGACTCTATGTTCTTCCTTATGCAGGCAATTCTTATTAAAATGATTTGCATATAAGATATAAATCCCTAGAAAATATCAGTATTATATTACTGGACAATGTTTTTGCTTTTAAAAACTGACCAGCTATTTACTTAATCAATGTCAAGTATAAAAGAAACGTGCTCATAATTATATAGTGCATAACAGTACATGCAGTCATGACTGTAATCATGATTACTTCTTATGTAATCGTAATCAGTTACTCTTACTTTTACTGTAATCATAATCGTAATCATAATCTGAAGTTTGCAAAGTAATTGTAATCGTAATCGATTACAATACCCCTGTAATCGCCCCATGCCTGCCTATATCCACCTTCAACCTATTCCAAACTTATTTCTACAGTACCTATGCTTAAAATGGCAGTGTTTTCCAGTCATTCAGGCATATATAAACATCAAAACACACATAGGCATATCAAAAGTAATGGTAAACATCAAGAAAACCCTGCAGGAAAACCACTGAAAACAAAAAAACACCCTACCCAAACACTTCTGTATGACCCTCCTTATTTTGCTAGTGTTTTCAGGTCATTCTGGCATATTTTGGCATCAAAACATAAACAGGAATATACTAAATAATTTTCAACACCATGAAAACCATGCATGAAAACCACTGAAAACCAAAAAACACCCTACCTAAACACCACTGTATTTACAGTACCTCTCCTATTTTTGGCACTGTTTTCGGGATATTCTGGCACATTGTGACCTCAAAATACACATAGGAATATCCTAAATAAATTTTAGCACCAAGGAAACTACGAAAGAAACCTAAAGCTGCCTCCCGAAACACATTCAATTGGAGTACTTACCACCCAGAGCATCGCTGCCAGGCTTTGTAACCCGCCACCTCCAGCGGGTTGTCCCGTGTGGTCTAGTGGCAAACACTAGAGCCTAACAGAGGTCAAAGAACTCGTCCTCGTCTTCCTTAACCTGCTGGAGCTGGGCGATGACTGGGGATGTGCGGTGCAGTGATGGTGGCCTACCCACCTCAGGGGACTCCAAAGACAGCCGGAAACCTACATCTAACAGAAATTCAGCGGCTGTCAACGTGCTCAGTTGTGGATCTGAAGGTGAAGACGGGAAACGAGGTGGTGGTGGTGGTGGTGGTGGTGGTGGTGAGAATGGGCTGGCACTCATGGGGGTCACAGGCTTGAAGACATATAGACGTGTACGGTAAGTAGGAAGACTACTGGGCCTTGAAAGCAGGCTGTGAAGCCTATGCCCAGAGTTGGACACACACACACACACACACACACACACACACACACACACAAAAGACTTGATGAACAAGTCAATCCTTGTTTGATGGTAGGACCGACGATTCTGCCGGAGGATAACAGCGTCTCGGACTGCCCGCAGCTCCATTGCCAGGCGGAGTGGCACCAACTCCCTGTCACAGTGCGGATGCCTGGCATACTCCAGCATCCCCTCCAGGTAGCCACAGAGGACACTGAGATGAGGGAGTGAAGGAGTTGCAGAGGGCTGCGAGTCAGGGTCCTCATCCTTGTCCTCGTCGGTCCCGCTGTCTTCATTCCATGCCAGCAGAGGCAGCAGCGGCGATTTCCTCATCAGACATGGTCTGGTAGTCATGATCGCCATCGTCGTTGTACAACCAATCCCACACGTCATCAACATTCACCTGCTCTCCTGCCTGTCTAAGGCAACTGTGGAAATCTTCCACATCAAAGCCCTTGAAGTTGTGCTAGGCTTCGATTCCCTGCAGGAGACGAGACCAACCGTTCGCAAGGGTTTTGATGGGGACTTCCCTCCACGCATTCTCCCAGTTGAACAAGGCAGACTTCAGGTCATAACACCGAAGATTCTGCATGGTCTGCTCCCCACATGTGTCTTCCACTGCGTCCTCGTCCTCCAGCACCACCATCACCTCGCTGAGGAACCTCAGGCGGTACAGTCTCTTCGCAGCCACAATCACACCATGGTCCATTGTTGAATCAGAGCAATCGTATTAGGTAGCAGAAACATGCACCTTATCTACCTGTCAAAAGCAACCAAATCCTTCTCAGAAGGATGTGCAGGAGCATTGTCCAGGAGCAGGAGTGCCCTCACCTGATCATGAGCAATTCCAAGGACCTCCATTTGATAATGGATAACCTCTTTAATGAAATGTCTTTGGAACCAATCTCTGAAGATCTTAACAGTAAACCAGGCCTTCACAGAATGGTGTCACACAAAAGGCGGGCTATCCATCGACCAAAGGAGACAACAAGGTCGTTTTGCACGCCCAACAACAACAGATTTGAGGCAGTGCGTCCCGTTAGCATTGGCACAGCACAAAACAGGGACATGTTGTTTGGATAACTTCCAACCAGGCACCTTTCCTCAGCCAGGGTGTGGATGGGCAAGGGGGGGTAGAACAGACCAGTTTCGTCAGCATTATAGAGTTGACCAAGGGCAAGGCTTTCGTCCTTGATCAGGCATTGCACTTTCTGGCAAAATGGATCAACTTCTGTTGCCGTGTCCAAGGCTTTGCCATGTGCCTTACGCAGTAGTTTAACCCGTCACGTCCCAAGTTATTTCGCACCTCTGACACCCCCCAATCCCAAGGTATTTTCGAAACTTTTTTTTTGGCTAAAACCAACCTCCACTTTTGTTGAGAAACATCGAAAATTCATAGAGAAATCGCTCACCTGAGGTTTAAAATACTCGATCCAGGTACCAGTACCTCCTTACCTGACTGGGTGTTCTAACAGGCTGGCACCAGAGAAAACGAGTTCTACGGGAGGGTAACTATTTCACACCACTCATAAACGCTATTTATTTATTTACTTGGTACGAATTTACATGTAGTATGAGAGTATATTGGTTTTCAAATGGTAATATACGCATTTAAGCATTGTTTCACTCACTAACTCATCACCATACCTGACCTTCTTTTGCCACATTACCTGATCATTATTTCTGACTGTTTCTTCCTCTAATGCTATGTAAACTTTGTCCTCCACATTGTCATCGATTGGGGAATCACTCTGGTCCTGAATGTCTTTACTGGCCAGGTCACTGATAACAGGTGAATTGCCAAGACAATGGCATGAGGGGGGGAGAGGGAAGGTTATGCAGTGTAAGGCATTGTCCCTGCTTGGCATCTTGAAGAGGAATAGAGGAAGGTGTCCCACGTATATGTACGAAAAATCACACGCGAAAATTGAAAATTGTGCAAATTAGGGACCTTGCAATTGAACGTACCAGTACGTCGCCAGGACTGGCAAATGCAAAATGTTGCAACGTACCCATACATCGATGGGACGGGGCGGGTTAAACCTGAAGAGCCATCCCTCCGACGCCTTGAAGTCCTGGATGTTGTGCAGACATGCAAACTTCTCAGCAGCAGCCTTCACCTTGGTCCCACGCACTAGCACACCGGCACCACATTGATGATGAAACCACATCAAAGGCGAACGGTCGATAATGGCGTGCCGGGCCTGGGCCATTACCTTCCTGTCGCCGCGTCGTGTGCTTTCACCAAAGTCCTGTCCATACTACAAGCGCATGTCGCGTGACTTCTTGATATCGAACAGTGTTGAATGGGTTAGATTACAACATATTTGTGAAGAACACATCCTGTGGTCCAGCCTGGGTCATCCTTGCCCAATATCTAATGCTTCTTCTCCAGACTCAGAACCTCCTCCTGCTTTTCAGGTGGTGGTGGGGCCATCACCACACACACAAGAATGCAGCATAGCATGGCTACAACCTGAAGAAGGTAGGGAACCACAAGAAAAGCAACCGCAGTCACAGCTATCACTGCAAATGGAACCACTCAAGGGGGGCAGAAAGGCGGGAACTGAGGTGTGGGTTTCTGTTCGCCTGCAAGCAGGAGAGTACAGCGCTGCCATACTGCACCAAACAGTTGCTTTTGAGTACAAAGGAAGCCACTCGCAGCAAACCGACATCTGTCTATAAGGCTCACTTCTGTTTGCCCAGGCAAGGGTTAGCATGTGACAGCAACAGCAGATGACCAGTAGAGCACCGCCTCAGGCAGTGTATGACTCATGCGGCCTGCCAGGCGACTCTGACCATTCGGTAGGGAAGCGGACAGGTGTGCATGATGGGGGGTTTCTGCACTAACCCTGGAGGCTAGAGGACTCCTGCCATTCAGAGAGCAGTACATTTACTCGTGGGTTGTGGCCTGTGTTACCTGCATGATGGCCACCAGTACCCCTCAGCCAGGAACAACGCTCGCCTCCTCGGTTCAATAACAGCCATAGAATTTTCTCGAAGATATACTCAATCTCTTTCCCAGGCAAAATTACATAGGATATCTCTGTTTAACCTACCAACCCTAACCCTTCCTAACAGGGCTGCATGGCTAAGGTGGCTAACTGTGGTATTGAAATGAATACCCATACCAAATGGAAGTGCATTATATAGTACAGTACAGTATTGTACTGTATATACAGTACTGTACACACATACAGTAGAATACAGTACTGTGTACAGTACAATACTGTAGTAATGTACTATCATATGCATTGGTATAGAAATTATTGCAGTACCGATACTCTTTGTCATCATGGCGTGTGAAGGAATATCTTTGTGTGTGTGGTGCGTGTGTGTCTCCCGGTGGCCGCGCGATTTTCAACCTTTGATAGAGAGGTGGACGGGCGCTGTCACCGAACATGTACTTGCGGGTTGTGGTCTGTGTTACACGCATGGTGGCCACCTGCACCCCTCATCCAAGAACCACACTAGCTTCATCCTTTCAAAACTAACCATAGGAGTTTCTTGAAAATATGTTCAATATGTTTCCCTGGCAAAATTACAGCACACAGTTTAACTGTATTTTACCTTACCATACCTAACCTATCCCAATATGGCTGCTTGGCAAAGGTGGGTGACTGGCACTGAAACGAATACTCATACCTAATGGATGTGTACTGCACAGTATTATACTGTACATACACACAGAATAATGTACTGTGTACATTACTCTGTAGTACTGTACTATCATATGCACTGGTACAGAAATTACTTTACTGTACTGATATTGTACTCAGCATGGGATGCTCTCTCTCTCTCTCTCTCTCTTTGTGTGTTGTGTGAGTGCCTCTCAGTGGCTGCGCAATTTTCAACGTTCGGTAGAGAGGCGGATGGGTGCTATCACCAAACGTGTACTCGTGGCTTGTGGTCTCTGTTCAATGATGGTGGCAGCTGGGCAAAACTTAGCCCTGTGGCCGCGCGACTATTGACGTTCGATGGAGAGGCAGACGGGCACTGTCAGTGAACATGTACTTATGGCTTGTGGTCTATGTTACACGCGCGGTGGCAGAGGAAAGAGCTAGTCCGGTGGATGTGCGATACTAGACATTGGGTAGGGATGCATACAGTCATATTGCTCGGCTGCTGGAGGTTCATTGGGAGTGATCGGATGAGTGTGCGACTTTGACCGTTCAGTACAAGAGTGGATGGACATTTTAGCTCTGATTGTGGGTTACGGACTTCTTCCCACTCACGGCTCGAACCCAGCGGCCACGATACCGAATTTTGGACATGCCAGCTGGCCAGCTGAAGTTCTTGGGCACTTTTATGTCCGGATAATAGCAAGTAAATCCAGATAATGGTTTAATAGAGCCAAGGCTCTGCGTTCGGATACTGAACATGTCCGGATAATGAGTGTCCGGATAACTGAGGGATCACTGTGTATATATATATATATATATATATTTATAATAATAATGTACCAGTACCCATGAACTCAGTAAGAGCGAGGAAAACAAATCACTTGATTTAAAATTTGATGAGTCTACACAATTCCTGACATCTTCAGAAATTCAATGGCAACTTAACAACTTATAACAGGTCATGTTAGCATTGTTTGCTGCTACAGCCTATGTCAGAATAATCATTCAGGTCAACCAAAAGTCTGAAAACTCACCACAAACCTGTGTTAACTTGTTCCACAACTCAAGCTTCTTTCCCCTCTCCCCTTTGGCTTCATCTTGTTCTGCCACTGATATTTTAACATTCAGTGGCTCCAAACTTCCCGTGGCAACTCCATTTTCCCATTTTTCACCTGGCTGAGTCTCACTTTCTCCACTGCCAGAACTCAATGCATTGAGAATGCAGAACATCTGATGTCAGTAGATTCAATGCAGGTGTGGTAAAGTTGTAAACATTGGGTAACGGTCGATGGTTTGACTGCAAAACTATTTTATACTGAAAAATAATGCAACAGTAAATTTGAATGCTGTAATAAAATACCGGCATTCATATCATGGCCTACAAACAATAAGTTCAGTATATGTCTATTATGAATTACTATTAACATAAACAACACTGTCAGTAACACATTATATAATTATCAGTACTCGGTCCCCAGTCAATGTTCTTACTGACTCCACTTTCTGATTTTAGAAAATGGCAACAAAACATTAAACAACTAAAGATTGCTATATTTTTTATTAAACAACATTTGTCCGGTGTTGTATAAAAATCGTACAAACATTACAGTTACCATGGATGGAAGTAAATTCAGTATAACCTGAATTTTATACAATTTTAATTCCTGAAAATATCTGAGGCCAGAAAAAAAAAAAAAAAAAAAAAAAAAAATCTTGGCTAAAACCCTGAAAGCCAACCCCTAGGGATTATTCGTCTGGGCTAAACCTAGATAGATAATATAGCCCTGCTAGGGTTATGGGAGGACACTAACCATATACGGTGTATAAGTAAGCCTAGATGCCCCATCACCCAGTCTTTAGTACAACGGTGATGGGTCTGCACGGCTGGCATCTTGAAGTGGTCCAGCATGTAATAGTGGCACTTGTTTTAGAATGAATTCAGACCATGAAAATAAATGTTGTGGTGGTGGTGGTAAAAGTAATTGCTGTTGTGGTAGTGGTTGTTGTTGTGGTTATTATGGTGGTGGCAGTGGCATTTTTTTTTTTTTTTTTTAATGTGTCCAACTCTGGAAATAGGCTTCACAGCCTGCTCCCAAGGCCCAGTAGTCCTCCTACATACCATACACCTCTATATGTCACCACTTCAGCGCTAACACCCACCATCCATATTGAATACATGCAAGGGCTGTCTCATACAGGCCTGGTGTACAGTATTTGTATTAGCAGGGGTATATTTATAACATGTCAGCGGGTCTTCTGGTAGATCAGTATGTCTGCTTTTATTAAATTCAGATCCTTAAACTGTACCCTGCCCCAGTGGGGATTTGAACTTGGGTCCAGTAGGACTGCAGGCCACCTCTCTACCGACTGAGCTACCGCCTCCCCCGTGTTGTGGTGGTAGTGGCTGTTGTTGTTGTGGTGGTGGTTGTTGCTGCGGTGGTGGTGGTGATTGTTATTGCGGTGGTGGTGGTGGTTGTGATGGTAATTGTTGTTGTGGCGGTTGTGGTTGCTGTTGTTGCGATGGTTGCTGTGGTGGTCGTTATTGTTGTTGTGGTGGTGATGATGGTGGTGGTGGTTGTTACTGCTGTTGTGGTGGTGGTGGTGGTTGTTGTGGTGGTGGTGGTGGTGGTGGTGGTGGTGATGGCTGTTTTGGCTGTTGTTGCTGTTGTGGTGGTGGGGATTGTGGTTCCTGGTTCATCTGAAATGTGAACTCGGTGGACTGCAGGCTCAAGTTTCCCTACTGCAACCGACCTTCCTCCTTTCAGGGGATAGGGAAGTAGCTGAGGGACGCTTGCATAACCAGACAGTTGAGCTGCTCGTGCTGTCAGTGCCACCATAAGATATATTCCGACACTGTCTACATTCCAAAAACAGCAGTGTTGTGGCATTTCCAGGTAAACAGTGGTCAACTTTGCCCATTGTCAGGAACACAACATTGTCTGCTTCAACCGTTCCAAAACGGCAGGCACACAGATACATCGAAAGTAGTGTCTTGAAGCATCTAGACTTTTTCGTAATTATCTAGGGTGCTACCCCTCTGGGCAAAGGAAGCAATCCTGGTGCAGCACAAACTCTCGCCCTTGCGATCTCGAGTCACATGCTTTACCACTGAGCAACCTCACTCCCCAAAAGCCCTCTCCTAACAACAGCCCTCTGACCTGCATCTGAAACATATAGATCCATGACCACAAGGCAACCAGGCCCTCACAAACATCAGTTAATCAGTCATACTCAAACTATAGCAACCCCAACATTTGCCAACATAGAACAATTCACTCGACTTAAACCGAACAAGGACTGCAACACATCCTTCTTCACACAGACCCATACCCCACTATTTAGCATGCCATTCAAAACGGCTGATTACCTCATTCTCAACAAAGCCATACCCCATGTCCCCCTTGCTCCTTCACAACATGGATTTAAGAGCACTACACTCTACCGACTAATCTCACACAATAAGCATCGAACAGCATCGATTCTGAGACACCCACACATCGCACACTTCTCCCAACAGACTTTAGTAAATCCATCATTGGCATCCCCTGACACAAACTAATCAAGATTTACAGTGCAACACAAGCTTGGAGAATAACAACAAACACTGGCATGCCAACCATCTGTCTGGTAAACAAGCACATATAATGATGTAACATTCCATGGCATGTTGTTATGAACATAAAATTTCCCTAACAGATTTCCACATGGCTCTGTCCTCTCACCCACACTCTTTAACTGAGATATGCATGATATTCTCACACCTCAGCCACCCACAAACATATTTATCACCATACCAACCACACACCACATTGCAGACATTATGCACCCTGCAACAGGACTACCTCAACACACTGCCGACTTGAGGAAAACAGACTGACAATCACCTCAGTCAAATCCACCGTCACTCTCATCACCTGCATTATACACGAAAACAGGTACTCCTCTCACATAACAATTAACATTGTAAATGAGCTGCACACACCCTCCAGAGATCCCTGGAGTGATATATAACACTGGACTCACCTTCAAGGATCATGAGTACACAAGACATCAAGAGGCAGTGCATCTCCAGACTCAACACACACAGGCCAACAAAAGGACCAGCCTTTGGGCAACAAAACGAAACTCTCTCCATAATCTACAAACACTATATCAGTGCTGTCCTATGCCTCCCCCAGGATAGGCTTCCATCAATAACTAATATTCACTATATCCATCCATCCATCATCCAATTCTATGTAGCCCAGGGGCTAGGCAAGTTGGTCCTGACATTTAAGATGAGAGTGACTAGCCTCACTCATCCCTAAGTGGCATTACATGAGCAATAAACCCCAACCACCCCTTGGATATAAACCTACACAGGCTTAATCCAATTGGAGCACCTTAATTACCCACTAAACCACCAGGTGCCATAATTTCGTTATATGGTTACCACCCAGCGTAGTAAATGGTTTCCTCATATACAGGAAACCATTTGGCTTGTTACTCAGTGTAGTCACCCATAGGCAGAAGGAAGAGGAAAGAATGAAGGAAAAAAAAGACAGAAGAGGAAATGTAAAGTCACCCATAGGCAGAAGCAAGAGGAAAGAATGAAGGAGAGAAAAACAGAAGAGGAAGGATGGGCAGACACCAAAAGCATTGAGCGAGTGGATGGTGAGCAACCCCACCTACCACAATATTCTTTAACACTCTGCAAATCATACACAAAACCCTGCACATCACCAATGGCTGGACAAAAACCATTACCACAGCACACTTTCACTTAACTGAAGTCCTCCCTGTCAAAGACTACCTTAATATGAAAGGCATTAAATTCTGTGTAGCAGCCTGTGCCAATACACAATATCCATCACTACATGACACACAACACATCGAGGCAAATAACACAATCACCACATAGTCATTATTAAATCCTCTACAATATCCAATCCCCTGACATTCTAACACTGGTGGTGAAGAAATCCCTACATAGTCACTATACATAATGGGGCAATACAATTCCTCAATTAGAGCACTGTATTAAATACTCCTGACAACCACCCATTGGAGGTGTCCTTAAACAGAGCAGGGCATTGCCTAGCCCTCCTCAGCTACCAGCTTAGATTTGGGCTGGGTGGAATCTCAGATGACATTTGCCCAGTTGTAGAATTAACCCACACAGTTTAAAGCACATAATGGAGTACTGCACAACACATGCCATACTGTGATGCAGACTCATCAACTGTGTAAAGAACCTGTGAGATAATCACAGTTGCTTAACTGCGGTTGAAGGTTGTGTTCGATCAAACCGGGGTTGATTAGACCTAGACAGGTCATACAGCCCTGCTAGAGTTACTGGAAAACGCTACCCTTCCCAGCGAAGGCAGCTACTCACGTGGGGTGCAAACTCTCGGCCTCGCAATCTTGAGTCCAGCACTCTACCAGCTCCACAGAGACTGGGGTTGAGCAGTAACAACAGTACCAGTTGTTTGGGAAGTTAATAATACATGAGAACTGATGGTACAGGTATGTAACACATGGAAATCATGCTATAGTTTGTTTTTATAATTTGTAATACCTTAAACCACTCTCACACATTGAATACCAAGTCTTGGTTACACAAGAATCCTTATTTTAGCTAGGAATGAACTACCGTGGTTGCTGGTCAAATCCACCTCCCAGTATGACAACACCTGGCCAGCAAACAAGTTGAAAAGATGTAAGTGATCTTCCACTGGTAAGAACAAACATACTAATGAATCTCCTTGGTTGCTAATCATGTATAGTGTGTGTGTGTGTGTGTGTGTGTGTGTGTGTGTGTGTGTGTGTGTATTTTAGGATCTTCCTCAGGTTAGAACAAACGAGCATAAGCATACAAACATATGACTTTATTTCATTGCCTGGATGCCAGTTTAGTCAAAGAGACCAAAGCCCATGTCATCATCAGACTCCTCCTCAGGCTCCTCCTTCTTTTCTTCCTTCGTCTCTTCCTTGGCCGCAGCTGGGGCTGCACCACCACCGCCAGAAGAAGCAACTGCACCACCACCTCCCACTGGCATGGACCCAATCTTGCCCATTCCTGTTGACAAATGAATGAATGCCAGTCTTCATCATTCTGACCACTTTTTCCTAAACATGGTTATAGTGAAATACAGTCCAAAAAGCAAGGAATTATGGACTCATGATTGATTATTCCTGCTGATATGAAAGGGATGGTGAGTGAATGTCATAAGGTCACATTCTTGGCAGTTAAGATGGCTCCTTTCCACCCCTTACCAAAATTCTACACTCACTGAGTGCAAAAAATGATATAAAGTGTATGGTGTAAGATAGAATTACCAGAGGTAAGGAATATATCAAAGGCTTGAGCGAAAAACAAATTGGCTTTAGAAGTGGAAATGAATGTGGATTAAATATGTAACAAGACACTGAGGGGGGGCTGTGAAAAAGACTGTAAGGTATATAGGGATCTGTAAATAGAATATATGGCAGTCAGACAGGGAGCAAGAAAGTTTTCCACATGTATGGAATGGATGGGAAGCTGCTGAACACTGCAGAATTAAGATGATGTAGTGAGGCCTAAGTGATGGAAGATGGGTGTCTGAGTTGTTTAATATCAGTGCTGGAATGAAACAAAATGTGTGATGTCCACATGGCTGTTTGATGTACAGGCCATTTCATGAAATGTGTATCATACACCTGGAAGTTATTCTTGGCCAGATTCAAAGTAATATACGCTATATCAACACAGTTTCAATTCTCAACCATACAGTGCGACAATTACTGATGACCTTAATGAGTGAATGTGCTCTCCCACTTAAGGCATTCATATGGATGTCAGAAACGGCAGCTCCGTAATGGTTAAGAAAAAGACCCAGGCTGATACAGATTTAAATGTTCAAAGTTAGCTTTTGAGTATCCTGAAGTCTGACACACATTCAACCCTTTGAGATTCTAATGAGGCAACTGCACGTCATATGAAATCCAACCTCTGAGACTCTGATAATGTGTCCAAGCATCATAAAAATAATTACCTGTCCCCGCCCTGGAGGGGCTTGGGGACAAGTATTTTCACTCAGTTTGTCTGTTTGATTGTTTGTCTGTCTGTCTGTTAACAACTTTAAGCAAAACTACTGGTGCGGTTTTGACTATGATTACAGGATGATGGGCTATGACCTTCTGATAACCTAATTAAATGTTGGGCCAAACTGAGCAAAGGCCCAGGCTGTAGGGCCAAAATATATATATATATCTCATCTCATCAGCCGTTCGAGTGTCCACTGCAGGACCAGCCTATCCTGACCAAAGTGGGGACGATACAGCCAATATATCTCTACCACATGGCTTAGGCTGTCTGGTAGAGATTGTATGTAGGGTAAGAAGTGCTTGTAACTGTTGTGTTGGAATGGCTTTGGATGTGTGTGTGTAGTCTGCGAACCTAGTGTAATCGGCCCGCGCAAGCCGATTGGGTGCAAACATACTTTGCAGTATGCGACACTGGTTCAACCACAGCACCACATATGTCTGCCAATGAAATACGTGGCATGAAGAATGCTCCCAAAGTTTATTACCTTGGCACGGCACGAACCCTCGTTCTTCAGCGTATGAAAATGCACACTTTACCACTGTACCTCAGAGGCTCTCATATATATATATATATATATATATATATATATATACACACACACACACACACACACACAAAAGGGGACAGGTAAAATAAGTTTTTCGCCATAACTCCTTTCAAATTCATCATATCGACATGAAACCAAAACCTAAGGTGCATCTTTCAATTCTGCATCCCATAACATGTCTCATTACATCAGAGGGGTCACCCCCCCCCCCAGTTAGCAGTAGTGGGGTCAGTGTCAGGTGGGTCATGCCTAAAATTTCAAATGGGCATAAAATCGTCAATTCTCACACAATTTACTCCAAATTTGATATGTGACATTGAATACATATCCTGTTGTGTTTATAGGTCAGCACTAAAATGACTGCCAGGGATGGCCTTGGCACTGCTTCTAATTGTTTATTCATCATTAAATGTGACTACGCTTCATAAGAAAGAAACTAGAGCATGACATCAAAAGATCCTTTGTTGCCTCCTCTTCCTGCAGCATCATCTTTCAAGTGCAAGGTCCCCACACAACAAGAGTAGAGGAGGCAATTTTCAGTGAGAACCAAGATATTTGGTGAGTACTTGTGCTAAGTCTGTTCTCTGCTCTGCTAAAAATAATTTCATCCGTACTAAATGCTCTCAACTCTCCAATTCGAATTCTTCCCATTCCTTCTGGCACTTGCCAAAAACCTTTCTAACAACTTTATCTCATCATCCTTCCCTCCTCTTTTCTACTCTGATGGCTCTGTAGCTATTTCTACTGATAAAGCAGATCTCTTCGCTCAGCCTTTCTCCTCCAATTCCACCATAGATGATTCCGGTGCTGTTCCTCCATCACTTCCCCTCTCTGACTTCCTCATGGCCGACATTAAAATTTCTTCAGCTGATGTATTTTCTGCCATCACTGGCCTCAACACTAACATGGCATATGGGCCTGATGGGGGTCCCTCCTGTTGTCCTCAAGTACTGTGCTTCTGTGCTTACACCCTACTTAGGTAAACTCTTTCACCTTTGTCTATCAACTTGTACCTTTCTTTCTTGCTGCAAGTTTGCTCTCATTCAGCCAGTCCCAAAGAAGGGTGACCATTCCCAAACCTCTAACTATCGCCCAACTGCTTTAACATCCTGTCTCAAAAGTTTTTGAGTCTGTTCTTAACAGAAAAATTTTACAGCATCTTGCCTATCATAACCTTGTTTCTGATTGTCAGTATGGGTACCATCAGGGATGCTCCACTGGTGATCTTCTCACCTACCTTTCAGACTCCTGGTCATCCTCCTTTCAGGACTTTGGCAAAAGCTTTACCACTGCACTTAACATCTTAACCCCTTAACCACAGGGCGTCAATTTCGTGACACTCTGGTGCAATGGATCATACCGCGGGGCATCACTTTTGCAAGTCTGTGTTATTTTGAATTCGCCTGGGCTTTGAAGTGGTCGCTTGTATCATCTTTCAGTACTTCCAGTGTCTAACAATAGTCAGTGCTGCTATTGTCATCTGTTCTTCCATCCACTGTTGACAATTTTGCCATTTCTCCCCATTCTTGACTCCCCTCCCTACCTCCCCTCCATTACCCTCTCCTCCCGCCTGCCCCAGCTGCGCAACGCTAGGCAAATCTTGCCCGGATTTTTCACTCATTTCATCCATTGGCATGAGCCCTATGCCTTATTCTCATACAAAATAATATATATAAAAAAGAAAAAAGGTAATTGATAGTGCCATGCACCTGGAATTGGCTAATTATCACCTGGCAACACCCCACATGCACTCATTCACTAATCCCTGTTTATATCCCCTTGAAATATGCTGTATGACCTGTTCTCATAATAAAAATATGTATAAGAAAGGAAGGGAGAAGCCTAAGTGATATTTACATTCACCTGGAACTACCTAGTTTATTATGTATTGTCTAGATTTCCTGCCAATCATTTCATAGCGTATATATTAGCAGCTTTCACCACGCTGATGTTGGCAACCCTTCACTGCCCCTAGACCCAGCAGTCAGTTTACTCTCGTCTTTCAAGGTGAAATTACGTCGGATTCGCGCCTGTCCAATTCCGCTGCTTTTTAGCCCCATGCAAAGGTCCCTGTGACCTCATTTGTATCGTTCGTTCGTTTTTAAAGGCTCCAACATGCTTGCATGTGTCGGCCTTGGTCACCTAATGGCGGCTCTCCACGCTGCACGATCCATTGCAGCCTCCCTGTTCAGTCCCTTAACCCTGAGGTCACACTTAAAGACCTCGACCCATGTCTTTCTCGGTCTACCCCTCATAACCCCACCCCCAATATTAACACTTCTCACCTTCCTCACCCATTTATCATCCCCCATCCTCTCCACATGTCCAAACCATCTCAATCTACCCCTCCTCATCACAACACCAATACACTCCAGTCCCATCCTGCCTCTCAACTCCTCCATCGTAAACCCAGCCCCTCCAGGCCTTGGACGCAGGGACGCACTGCACATCCACCTAATCATTGTAATTTCTGTACGTCTGAGCTGGCGAATATCTTCCTCCTTCACTACCCAGGTCTCACTACCATACAGCATTACACTCCTAACACATGCTGCATACAAAGACCCCTTAGCAAGTAGGGAGAGTCCTCTCAGTGTCAGGAAAGGCAAGAGCTCCCTGAACTTCTTCCAACCACTTCTCACCCTAGCCACAGAGCTAGCTCCAGCCCCACCTCCAGCACACAACATGTCTCCCAAATAACAAAACTCTTCCACACACTGAAGAGATTCACCAGCAAGTTCAAGCCTTTCACGTCTGACAATCTCCACCTGCGCTCCCCGACACGCCGTACACATAAAATCAGCATTATCTCGCAGTCTACCTCTGATACCACTATATCTCTTATGCACCCATTTATCACACACACCGCACAAGATGGAATTACTTCCCACGCCCTTGTGACAAACTGCACATGGCCACTCTCCCTCGTCTTTGACAGTACCGCCACCAACCCTAGATATCATCACTTTTGTTTTATCTGCATTTACCCTTAAACCCTTGTGCCCCATACCATCTCTCCACTTCCTAAACCTTTCCTCCACCTCCTTTTCGTTCTCTGCAATCAACACCAAATCATCAGCAGACAACAACTCCCACAGGAGTCCGTTTCTAAAGTCACGTGAAAGGGCTTCAAGTACCATGTTAAACAACATGGGACTCAAGACTGACCCCTGATGCACACCAACATTCACGGAAAACTCATCGCTCAAATCTCCATTCACTCTTACCTAGGTGTGAGCACCCACATACATAGCCATAACCACCCTAACCAGCCACTCCTCCAAGCCAAGCTTTCTCATTGCCCACTTCACCACCTCTCTAGGGACTCTGTCAAAGGCCTTTTCCAAATCAACAAAAACAAAATAAAGATCCCTTCTCCTACCAATATATTTTTCCTGAAGCTGTTGAACAATGAATATAGCATCAGTGGTCCCCCTACCTGGCATAAACCCAAACTGCATCTCATCAATATTCACTCTTTCTCTAATCATACCTTCTAAAACTCTCTCCATTACCTTCATTATCTGATCTAAAAGCTTTATACCTCTATAATTTCCTCTTTCCAGGGCATCACCCTTTCCTTTATACACATTTACAATTACACTCTTCAGCCAATCATCTGGGACAACACACTCATAAATAATCCTGTTTATCAGGTCAGTGACTATATTCACCCCTATATCGCCTGAGGCCTTCAACATTTCGGCAGTCAACCCAGACACACCTGCTGCCTTCCCCACCCTCATCCTGCCTATTGCCTCACTCACAGTAGCAGTATCAATCAAAGGCCAAGGGCCAGACACTGGATCTGCTGGTTCCAAACCTTCCCTGTCCCAGTCAAACTCCTCATTCAACAACCGGTTATAATGCTCTCTCCATGCATTTTTAATATCCTCACTGTTCATCACTACCCTTCCTTCATTATTCTTCACACACTGCTCACCTATAATATCCCGATTATCCCTCTTCACTTGACCTGCCACCCTAAATATCATATTTTTCCTTTCCCCATGATTTAGGTTATCAAGGTAATAGTCTCTGTGACTCAAACTTTGCCCTGTACACCTCTCTTCTAGCCCTACACTTGGCAGCCAAATATTCCTCTTTGCTACCACCCTTCTTCCATTCCCAGAAAAGCCTCCTTTTCTCCTTAACTGCAGCTTCTACACCCTCATCCCACCACCAAGTTACTTTATGTCTTGGTGGTCCTCTTGTCCAACCGCATGTTACATCAGTAATTCTCAAGAAATTGTTCTTGAGGGCTCTGTACTGTTCATTAACGCCTCTGTCTACAGCTCCCTGTTCAGCCACCACTCTCCTCAACTCGCTTTAGAAGGCATCCCTTACTACTTGGTTTTTCAGCTTCCATATTTTCCTCCTAGGTATGTAAGTCCTCTTTTTCATCACTTGTCCTTTATGCACCATATCACAAATCAATAGTTTGTGCTGCTGCACACACTCCTCACTTCCTATAACTTTAACATCCCTCACTAACCTCCTATCGGCCCTTGTAACCAGAAAATAATCTATCTGACTGCTACTTCCCCCAGACTCATACATAATTAATCTACTGTCTCTTTTCCTAAAATATGTCCAATTCCGCTGCTTTTTAGCCCCATGCAAAGGTCCCTGTGACCTCTACTCCTACTAAAGCTTGTGTGGGAAGGGGTAAAGGCTAAGTGACTCTGCTGTGGAACGTGAACTAGCTAATTTATCAATGATAATGATGGACAGTGACTACGATCTTTCTGGTCTCTAAAACAGTGCAAGTGAAAATGTAAATTATGTGTAAACAGCAAGTGAAAGCAATGAATGTAAATATAACTGAACAGTGGAAAATAGTTTTATAAGTTACTGCAAGTGACAGTGCATAGAAGTGTAAGTAAAACAGAAATGTAAATAAAGTAAATAAAATAAAGAATGTGAATAGAAATGTAAATAAGTAGTAATATAAGAATACGAGTATATATACAGTACTAGGAGTAATGAAAGTGAAAGTAATGAAAATGAAAGTGACAGCTTCGCTCTCTATGCTAGTATACACGAGAAAGTGAATGCCTGGAGTGAAAATAAACTACTAGTACTGAAAGAAACTTATAGATAAATATTGTAAAGTAGTAATATAAGAATACGAGTATATACACTAGGAGTAATGAAAGTGAAAGTGAAAGTAATGAAAATGAAAGTGACAGCTTCGCTCTCTACGCTAGTATACATGAGAAAGTGAATGACTGGAGTGAAAATAAACTACTAGTACTGAAAGAAATTTATAGAGAAAGTGAATGCCAGGAGTGAAAATAAACTACTAGTACTGAAAGAAACTTATAGATAAATATTGTAAGGTAGTAACATAAGAATACGAGTATATATACTAGGAGTAATGAAAGTGAAAGTGAAAGTAACGAAAATGAAAGTGACAGCTTTGCTCTCTAAGCTAGTATACACGAGAAAGTGAATGCCTGGAGTGAAAATAAACCACTGGTACTGAAAGAAACTTATAGATAAATATTGTATATATAAATAAGTGTAATAAAGTACTAGGAATATAATGTGTGAGTGTGTTTATAAATAATAAATGACAGCTCCACCTCAGAATACAATCGGGGAACCAGCCTGGGAGGAAAGCTCGTATGCGCTCGTAATTTACATAGCTTTCACAGCGTTTTTTTTTTGGAGTATGGATTCCAAACTACCTGAAATTCATAGAATAGTGTTTGTAGTTATAATATCAGGCAGTGGTAACCATATTACGGAGTGTCGGGAAGTGTAAAGTGGAGACTTCATTACCCAACTTCAGAAGTCTCCACAAGTCCTACGGTAGTCGACGAACGCTCAACAAACATCCCAGGGGAAAGCTGAAGGTATGTGCCATATGCATATGTAATTATAATATTCTAGGACTAATAACTGATTTTTGGCAAATATTTTTAAAAAGTCAGTCAGAACACGAATTTCCCCGCGTGAGGTGCATGGACCGCCTCCGACATGCCCACACTTAAGGGGTTAAAGGCTTTCGATCGAGTCCGGCATAAATCTTTAATTTCCAAACTGGCTTTCGATCGAGTCTGGCATAAATCTTTAATTTCCAAACTGCCCTCTTACGGTCTCCATCCTTCTATCTGTGCCTTCATCAATAGCTGGTCATTCTATAGCTGCTGTTGTAGACGGCCATCGTTCTTCTCCTAGATCTTACAATAGTGGTGTTCCTCAGGGCTCTGTCCTATCACCAACTCTCTTCTTTTTATTCACCAATGACCTTCTAAGCTGTATATATAACCCTATCCACTCACATGCTGATGATTCCACCCCTCACCTTTCCATTCGGTTCTCACAATGTCCATCTCAGCAGTTACTTCAACAAACAAGGGATGAGGCTATGGCACACCTAATGTCTGACTTGGCTCGTATCTCTGACTGGGGTAAAAATGATCTCGTTGTTTTTAATGCATCAAAAACTCAGTTCTTACACCTATCAACCTGACAAAATCTTCCACAGGAAGTACCCACTAATGTTTAATAATATCCAGCTTAATCCTCCATCATCCTTAAATATACTTGGGATTTCATTCTCTCAGGACTTATCTTGGAAAGATCATATTACATCTCTTGTAACATCTGCTTCCAAGAGATTAGGTGTGCTAGGCCGACTCCATATCTTCTTTACCCCTGCACAGTTGTTGACTTTATACATGGGTTTTACACGCCCGCGTAGAGTACAACTCTCATGTGTGGGGAGGCTCCCCACATACAGCTCTTCTCAACAGGGTGGAGTCAAAGGCGTTTCGTCTCATCAACTATCCTCCTCTTACTGGCTCCCTTCAACCTCTGTCTCTTCGCCGCACTGTTGCACCTTTATCTCTTTTGTACTGCTACTTCAATGGTCATTGCTCCTCTGAACTATCTGCTTGCATCCCTCCACCTCTACAATGGGCGCATAGCACCCATCTAGCAACAAACTCTCACCCCTTTTCTGTCTAACTCTCTATTGCAAGAGTTAATCGTTACTCCCAGTCTTTCATTTATGGAAGAGGAGCATAAGACAGTATGGATCAGTTGGATCAAGGATTGTGTGGGTAAAGTTGAAAGTTGGAATACAAATGTGGGCGATTGTGTGTGTGTATGCACCAACGCAAGATCGTGCTAGAAGAGTGAGAGAAGAGTTCTGGACAAATGTAGAAGTGTGCATGGAAAAGTTTGGAAGGAATGAGAGAGTGTTTTTGATTGGTGATATGAATGGTAAAGTTGGGAACGTGAAGGTGGATGGAACAGTTGGTGAGTGGGGTGTGCCTGCTGAGATAGATGAGAATGGCAGTGCGTTAGTGGACATTTGTGCTGGGAGGGGGTTGGTGATAGCCAATACCCTCTTCAGGCATAAAATGATCCACAGGTATACATGGCGAGTGATGAGAAGGGTGGGTGGTGAACTGAATGAAAGGAAGGCAATGATTGATTATGTGTGTGTGGATGAAAGGATGTGAAGATGTATATTGGATGCAAGAGTTTATAGGGGTTGGGGGAGTGGACTTTCTGACCACTACTTGGTGGTGGCCAGAATTAAAGTCCAAGTAAGATGGAGGAACAGAAGAAGGGAAAGACGAGAGGAAGGAGTAGTTGCAAGGAGAGTGGAAAGGTTACAAGAGGATGAGAAAAAGGCAGAGTATGAGAGAGAAGTGGAGGAACGATTGGGGAAATATGAATTGGAGCAGATGGGGGACGTGGAAGGTGTGTGTAGAATATTTACAGAAGAAATATGTGCAGCATGTGATGTGGTGTGTGGAAGGAAGAGAAGACGGAGGGGGGTGCACGGAACAGCGTGGTGGACTGAAGAGGTGAAACAGGCTGTGGCACAAAAGAAGAAAGCATACAATGAATGGATGAGGAATAGGGGCGTGGAAGAGGTTGAGAGGCGGAAGAGAGAGTTATATGTAGAAAGAAAGAGAGAGGTGAAAAGATTAGTAAGAGAGAGTAAGAAGAGAGTGGATGAGGAATTTGGAAGGAATTTGAGTGTAAAGTGGAGGGACTGTAAGAAAATGTTCTGGAGAGAGGTGAAAAGAGTAAGACAGGGTGGAAGTGAAGTTAGCAGGGGAGTGAAAGATAAAAATGGTAGATTACTAGTGGAGAAGGGAGAAAAAGTGAGCAGATGGAGAGAACACTTTAAGGAATTGTTGAACGTGGAGGATGGAAGTAATGCGAGTATAAGTGGCTGGGGAATGGCTGGGAGAAGGAGGGAGGTGAGAAGACAGGAAGAAATCAGTAGGATAGAAGTTGTGGAAGCAATGAAGAAAGTTAAATCAGGGAAAGCCCCAGGAATTGATGGAGTGTGTGGTGAAATGCTGAAGCATGGGGGAGAGATAGTAGTAGAATGGATGTGGAAGATGTGCAGATTGGCCTGGGAGGAAGGTAGAGTCCCGGAGGATTGGAAGTCAGGTATAATTATTCCCTTGTACAAAGGAAAAGGGGAAAAAGAAGTGTGTGGTAATCATAGGGGCATTTGTCTTCTTAGTATAATAGGAAAAGTGTATGGTAGGATACTTATTGACAGAGTTAGAGAAAGAACAGAGGAATTAGTTGGAGAAGAACAGGGAGGCTTTAGGAAGGGAAAAGGTTGTGTAGATCAGATATTCATTCTCAGATCTTTAGTGGAAAAGTTTCTAGAGAAGGGAAAGAAGTTGTATGCAGCTTTCATGGATTTGGAGAAAGCATATGACAGGGTGGATAGACTAGGATTGTGGAAAGTGTTAAGAATATATGGAGTAGATGGGAAGTTGTTGAATGCTGTGAAGAGTATGTACGATGGTGCGAAGGCTGCAGTGCGTGTGGATGGTGAACTAAGTGAATTTTTCTCTTTGAAAGTTGGGTTGAAACAGGGATGTGTCATGTCTCCATGGTTGTTCAATCTGTACATGGATGGGGTAATAAAAGAGGTACAAGGTAGGGTAGTGGATGTTGGAGTGGCCCTGGTGAGAGAGGATAGTGTTTGGAAACTCCCTGTGCTGTTGTTTGCAGATGATACTGTGTTGTTGAGTGAAGACGAAGGGGAGCTGCAAGGCTTGGTGGATGAGTTTGGGAGAGTGTGTAAGAAACGGAATCTAAAGGTGAATGTAGGGAAGAGTAAAGTGATGGTCTTTGAGAGAGGTGAAGTCAGTGAATGTACAGCGAGGTTGGATGGTGAGGAATTGGAAAATGTGAGTACGTTTAAGTACTTGGGTAGTGTGATGAGTAAGGATGGAGGTTTGGAGGGTGAAGTGCTTGACAGGGTACAGCAGGGAAGAAAGGTTGCTGGTTCTTTGAAAGCAGTGATAAGAAACAGGGGAGTGAGCATGGAAGTGAAAAAGTTACTACATGACAGTATTGTGATACCAACTCTAACGTACGGAAGTGAAGCTTGGACGTTGTTGGAAGGACACAAGTCAAGAGTGAGAGCAGTGGAAATGAGTTATTTAAGAGGAGCCTGTGGAGTCACATGGAGAGACAGGCTGACGAATGAGGATATAAAGGAGCGTTGTGGTGTTGATGTGGATGTGATAGGAAGCGTTATGAGGAACATACTGAGGTGGTTTGGCCATGTGGAGAGGATGGAGGGTGAAAGACTGACGAAGAGAGTGTATGTGAGTGAGGTGGAGGGGGAAAGAGGGAGGGGGAGGCCGAGGATGAGATGGAGGGATGGGGTGGAGAGGTATATGAGAGAGGGGGGTGTGAGTTGGGAGCAGGGGAGTGAAATGGCGGGGGACAGGGCGACTTGGAGGCGATTTGTTTGTGGCCACCCCAAACGGGACTGAGGCGTCTGGCAATAGATAGATAGACAGATAGAAGTATTGGTCAGTTCTGGAACTGTCTCCCTCTGTATTTCCTACTTCCTATGATGTCCAGTCTTTCAAACACAGCATGATTGTCATCCTGAAATGAACGGATCTTGAATTTGGCTCTTTTTCATATTGTTTTTGTTTTTCCTTGGAAGGAATGGTTTGTGGGCTCCTGGTCTTTGGTTCCTTCTTTCTTGCATATAAAAAAAAAAAAAAAAAAAAAAAAAAAAAAGGTAACACGACTTTTCTTTCCAATACACTTTCATTGGTGCCTCACCAGAATCCAACAGCCACTTGTACAGTACAGTAATGTACACTTCAGAACACTGTAAACTGTACTTACTGGAGAGAAGAGGAGGAGGAGGGGGGGAGGAAGAACAGTGTGATGTTTCAGAATGCCACAGCAGCACTACAGGGCCAACCAGGTTTTGGAGGGAAACCGATCACAATGTTGCCATTTAATAATAATAATGTTTTGGAAGAGACATAGAGTGTGGTGTAGGTTCATTTTAGTATCAGCAAATTCAGCTTCATAGCAGCAGAGGAATACAATGCAGAGTAAGAGAACATTTACCTTCTTGCTACCAGCCAATGAAAACTCTGCATTAGAATTTTCCCTCCCCTGCCTCAGCCAATCAAAACTCTTCTACTCCCAACCACTGCATCTCCCCTCCCTACCCACCGCAAGCACCCCGTGAGCTGCTAGGCCCACCAACTGTCAATGATCCGTCCCTCCCTCAACACTCCACCCCTTTCATATTACAGTACATGTACAGTATGACATGCTACCCAAAAGTTCCAGGGATTTGAATACTGTAGGAAAATAAGTTACCTTCCCTCCTAGTTTTCACTGTCGCCTTCAAAGTAGTCCCCTTGGGCACGTATACAGTGGTCCCATCGTTTTTTCCACAAGTCCATGCATCCCTGAAAAGCTTCAGGCGTGATGATCTTGAGCACCTCTTGCGATTCTGTCTGGTTCTCCTCAACACTTCATTTCTGCAACATTCGCGGCCTTTCATCTAACTTTCGCTCTGTTGAGCACCACTTCTCCTCCTCTAAACCTCACCTTCTTTTTCTAACGGAGACTCAGCTGTCTGAGGCAACTGACAGCAAACCCTTTTCTGTATCCTCCTACTTTCTCTATACTCATTTCAAAGCCAAAGGTGGCTGTTGTGTATACATACGCAACGACTTATCTTGCTCTCGTGTTCCTGAACTTGATTCTTCTGAATTCTCCACTCTCTGGCTTCGGCTTTCCTGTCATTCTCTGACTAAATATATCTGTGCTGTTTACTTATCCCCTAATTCTACTGACTATCAAAAATTCTTCGACTATCTTACTTCTACGATGGAACACATTCTGTCCATTTCTCCTTTCTCTGAAATCTCCATTCTTGGAGATTTCAATGTTCACCACCACCTTTGGCTCTCCTCTCCTTTCACGGATCCACCTGGTGAACAAGCCTACATCTTTTCTATCCTTAATGACCTAGAGCAGCTTGTACAGCACCCTACCCGTATCCCTGACCGCCTTGGAGAGAGCTCCAACATACTTGACCTCTTCCTCACAACTAATCCTTCTGCTTACTCTGTTAATCTTTTCTCTCCGTTGGGCTCCTCCGATCACAACCTTATTACCTTAACCTGTCCTATCGCTCCAGTACGGCCTGCGGACCCTCCAGGGAAACGTCGTCTCTGGCATTTTGGAGCTGCGGACTGGGAGGCCCTCAGGCAGTACTTCTTTGATTTTCCCTGGAATGATTATTGCTTCCATGGCCGTGAGCCATCTGAGTGTGCCTTGCGCATTACGGAGGTTATTCTCTCGGGCATGGAAGCATACATTCCTTTCTCATATCCTTTGACTAACGCAAGAAAGCCTTGGTTTAATCACGCTTGTTCTAATGCTGTCCGCAACAAGGAGAAGGCCTACAAAAGGTACCGGAGCCAACCCACCCCTGAATCACATAATCTTTACGTTTCTGCCCGGAATCGTGCTAAGTCTGTTCTTCGCTCTACTAAAAATAATTTCATCCATACTAAATGCTCTCAACTCTCCAACTCGAATTCTTCCCGCTCCTTCTGGCACCTTGCCAAAAATCTTTCTAACAACTTTACCTCATCATCCTTCCCTCCTCTTTTCTACTCTGATGGTTCTGTAGCTATTTCTTCTACTGATAAAGCAGATCTCTTCGCACAGACTTTCTCCTCCAATTCCACCTTAGACGATTCCGGTGCTGTTCCTCCATCACTTCCCCCCTCTGACTTCCTCATGGCTGACATTAAAATTTCTTCAGTTGATGTATTTTCTGCCATTACTGGCCTCAGTACTAACAAGGCATATGGGCCTGATGGGGTCCCTCCTGTTGTTCTCAAAAACTGTGCTTCTGTGCTTACACCCTACCTAGGCAAACTATTTCACCTTTGTCTGTCAACTTGTACCTTTCCTTCTTGCTGGAAGTTTGCTCTCATTCAGCCAGTCCCAAAGAAGGGTGACCACTCCCAACCCTCCAACTATCGTCCAATTGCTTTAACGTCCTGTATTTCAAAAGTTTTCGAGTCAATTCTTAATAAAAAAATTTTATGGCATCTTTCCTATCACAACCTTCTTTCCGATCGTCAGTATGGGTTCCGTCAGGGACGCTCCACTGGCGATCTTCTCACCTACCTTTCAGACTCCTGGTCATCCTCCTTTCGGGACTTTGGCGAAAGCTTTGCCATTGCACTTGACATCTCAAAGGCTTTCGATCGAGTCTGGCATAAATCTTTAATTTCCAAACTGCCCTCCTACGGTTTCTATCCTTCTATCTGTACCTTCATCGCTAGCTTCCTTTCTGGTCGTTCTATAGCTGCTGTCGTAGACGGCCATCGTTCTTCTCCTAGATCTATCAACAGTGGTGTTCCTCAGGGCTCTGTCCTATCACCAACTCTCTTCCTTTTATTCATCAATGATCTTCTAAGCTGTACATCTAACCCTATCCACTCATACGCTGATGACTCCACCCTTCACCTTTCCATTCGGTTCCCGCAACGCCCATCTCAACAGTTACTTCAAGAAACAAGGGATGAGGCTATGGCACACCTAATGTCTGACTTGGCTCATATCTCTGACTGGGGTAAAAATAATATGGTTGTCTTTAATGCTTCTAAGACTCAGTTCTTACACCTATCAACCCGACAAAATCTTCCACAGGTATACCCACTAATGTTTAATAATATTCAGATTAATCCTGCATCATCCTTGAACATGCTTGGGGTTTCATTTACTCGGGACTTATCTTGGAAAGATCATATTACATCTCTTGTAAAATCTGCTTCCAAGAGATTGGGTGTGCTAAGCCGACTCCGCTCTTTCTTTACCCCTGCACAATTGTTGACTCTATACAGGGGTTTTATCCGCCCCTGTGTGGAGTACAACTCTCATGTGTGGGGAGGTTCCCCACATACAGCTCTTCTCAATAGGGTGGAGTCAAAGGCTTTTTGTCTCATTAACTCTCCTCCTCTTACTGACTCCCTTCAACCTCTGTCTCTTCGCCACACTGTTGCATCTTTATCTCTTTTCTATCGCTACTTTAATGGTCACTGCTCCTCTGAACTGTCTGCTTGCATTCCTCCACCTCTACGACGGGCGCGTAGCACCCGTCTGGCAGCAAACTCTCATCCCTTTTCTGTCCAACTCTCTAATGCAAGAGTTAACCGTTACTCCCAGTCTTTCATTCATGCAACAGGTCAGCTCTGGAACTGTCTCCCTCTGTCTGTATTTCCTGCTGCCTATGATCTCCAGTCTTTCAAACGCAGTGTGTCCAGGCATCTCAAAATGATCGGATCTTGAATTTGGCTCTCTATTGTATTTTGTTTTTCTCTTGGAGGGAACTGTTACTGCGGGCTCATGGCCTTTGGTTCCTTCTTCCTCGCATTAAAAAAAAAAAAAAAAAAAAAAAAAAAAAAAAAAAATCAGGTCAAATCGAAATCCTTTCAGTCGTAATTTCAGCTTAGGAAACAGGAAAAAGTCACAGGGGGCAAGGTCAGGTGAACAGGATGGGTGAGGAATGACTACCGTGTTAGTGGAAGCAGGGAACTGTTGGACAATAATTGATGTGTGGGCAGGGGTGTTGTCATGATGCAGGACCAACTCCTTGTTCTTTCACTGTTCTGGACGTTTGCGGCGGATGTTCTCCCTCAGACACTGCAAAACTTCACAGTAAACTTTCCCCTGACAGATTAACCGGGTGGGACAAATTCCTTGTGAACAATCCCTTGGATATCAAAGAAAATGATCAACATCGACTTGATACTGCTGCGAACTTGATGTGCTTTTTCGGCCTTGGTAAATTGGGAGACTTCCATTACGATAACTGTTGCTTTGTCTCAGGGTTATAACCATAAACCCATGATTCATCACCAGTTATGACCCTGGAGATGAATGTGGTGTCATCTCTGACCTGATTCTTGAGCCCCCTGCAAACTGCAATGCGATGTGCCTTCTGCTCGTTGCTCAGCACTCTTGGCACAAATTTTGCACTGATGTGTCTCATGCCCAACACATCCGACAAAATGTGTTGCACGCTCCCAAACAACAGTCCAACGATATCACAAACATCATGGATAGTTCGTCGACAATCTGCAAGGATAGCCTGACGAACATTTCCGACGTTTTCTGGTGTCGTTGCCGTTAACGGTCGTCCTGAATGGTCATCGTCTTTGACGGATGTTCATCCTTCCTTGAACTGCTTGTACCAGAAAAATGTTCTGCTTTGGTACATGGCACTGTCACCAAAGGCTTGATGAAGCAACCGGTGAGTTTCTGGAGCCGTCTTGTTGATCTTGAAGCAGAACTTGATGCAGGTTCTTTGTTCCATGAGGTCTGTCATTGCAAAACCACCAAACCATCTACACACCACGTTACAATAGTAAGCATAGCTCAACAACATGTCCACTCAAAAACACGGCTGGGGCCAAACGATGCACAAGGGGTGCTGCTGACTCCCCCTAGTGGCAAAAGGCAAAACTGCAAACGGTTGGCTCCCTCTGTTCAAATTACCAGAACTTCTGGGTAGCACCTTGTATAATCCCATTCTTTTTGTGTACAGTATTTTATTTCTTTATTTTCTTTTTTTGTGATTGTGGCTGGAGGTTTGATGACAATAACTGTCTCATGCAGGATAATAATGTACAGTACTTTTAGTCTTTGAGAGAGGTGAAGTCAGTGAATGTACAGCGAGGTTGGATGGTCAGGAATTGGAAAATGTGAGTACGTTTAAGTACTTGGGTAGTGTGATGAGTAAGGATGGAGGTTTGGAGGGTAAAGTGCTTGAAAGGGTACAGCAGGGAAGAAAGGTTGCTGGTTCTTTGAAAGCAGTGATAAGAAACAGGGAAGTAAGCATGGAAGTGAAAAAGTTACTACATGACAGTATTGTGATACCAACTCTAACATACGGAAGCGAAGCTTGGACGTTGTTGGAAGGACACAAGTCAAGATTGAGAGCAGTGGAAATGAGTTATTTAAGAGGAGCCTGTGGAGTCACATGGAGAGACATGCTGACGAATGAGGATGTAAAGGAGCGTTGTGGTGTGGATGTGGATGTGATAGGAAGCGTTATGAGGAACACACTGAGGTGGTTTGGCCATGTGGAGAGGATGGAGGGTGAAAGACTGACGAAGAGAGTGTATGTGAGTGAGGTGGAGGGGGGAAGAGGGAGGGGGAGGCCAAGGATGAGATGGAGGGATGGGGTGGAGAGGTATATGAGAGAGGGGGGTGTGAGTTGGGAGCAGGGCAGTGAGATGGCGGGGGACAGGGCGACTTGGAGGCGATTTGTTTGTGGCCACCCCAAACGGGATTGAGGAGTCTGGCAATAGATAGATAGATAGACTTTTAGCCAGAAGGAAGGGTTCTTCTTGCTGGGTAGTGTTGAAGATTTTATCCTTTCTGCTGGATACCATTTTAATTCAACCATTAGTTGCCCTGAATATTGTTGTGAGTTTCCCGTATTTAGTATGTGGTTTCATATATACCAGTATACAATATGATATCTTGTATTTTTACTGTTACATATTTTTATTCATGTTTTATTAGAATTTGTGTATTCTCTTATTTTAGAAATGTTATTGTTTTTAAAAGAAGGAAAACTTTAGTGCAAACAATGATAACTGTACTGCATGCACACACACACACAAATGATATCAGAGCAAACAGACATGTCTCAACCACCTCTGCAAACCTTAAGGAGTTTTCAGGAATTACGTTTGTCCTGTCTCCTGTAGTCTTCTCTAAAGTTTAAAGCACTGTCTGGTAATATGGTCTGCCAAAAATGTAAAGAGGCATTGTCAGCAAATATCTGAGTATACATGAATGTTCATAGGAATTTTAATAACAGCTGTTAGTACTGTACCCAACCAATAAATGTGGCCGACAACGTAAACATTGAGGGACCCGAATTTCTAGGATACGACAGTGAAACAAGTGTGATGGGTTTCGTTAAATACAGTAGTTGTTTATGAGAATTAGTGAAGTGGAAAAGAAAGTGGAGGGTCTAGTAGCAAGCAACATGCTTGAAAATACTGAAAACACCATACAGAGTCTGATACAGGCCAGTGAGACGGTGAACCAGGAGATCAAGAATTTGAAACAAGAAAATATTGAATTTAGGAGAAAATTAGAAGACAGCAGTAACAAAACACAGAAGGTGAGTAGTGTGTTACAAGACCAAAAGGCAAAGTGGGCACATGTGGAGCAAGAACAGAAAAGATGTAGTCAACTTAAGGGGAATAATTCAGGAAGAAGGGGAAATGAACAAGAAAAAAGGGAAGAAAATGTTGTGAAAATAGTGAAGAAGAAATAGAAAAACTGTAGAAAGGAACAGCTCTGTGGTATTATTTGGAAACAGGGAGGAGGAAGAAAAAGTTAGATCTGAGAGAGACTCAAATCAAGGAAGAAATGCAGCAGTCATCGATCCTGAAGGAAGCAAGTGGGAAAAAGAAACTGAGGAAGTAAAGAGGATAAGGCCTTACAAGAAAGGGGAAGCAAGACCAATGAGTTAAGTTGCTGTCAGAAGGTGTAGTAAACGATATACTAAAGGTGACCTGGAAACTAAGCAGAGGCAGGGATGGAATGTATTATAGAAAGAAAAGATTTGAATGAAACAGAACTTTAAAAATCTTTGAAGGAACAAGGAAAAAATGACAGGAGGACAGGAAGAACGTGAATTTTGGGGGGAGAGTGATGGATATGAAAGTAAGGAAGTGTTATGTGAGGAACTAGAAGTGAAGGAAACAAGGGCGATGGTTATGAATACCAAAAAGAGAAGAATGAGTAAAAGTGAAACCGGGGCAGTAAATCTAAATACTGTATCATGTATAGTAATGTAGATGGGTTAATATCTAAGAAAGGGAAAACTGGAAACTATATAAATGAAAAACTGAAATTGTTTGCTTGGTGGAGACTATAATTGCCCCAAGATGTTGATACAAAACTATATGGATGAAACAATTATAATATTTGGACGAAGGATAAAGAAAGCAAATTTCGGGGAGGTGTAATGATTTTAACTCTTACTTAAGAACAAAAAATATAGAAATTGGAAATACTGTGGCTGAACTTTTGGGAACAGAAATAGAGGACTGTTATGGAGAAAGAACAGAATAGATGCAATACTATTTTATATGTCCCTCCCAAACTAGGGCATGAACAAAAGAAGATTATGAACAGTTGATAAGAGAATCCATTACTATGCTAAAGATGTTAATTGAATGAGGAAATAGAATAATAATCATGGTAGATTTTAACTGTTGAGAAGTTGATTGGGAAAGTATGGATGCTGGGAACAATGAGGCATCATGGAGAAATATATTAATGAAACTGGTGATGGAAAACATGTTCATCCATCATCCAATCCCATGTCGCCCCATAAAGAAGCATAGGAACCCAAGACTAGGCAAGCTGGTCCTGACATTTAAGATGAGTGACCAGCTTCACTCATCCCTGAGTGGCATTACGCTAGCAATAAACCCCAATCACCCCCTGGATATAAACTTACACAGGCTCAATCCAATTGGAGTGCCTTTAATTACCCACTAAACCACCAGGTGCCATAATTTGGTTATATGGTTACCACCCAACCTAGTAAATGGTTTCCTAGTGTACAGGACACCAATTCGCTTCTCACTCAGTGTAGTCACCCATAGGCAGAAGGAAGAGGAAAGAATGAAGGAAAGAAAGACAGAATAGGGGGTGTAAAGCCACCTGTGGGCAGAAGAAAGGGGAAAGAAAGAAGGAAACAAAGACACAAGAGGAAGGATGGAAGAAGGGAAAGGGCAGACACCTAAAGCAACACTACATCGAGTGAGTGGATGGTGAGCACCCTCACCTATCACAGGAAAACATGTTAACTCAGTTAATTAAAGAAAATACAAGAAAACAGAGGAGACAACGAACCATCAAAGCTCGACTTGGTATTCACAAAGGATCCAGATGATGTGAAAAACATAACTTACCAATGCCCCTTTGGTAAAAGTGATCATCTGGTTATTGAGATGGAAGTGGTGGGAGTAAGGGAAGGAGAAAGAGAGAAAAAACACAGAAAATAGATACAATTAGGGGAAGGCAGACTTTGCTTCCCCGAAGAACTTTTTCCAAAATGTACACTGCAGTAATATGAATGCGACAACAAATGTCAATGAGAAATATGAGTTTTGATAGAAGTACATAAAACAGTAGTACATATGTCTCAAAATTCTCCAAAGCCATGGAAAGGAAGAAAGAATGGTTTAACAACAGATGTAGAATGGCACATGAGGCAAGAAAAAGAGCATGGAATAAAGTAAGAAGGTATAGTGAAAGCGCTTGGGAGAAGTACAAGCAGGTAAGAAATGAATATGTAAGGGTGCGGAGTGACGAAGAAAGGAAGTACGAAAAAGAAATTGTAACTAAAATGTAAAAAAAAGCCTACACTATTTTATAGGTTTGTAAATGATAAAATGAAAGTTACGGACAGTATAATCCAATTAAGGGATGGTGATGAAATTTACAAAAGAGAAGAATAATTGTGCGAAATAATGAACAACAAGCTGCAGTCAGTCTATTTGTTGGAAGAGGAATTTAGGGAACCTGAAATGAAACCCAGGATGACAGGCATGGCAGAAGCTGCAGCTGACACACATGAGATGCTACAGCTGATGATGGACTTGGATGTAAGGAAAGCAATGGGACCAGATGGTGTGGCTGGATGAATCCTGAAGGAATGTGCTGACCAATTAGTGTGGCCTGTTTATGTCAACATTAAAAGCTCGCTGGAAAATGGACAGTTACCTAAAGACTGGAAAAGAGCAAATATTGTGCTAATCTTCAAGGGAGGAGATAGGGAAGATCCACTCAATTACAGACCTGTATCACCTACTAGTATTGTTTGTAAAATCTGAGAAAATTATTAGAAAAAGATGGATAAAGTATTTAAAAGAAAATGAAGTGATAACACCAAGAGAATTTCGTTTTCAGGAAGGAAGATCATGTGTTACTAACTTATTAAGTTTCTACAGAAGGGTAACAGATGTCATACAAGAGAGAGAGGGATGGGCAGATTGTGTCTATCTTGATCTCAAGAAAGCATTTGACAGGGTGCCCTATAAGAGACGCTGTGGAAGTTAAAGACCTTTGGAGGGGTGCATGGGAAACTATTAAAGTGGATGGGTAATTACCTGATAGGAAGGCAGATGAGAAAAGTTATAAGAAACAAGGTTTCATAAAGGAGAAATGTGACTAGTGGAGTACCCCAAAGCACTGTCTTAGACCTAATAATGTTTCTAATATATATAAATGATTTGCCACACGGTTTGAACAGTTACATGAGTGTGTTTGCAGATGGTGCTAAATTAATGGATGGGGTATATGTGCAGGAGTAGGTGAGAATGAGAGGGCAAAGGAAGGAGTATGTATAGTTGTGAGTAAAAGATGGAAGAAGACCATAAGACAGTATGGATCAGTTGGGTCAAGGATTGTCTGGGTAAAGGTGAAAGTTGGAATACAAATGTGGGCGATTGTGTGTGTGTATGCGCCAACACAAGATCGTGCTAGAAGAGTGAGAGAAGAGTTCTGGACAAATGTAGAAGTGTGCATAGAAAAGTTTGGAAGGAATGAGAGAGTGTTTTTGATCGGTGATATGAATGGTAGAGTTGTGAATGTGAAGGTGGATGGAATAGTTGGTGAGTGGGGTGTGCCTGCTGAGATAGATGAGAATGGGAGTGTGTTAGTGGACATTTGTGCTGGGAGGGGGTTGGTGATAGCCAATACCCTCTTCAGGCATAAAATGATCCACAGGTATACATGGCGAGTGATGAGAAGGGTGGGTGGTGAACTGAATGAAAGGAAGGCAATGAATGATTATGTGTGTGTGGATGAAAGGATGCGAAGATGTGTAATGGATGCAAGAGCTTATAGAGGTTGGGGGAGTGGACTTTCTGACCACTACTTGGTGGTGGCCAGAATTAGAATTCAAGTAAGATGGAGGAATAGAAGAAGGTAAAGACGAGAGGAAGGAGTAGTTGCAAGGAGAGTGGGAAGGTTACAAGAGGATGAGAAAAAGGCAAACTATACGAGAGAAGTGGAGGAACGATTGTGCAAATATGAATTGTAGCAGATGGGAGACATGGAAGGTGTGTGTAGGATATTTACAGAAGAAATATGTGCAGCATGTGATGTGGTGTGTGGAAGGAAGAGAAGACGGAGGGGGGTGCAAGGAACAGCGTGGTAGAATGAAGATGTGACACAGGCTGTGGCACAAAAGATGAAAGCATACAATGAATGGATGAGAAATAGGGGCGTGGAAGAAGTTGAGAGGCGAAAGAGAGAGTTATATGTAGAAAGAAAGAGAGAGGTGAAAAGATTAGTAAGAGAGAGTAAGAAGACAGTGGACGAGGAATTTGGAAGGAATTTGAGTGTAAAGTGGAGGGACTGTAAGAAAATGTTCTGGAAAGAGGTGAAAAGAGTAAGATAGGGTGGAAGTGAAGTTAGCAGGGGAGTGAAAGATAAAAATGATAGATTACTAGTGGAGAAGGGAGAAAAAGTGAGCAGATGGAGAGAACACTTTAAGGAACTGTTGAACATAAAGGATGGAAGTAATGCGAGTATAAGTGGCTGGGGAATGGCTGGGAGAAGGAAGGAGGTGAGAAGACAGGAAGAAATCAGTAGGATAGAAGTTGTGGAAGCAATGAAGAAAGTTAAATCGGGGAAAGCCCCAGGAATTGATGGAGTGAGTGGTGAAATGCTGAAGCATGGGGGAGAGATAGTAGTAGAATGGATGTGGAAGATGTGCAGATTGGCCTGGGAGGAAGGTAGAGTCCCGAAGGATTGGAAGTCAGGTATAATTATTCCCTTGTACAAAGGAAAAGGGGAAAAAGAAGTGTGTGGTAATCAAAGGGGCATTTGTCTTCTTAGTATAATAGGAAAAGTGTACGGTAGGATACTTATTGACAGAGTTAGAGAAAGAACAGAGAAATTAGTTGGAGAAGAACAGGGAGGCTTTAGGAAGGGAAGAGGTTGTGTAAATCAGATATTCATTCTTAGATCTTTAGTGGAAAAGTTTCTAGAGAAGGGAAAGAAGTTGTATGTGGCTTTCATGGATTTGGAGAAAGCATATGACAGGGTGGATAGACAAGGATTGTGGAAAGTGTTAAGAATATACGGAGTAGATGGGAAGTTGTTGAATGCTGTGAAGAGTATGTACGATGGTGCGAAGGCTGCAGTGCGTGTGGATGGTGAACTAAGTGAATTTTTCTCTTTGAAAGTTGGGTTGAAACAGGGATGTGTCATGTCTCCATGGCTGTTCAATCTGTACATGGATGGGGTAATAAAATAGGTACAAGGTAGGGTAGTGGATGTTGGAGTGGCCCTGGTGAGAGAGGATAGTGTTTGGAAACTCCCTGTACTGGTGTTTGCAGATGATACTGTGTTGTTGAGTGAAGACGAAGGGGAGCTGCAAGGCTTGGTGGATGAGTTTGGGAGAGTGTGTAAGAAACGGAATCTAAAGGTGAATGTAGGGAAGAGTAAAGTGATGGTCTTTGAGAGAGGTAAAGTCAGTGAATGTACTGCGAGGTTGGATGGTGAGGAATTGGAAAATGTGAGTACGTTTAAGTACTTGGGTAGTGTGATGAGTAAGGATGGAGGTTTGGAGGGTGAAGTGCTTGAAAGGGTACAGCAGGGAAGAAAGGTTGCAGGTTCTTTGAAAGCAGTGATAAGAAACAGGGAAGTGAGCATGGAAGTGAAAAAGTTACTACATGACAGTATTGTGATACCAACTCTAACGTACGGAAGTGAAGCTTGGACGTTGTTGGAAGGACACAAGTCAAGAGTGAGAGCAGTGGAAATGAGTTATTTAAGAGGAGCCTGTGGAGTCACATGGAGAGACAGGCTGACGAATGAGGATATAAAGGAGCGTTGTGGTGTGGATGTGGATGTGATAGGAAGCGTTATGAGGAGCACACTGAGGTGGTTTGGCCATGTGGAGAGGATGGAGGGTGAAAGACTGACGAAGAGAGTGTATGTGAGTGAGGTGGAGGGGGGAAGAGGGAGGGGGAGGCCGAGGATGAGATGGAGAGGTATATGAGAGAGGGGGGTGTGAGTTGGGAGCAGGGGAGTGAAATGGCAGGGGACAGGGCGACTTGGAGGCAATTTGTTTGTGGCCACCCCAAACGGGATTGAGGCGTCTGGCAATAGATAGATAGAGATATTAAATGTATTGACAGTTGTAAAAAACTGCAAGAGGACTTGGACAAACTCCACATTTGGAGCCAGACTTGGTAAATGGATTTCGATGCCATGAAGTGTCATGTATTAGAAATGGGAATGAGTGAAAAAAGACCACACTGGACATATAAAATGGGCAATGGGATAATTAGTAAAAGATGAGAAGGAACTGGGAGTAATTATCCATGATGACTTGTCACCAGAAAAGCATATGGGAGTAATTATTCATGATGACTTGTCACCAGAAAAGCATATAAACAGAATAATTGGAGGCACCTATGGATTACTGACCAACAAGGGAGAGGCTTTTAATTATATGGACAAGGAAATGCTGAGGGAGTTGATAGTGACCATGATGTGACCAAAACTTGAGTATGCGGCTGTGGTATGGTCACCTCATTTGAGGAAGCATACTGATAAACTGGAGAGGGTTCAACGGATGGCAACAAGGATGATACCATGCTTAAGGGAACTGACCTACAATGACAGATTGGAAAAACTAAAGTTACCAACACTGCACGAGAGAAGAGAAAGGGGTGACGATCACGATCTTTAGAAATGCAAGAGAACTGGAAAGGGTAGATAGAGAGGATCTTTTTGTGTTGGATGATGGAAGAACAAGAGGTCATGACTTCAAGCTGAGGAAAAGTAGATGTCTTAATGATCTTAAAAGGTTCAGTTTCCCAAATAGAAGCACAGGTATTTGGGATGACTTAGACAGAGAGGTGGCGCAGGCAAAAAACATTCATGTGTTTAAAACTAGACTGGATAAATGTAGACATGAAGACAGAACAACACGAGCTTAGCTCATTTCCTGTATACAGGTAGGTCCTGTTATCTGACCACTTGATATACAAGAAACTGATGATACGACCTGGGTAAATTAGAGACTATTTTCGATATATGATCTCGAAAAATCCGATGATACGACATTCAGTCTGGGGCGAGGAGTGAGGATTCTAACTCAGTCATCCCAGCAAATGCAGTCACTGCCATTTTCTCTCAACCTTGGAGAGAAATGGCAGGACTGCTCAGCTGCAGCATTGCCAGACATGCAATAATTATCACAAAATGTAATATTTTGGCACACTCTGTGATATGCAATAGCGTGCATGCAATAATGCGATAACTTTCATAACTTCATAATCTGAAAAATAAATCGGGGATTGCAAAATTAACAAGTCTACTGTAAGACTAGTACAGTAGTAGGATTTAGTAACTTTTACGATAACCAGGATTATAATCTGGTAGGTACTTAACAGTTAAACAAATCAATAATGTTAATTAACCCCTAGGTGCCAGTTCATGTCATATGACGTGCAGTCGACAGACGATGGTTCACAACATGTGACGTTTTCATTTTTCGCAGGCATATTTGAACTTCCTAGCATGCCAAATTGACTCAAAGTATTGTCACTGCCTGTCTGGTGTGTGGGGTGATGCTGACTGGTGATGGTATGGGGTGGGGGTGGGGTTGAGGGTGGGGGCTGAGGTGGGAGAGTGGTGGGTGGGCAGCCCAGCTGTGAGAAAAGAAGCGTGGTGGAGGGTGGTGAGAGGACCGCATAGGGAGAGTGTGGCCTTGAAAGCCGGCAACAAAGAGTAAGTACGTGCTTTTGATGTGTTTTTTGTCATTTGTGACTGATTTGTAATGGAAAAAAAAATACTCTGAGGAAAGTCTGAATTAAAAAAAAAAAAAAAAAAAAAAAAAAAAAAAAAAAAAAACAGCCCGGTTCTGGGACCTGGTTAGGTTGTTCTGACCCCGGCTCCTAGAGGTTAATCACTCCACATATAAATATATTAATTCCACAGGAATTACCGATTTAATATGAAGAAATGCCTTTGTTTATGAGTGCAATAATTTGGATCAAAAAGCGATAATTTTAATGTGCCGGGTACGATGATACGGGTTTGGGAATCTGGCAACGCTGCTCAGCTGGCAACCGCCAGGCCAGCTTCCTATCTCTAACAAAATATTACCACCTATAGATGAGTGTTATGCAAGTTTTATATGTTTAATTAATGTGCAGTCATGTTATTTGCATACTGTTTGCTCTTTCAGGTTGCCTTCTCCGCAGTTCAGTAATATAGATATGTTTGTTGCATTTGGTATCATATATTTTAGCTTGAAAACTTACCTTTGATGGGGTCCTTGAACCCAACCAATACTTTACCACTGGTTACGTGTTTCATTATACGAGAATTCATTATACGACTATGCCAAATGGAACCAAACTGCTCACATCTTCGGGACCACCTTGTGCTACAAATAGGTAAACACACACACACACACAAAACCTCCCTCCATTTCGTGCCAAAGCACTGACCGCCGTGCATAATTACTAGAAACTTGTGTAATTTTTTTCTGGCACTTTACTGCCCAATAGCTGGCATAAATAACAATTAACTATACATATCATTTGGTAGGCAATTTATCAAAGTTTTTCAGTGAAAGAAAAAAAAAAAAAAAAAAAATACTATTACTTTTTCTATGGAAAAGTAGAGATTTTTTTTCCAGGTAACTTCAACTGCTCATTTTTACTTTTTTTTCTTTCCTTTTCTGAACATAGAGTGATAAAGTACAACTATTCAGCTTCCAAATAACACCAAAAACAGCATCCTATCATGAAAAATAAATTTATGCAGACTGATCAAACAAAAATACAGTAAGACCTCACTAGAGCGGACTACTTGGGGCCAAAGCCATTCCGAAAAATGTGAAATTCCAATAAAAGAGATATCAGGACTTCCCCCTGCTAACCCGGACTTCTTCCGATATATCAGACATTAGTCCGGATCGAATGGTTTTTAAACTGTTCTGACTACCATTGTGCTACTGTACTGTGTTATAACTTCACTACAATAATCAAATGGTACTGTATAATATATATAATAATACTATACTGTACACTAATAAACATGTCATTTATATACCATATTGTGAACATAGCTGAAGAGGTCAGGCAGTTCAGACTGCTTCTGGCTTTATCAAATTTTCTCCGATATAGAGGAATTTAGTCTGGTAGTTATGTGGTAGGTGGGGGTGCTCACCATCCACTCACTCCATGTAGTGCTGCTCTCGGGTGTCTGCCCTGTCCTCTCCTCCATCCTTCTTTCCTTTCATCATCATCTATCTTTCTTTCCTTCATTCTTTCCTCATCCTTCAGCCTACGGGTGACTTTACACTCCCTCTTCTGTCTTTCCTTCATTCTTTCCTCTTTCTTCTGCCTATGGGTGACTCTACACTGAGTGACAAGCCAAATGATTTCCTGTACACCAGGAAACTATTTACTACGCTGGGTGGTAACCATATAACCAAATTTTGGCGCCTGGTGGTTTAGTGGGTAATTATTGTGCTCCATTCGGATTGCACCAGTGAAGGTTTATATCCAAGGGGTGGTTGGGGTATATTGCTCACATAATGCCACTCAGGGATGAGTGAGGCTGGTCACTCTCATCTTAAATGTCAGGACCAACTGCCTAGCCCCAGGCTCCTACGCTCCTCGTGGGGCAACGTAGGACTGGATGACGATGATGATGATGATGATGATGTCTGGTAGCTCCTCGATTCCGATAAAAGCGAATTCCAGTCTATTGAAGTCCGTTATATCGAGGTTTTACTGTATCGCTAAGTAAAAATGTGGCTGAGAATCATAAAAAATTTGCATCTTTTTCCTTTTGCTTTACTGCACAATAACTGGCATAAATAACCATAAACTAAATATCATTCAAAAGGCAATTTATCACAGTTTTGCATGGTGCCAAAAATACATAAATACAGTAACCCCTCCAATATCCGGATCAATAGAGCCAACGGTAGGTTCGGATATTGGTTTCGTCCGGATATTGGGCCCCAGCTTGTGGACTTGTACTTACGGACCCTAACACAGAGAAACACCTATACAACTCCCCCCGGACATGCATAGCACCTATTTAACACCCAAATCACACCAATAAGGCACATAAATGACTGAAATAAATGCAATAGAAACATAAAATGTGGGTTTAGAAGTATGTTCATACATTAATAAACATTCTGGTACTTATGGACTCTAACCGAACCTAACCGAGCTCTGAAAAACACATTCCTACTGCACATGCATGAGGTAAGTTTAGTATGGAAAGAAGTACAGTATGACACTTTCTGGTAAGTATAGTATGGGAAAAAATACAATATGAAACATTCTGGTAAATATAGTATGGAAAATAGTACAACATGAAACATTCTGGCTACTTACAGCAAGTCCCTGGCCACCTCGATGAATAACCGCCTCCTCTCGGACTCTGACAGTAAGAACGATTTCCTGAAGCACTTGCACTACACTCTTCCTGAAGTCTTGCACTGAACTTAGTCACTAACACACAGAAGTCCGTTCTTTTCACAGTGTTCACTTTAGTCCAAATAATGTTCCATTAAATTTAAGTGTTGCACATTAACTTTTCCCAAGTTTTTTTAAGTTTCCAAAGCCAAAACAAAGAAGGTTAGTTACGTTAAATTTCTTTTCTACTTAGTCTTTTCTCCCAACTTGAAAACCTTAACACAACACACCGTTTTTTTCACTGCACAACACTCAAAATTCCCGTGTGGTCTAGTGGAGAAGTTCTTGCTGTTTATTCACTGTCAGAGCCCGAGAGTATCACTGGCAGGCGTCCAAGGGGTGCATCGGTGGGTAGTGGTGATGGCGTACCGACTACAGAAGACAGCTGCAAACTCACGTCGAGCGGTGACTCCACTGTAGCTGATGTGCTGGGCTGTGGCTCGGAGCATGAGGGCCTGTCTTGGGGAGGCAACAGAGTGGAACCAGGGCTTGGCACAGCGGGGGTCACGGGCCTGAAAAAACTGTCAATCGTTGACTGACGCAAGGACCGACGATTCTGGCGATTGATGATGCGCTGCCGGAAAGCACGCACTTCCTCCACGAGTCCCAAGGGCCCCATCTCCCTGTCGCAGTCCGGGTGTTCCAGGTAGTCTAGGACGAACTCTAGATGTTCCCGGAGTGCGCTCAGCTTGGGGATGGCTGGAGTAGTGTCCTGCTGGGCGGAGTCTGCATCATCATCGCCTTCGTCGTCGGAATCTTCAAGTTCGGGACTGACACCAGCAACCGAAGACGCGATCTCGATATCAGACAACGTCTGATACCCAGGATCGCCCTCGTCGTCGTCCAACCACTCACGAACATCGTCCACATCAACATCGTCGCCGTGCGTACGTAGCCGTGCATGGAAGTCATCCACGTCAAACCCTAGGAAATCGTACTCCACATCTGTTCCGAGAAGCAGACGAGACCAACCATTTTCAAGAGTTTTCACAGGGACTTCCTTCCATGCACTAGCCCAGTTGTACAGCGCAGACTTGATGTTGTAGCGGCGAAGGTTTTCCAAAGTCCGCTTGCCTCGAGTGTCACGTCCTTCCCTGCGCTCGTCCTCGTCCTCGAGAACCACCATCACCTCGTCCAGGAACTTCCGACGGTACAGGCGCTTTGTTGCCACGATCACTCCTTGGTCCATTGGTTGAATGAGAGCAGTCGTATTAGGTGGCAGAAACATGCACCTAATACGGCCATTCTCAGCAACCAAGTCCTTGTCGCACGGGTGGGCAGGTGCATTGTCGAGGAGAAGGAGAGCCTTTACCTGGTCGCGAGGAATTCCCAGTGTCTTCGTCTGGTAATGTATGACCTCCTTGACGAAGTGATGGTGAAACCAGTCTTTGAAAATCACAGCTGTGAACCATGCTTTCAAAGAATGGTACCATACGACAGGAAGGACATCCATCACCCCACGAAGGCACCGAGGCTGCTTTGCACGGCCAACAATAACGGGCTTAAGCCGGTGCATGCCGTTAGCATTGGCACAACACAAAGCAGATATCCGTTCCTTAGAAAGCTTGCGGCCAGGTACACGCTTCTCCGTCTCATCGGCGAGAGTGTTCGTTGGCACCGAGCGATAGAATAGGCCAGTTTCGTCAGCGTTATAGACTTGACCGAGAGTGAGGCCCTCCCTGTCGATCAAGCCTTTCACCTTGTGCCGAAACTCGTCCACTCCATCCTCGTTAGCGTCCAATGCTTCGCCATGTGCTTTACGGTTAGTAAGGCCATATCGTAACTTGAACGCGAAGAGCCAACCCTCGGATGCCTTGAAGTCAAGGGCGTCGTGAAGCCTTACAAACTTCTCAGCAGTAGCCTTCAGCTCCGTTCCACGTACCATCACACCAGCTGCACGTTGCTGTCGATACCAAATCAACGTGGAGCGGTCGATCTCTGCATACTTGGGGGTAAACATAACCTTCCTCTCCACGTTGCGTTTGCTTCTCGACGAGAAGTCAGCCGTGTACTGCATGAGCTTGTCTCGGGAACGCTTGATATCGAACAAAGTCGACCGGGCCAGGTTGAACTTGCGGAGAATGCGAGAGGAAGACCAACCCGCATCAACCTTCTCCAATATCTCCCGTTTCTTCTCCAGAGTCAACACCACTCTCTTCCTTTTCTCAGGAGGCGGGGCCATCATCACACACACTAAGAGTAGGGCAGAGAGCAGCAGGAGGCCTTGCAGCAAGTACGGCACCACCACAAAAGCGAGCACGTGGGCAGCCATGGCGAACAGTGCAGGTCTTGTCGCGGTGAGAGACAGGCGGGAAGTGGGGAGGATGCAGCGGCGCTCTATCGGACGTCGGAGGAATGACGAACCAAAACAATGCTCTCACGCGGCGCGCGCGGCAAGTTCAAATTACGGACGGCAAAAAATCGATTTTTTTTCCAATTTTTTTGGATTTTCGGACCATTTTGGGAATGTTTGATCCCAGGACGATAAGGTTCGGTTAGTGGGGATGTTCGGTTATTGGGCGTCCGGATATTAGAGTGATTACTGTATATATCTTGATTATTTTTGGCAAATATTTTTCTACAGCTAAGTATAAAATTATTTGTTTATAGTTAACTTCAACTCATCATTTTGACTTTCTACTTCTTTTTGGCAGATGAATACAGGGCCAAAGTAGGGGAGGAGTTAGAATCTGTGAACTGGAATGAAATGGATCTAGACAGCTTGTGGAATGCATATAGGGACTGCTTAGTTAGGAATGCTAACGTGGTGTGTGGTGTGGCAAGAGTAACAACAATGAAGAAAGGTACAGCATGGTGGGATTAAGAGGTTAAGAGAGCAGTGGAGGAAATGAGGAAAAAATGGTTAGAGCGGATACAGGACAGGGGTACAGTTGAAATATGAACTGAATATACTGAGAGCAAGAAGCATATAAAGAGACAAGTGACAAGGAAAAAGAAGAAGGTAAAGGACAATCTAGGAAGAAAAATAAATGCACTCTGAAAATAGGAAGTTATTCTGGAAAGAGATGCATTAATGTAGAAATGACAGTGGAAAGAAATACGAAAGTGTGAAGGATGTATGTGGTAGATTATTGACCCATGGGGATGAAGTAAGGACCAGATGGACAGATTATTCTGAAAGTCTGATGAATGGGAATGGAGAAAGCAAAGTGACTTAACGTGATTGGGTTTGGGGATGCATGGAGAAGGATTGCAGTGTCGGGAAACGAGTCACTCACAGAGGTGAACAACGCTCTGATGCATCTGAAAAATGGGAAAGCAGCTGGGGTTGATGAGGTGTATGCTGAGATGATTAAGTGTAATGGAGAGAGCAGAATGAAGTGCTTCTTAGAGATATGTACGAAGGAATGGATGAGTGAAACTGTGCCAGTAGAGTGGAAAAAGGTAGTGATTGTACCCCAGTACAAAAATAAAGGTGAGCGAAGTGAGTGCAAGAATTATCGTGGCATAAGTTTATCGAGTGTTGCAGGGAAGGTATGTGAATGAATTATTACAGAGAAAGTAAGGGAGATATCAGAAGTCCTAGTGATTGATGAACAGGGTGGCAGATGATGTGCGGATCAAACATTTGCAGTGAGACAGATAGTGGAGAAGGTGTAAGCAGGACTATAAAGTGTAACTATCAATGCGGGCATGCAACAAGGTTGTGTGATGTCCCCATGGTGTTCAATATGTATATGGATGGGGTGATGAGAGAAGTAAAAACATGAGTAATGGAGAGAGGGATGGCATTGGTAATGAATGGTGATGGATGGAACATCTCAAATTTGTTGTACAGTATGTTGATGATGCAGTGCTACTTGCAAATTCCAGACAAGAGCTTGGTATACTAGTGAAGAGTTTTGTAGATGTCTGTGAGTGTCATGCCTTAAGTGTAAATGTAAATGAGTAAAGTGATAGTTACAGAGAGATAAGGTGGCTCCCAGTGTGATGTTACAGAGAATAGAGAGAGACTGGAATTGGTGAGAGAGTTCAAATACCTGGGTACATGGATACAAGAGGGGAAAATGTACAAAAGAAGTGGAAAGTAGAGTGACACAAGGCAGGAATGTAGTTGGTGCTATGAAGGCCTTGATAAGAAACAGAGGCTTGAGTGTTGCTACTGTGGGAGGCTTACATGAAGGAGTGTTAATGCCAACTTTAACATATGGATATGAGACTATGGTGTGTCATGAAAGTGAAGTCAAGAGTGAGAGTAGTTGAGAGGGAACTGCTGAGGAGTGCATATGGAGCAGAAAGTGGATTGGATACGGAATAATGTGAGCTGTGAAAGATGTGGAGTAAGGAAGTCTGTGGACACCAGAATCAATTCTTGGGTGTACTGTGATGGTATGGTCAAGTGGAGAGAACAGATGACAACAGTGGTGAAAAAGGTATATCAGGGCGAATTTGAAGGAGGAAGGAGGCAAGGTAGACCGAGAAGAAGGTGGAGGGATGGGGTGGATAAGTGCGTGAGAAAGAGAGGTCCACAAGGTGATGAGGCTAATAGACAGACAAGAGATTGAGCTGACTGGATTAATTTTGTGAAATGCACATGACCAGGGATTAGGCACCCCCTTTCAATGTAACAGTGTTCGGATTAGCTCTATTAGATAGGTATATGCAAAGCTACAGTATGTGATGAAAGTTGTTTGGCCTATCAGATGTAGCCAGGACTTCAAGGGCTTGAATGACAAGTGAATGGAAGCAAGGCCCATTGAACTGGACAAACTTTGGCTGTCTAGACATTTCTACTCCTTAACTTGCCCTAGGGTGGGAAAGGTCTGGATGGTGACGATGACTACGACGACGATGATGATGATGATAATTTTGTCTTTTTCTTTTTTGAACATACTACGATAAAGTACAACAATTCAGCTTTAGAAAGACACCAAAATCAGCATCCTATCATGAAAAGTAAACCTATACGGACCAATCAAAGAAAAATATTGCTACAAGTAATGCGGTCAGTGTGAAAGCAGGTGACTCTGAGACAGACATAATTTGATAGGGGCTGAAACCTCATAAGGTTAACAGGAAACCCTGGGGGGAAAAAAAAAAAAAAAAAAAAAAAAAAAACTGTTTTGGATGAAGATATAGCAATGAATGGTGACGTACTGTATCTCAAATATAATCTATGCAGATGATGTGTTCTAACCCACTATAATCCTACCCAACCCAATCTGATCATACCTTCAGCAATGAGTTGGTTGAGTTCCTTTCCCTCCAGCTCAGACACAACCTTCTTAGCTAGAGCCGCATCACAGTCCACACCCACACTGCCAAGCACTTTCTCAATGTCCTTGGCTGAGGGGGTTGAGCCACTCAGGGCCGCCAGGCAGTAAGCAGCAACGTAACGCATACTGCAAAGGAGAGAAATGGCATTAAAATTGTGAATCAATAAACAAATAAATTAAATTTTACCCTCTTTAGAGTGTACAGATCTCAGACTATGTTACTGCAGAACATGCACTGGTGGGAGACGGATCTACGCCAGTAAGTGTTATATGCTTACCATTAGGATTTGAACTGTGATGCAGGAGCCACAGCCCTTTTCAACCCAGAAAATCTACCCCCAGGTGTCAAGTGGAATTTACATACCTTATTTAACTTGTATTACTTGGTCCATTTCTGATGCAATCTGCGAATGCTTGAGCGTACAGCATGCATCACTATCTTCATGACAACAGATTTGATGGATTATGGTGATTATGCCTTTCACTCTCATGGACACACCTTCTGCTCACGTCACTCAGCAAACAGGACCTGAGCAGAAGGTATGTCCTGTAGAATGGAAACTGCAAATTAAGTTCCAGACATCAGATGGCAGGAATGGTATTTCAAAGAAACAAAGAAATCATGCAGGGATGAAGCAGGATAAAACTTGATCTATATCCATCAACAGCTTGTTGAATGAAAGTATTGTGTCTCTCTATAGCCAGAGGCCTTAATCCAGAGGGGATGGCAATAAAAAAAAACTGCCTCAATGTTCCTCTGTCCTATGCAATCAGGGTACTCTCCCTCCATCTCACACAACCTTCAAGGCCCTATCGCATGGGCAACCCATTCATGAAACAGATGCCAGTGGTACCACAGAATGGTAGCTCAGGCCAGTGTTGCCTATCACAAGATGTTCCGAGTACCTAGTCACCTAGTTCTTCTTGTTCATTATCAAAATCAGCCTGGTTTTTCTCAGCTGGCCATAGCTAAGGTCAATAGACCTTATCCGCTGCAGATAATGCACACTAGACAGCCACAAGCAGGATATGAACACCACAAGTTCACAACAGATGGTGCATCTCTTACTACCAACAGAACTGTCTGACCTATCATAGATGTGAACCATATGAGTATTATTGCAATGGGTACTGTAGGCATTATTCTGCATGAAAAGGAACCCACTGCTTTCCCCATTGCCTTCATGTGGGAACTTCCCTTTTAAAGAAACAAAAGCACCAAATGACATTCCATTATCTGTACTGTATAAAATATTTGAAATGTTTGGAGAAAAAAAAAAATAATAATACACGGTAGCAAATGATGCATGCCATAACCAGGATAAAACCTATAGAGATGAGGAACAAGGAGACTATGGAGTCTGGGGCAGCAAAGGTGAACCTGGACAGTCATGAATGGGCCTGTTGGTGAAACAAACTTGAGTGATCACAACACTCCCACGGTAGCAAAATTGGACTGCTAATGATGCTTGTTGCGTACATGTCCCCTTCACTCAAATACTTCTCCATTCCATTCCTCTTCTTCATTGGTCGTCCTCTCTTACTCTCTCACTCACACACACTCTCATAGACACTCTCACCATTCATTTCGCATGACCAAACTATCTCAGGGTACAGGACAGGGTTGGAAAAAAAAAAAAAAAAAAAAAAAAAAAAAAAAAAAAGTTTTTTGGGTTTATTGTTTTTTTCTTATTTCTCATATTTATAGATAAATCAGTTAAACTAAGCAATTAAAAAGTAATTTAGAGTGAAACAGAAGGTTTTGTGTTATCTGAAGAACAGACACTTAAGACATGTATTTTTGTTACAAGGTGGTCCAGCTGGACAAAGCCTCTGTGAACTTGTACTGTACTGGAAATGGATGGGTGAGGTAGGCTTGACTACTCCTGACTCAGTATTCAGTGTCTCGATCTCAGTTTCTCCTTTGTAGTGAGAGGACAACAGCAACAAAATGCCTGCTAGTAGAATCAGAAAAAAAGGCAACAGAATGGGATGAAGTTGATATTTTAGAAAATGATAAACAGAAAGCAACCTGAAAATACTGCAACCAAAATAAGTGCTAAAATTGAAAGACTGAAACTCACATCCAAAAATGCCCCAAGAGGAAAGTTCATTACACTGGTCTGCATTTCAAAACTTTCCTTCAAAGGTTAGAGGTTTTTCAGCTGATTTAAGATCAGTTTCGCATGCCGAATTCAGAAATGTAATCCATTTCCTTCAATCAGGTCAGGTTATTTAGATATGCTAGATTTGAAAAAACTGCATGTATGGCTCAAATAGTGTTACTGAACTGGTGTGCATGAATTATGTTTTCGTCCTAAATTGTCACAGGTGCCTTTAAAAGACCTTCTTTTCTTCATTTCGGATCTGGATTGTCACTTCAATGAATCGAAAGTACAAGAACCACCCTGACAGGTTCTGCTATATCTGTGGAAATGTGATCCTTTCAGACCGTCAAGCGAGAATTACAGATTTTGTGAAGAAGTCATATCACGGTTACTTCAGAGTCAAACTAGGCGACCAAGATAAGCCATTCACCCCTCATATCTGTTGCAAAACATGTGTTCAAAACCTACAGGATTGGAGGAACAAAACAAAGAACAGTATGCCGTTAGGTGTTCCGATGGTGTGCCGGGAAGGTAAAGATCACACCACAGACTGTCATTTTTGTATGACGAATCTACAGGGCATCAGTCGCAAGAACAAACATCATGTTCAGTATCCTGAAATTCCATCAGCCATCAAGCCAGTCCCCCATGGCCCAGATGTTCCTGTTCTTGAACCTGACGTTAACATGGGATCGTCATAGAGTCTGGAGATGCGACCGATGCAGACGAGTCTGGTACATTTGAGCCAATGAGGGAGACTGACCGGTGCCCCTAAGCCAAGCTGAGCTCAAAGATTTGACGCAGGACTTAAACCTCTCCGAGGAGTCTGTTCAGCTGCTGGGTTCGCGCCTTTGTGAGAAACATCTGCTGGCACCAAAGACAATGTTCTTTTGGTAACGAAACCGAAAGAAAGAGTTCCAAAAATACTTTTCGTTTGATGAGGCATCTTCTCTCGTTTACAGCAACAACATCGCCTACCTGACTGAAGTGATGGGTTTGAAGTATGATGCTACAGAGTGGAGGCTTTTCATCACTTTGTCGAGTAGGAATCTCAAGGCGGTTCTCCTGAACAATGGCAACAAGTTCGCTTCGATCCCTGTTGCACACTCAGTTGAAATGGGGAAAACCCACAACAGTATGGAAAGTCTGCTGTCGGCTGTCAACTACAAGGACCATGGTTGGTTGATCTGCGGAGCTCTCCAGGTAGTTGGTCACATCCTAGGACTTCAAGGTGGGTACACAAAGTATGCATGCTTCATGAGCCTGTGGGACAGCCAGACAGACGACCAGCATTATTTCCAATGAGAGTGGCCATCTAGACATGGACTACAACCCGGCTCACACAGTGTTCTGTCCCACCCTCTAGTCGAACCACACAAGATTCTACTCCCACCACTGCACATAAAAATGGGTCTCATGAAGAATTTCGTGATGGCACTGGACCAAGAAGGTGGAAGATTCATTTTTCTGTGACAGAAGTTTCCATGCGTAAGCAGAGAGAAACTGAAAGTGGTGATATTCGATGGCCCTCAGATAAGAAAGCTCACCAAGGACACTCTCTGTGATGAATCATTGAATTTCTCTGAACTCTCTGCTTGGCTGGCTCTTAAGTCGATCACTGCGAACTTCCTGGGCAACCACCATAGTCCAGAGTATGAGAAAGCTGTTGATAAGCTGATGAAGAGTTTTCGTCGACTAGATGCACGCATGTCGGTGAAAATCCACTTCCTCAGATCTCATCTGGACTCTTTTCCAGAGAATTGTGGAGACTTCAGTGAAGAGCAGGGGGAGCGTTTTCACACAGACATCCGAGTGATGGAGGAACTCTATCAAGGACAGGGGGAAGTCAACTTTCTGGCCAACTACTGCTGGTGCCTAAAGAGGGATGTGGTGTCTGCCCAGCAAAAGCGGAAGTCCCTGGAGAGGCCATTCAAACCTGATTAGCCTAGTATATCATGCTGTACCCTTCTTGCGATCTATAAGAACTGCCTGTAAAGCCTGTACATATATAGCAATTGAGCTATGCTACTAGAAGAATCACTCACGTACCAATACGACGGGAAGTTATCATTTCTAGAAGGTATTTTATTTCCAAAATTTGACCTGACTGAGAAGAAATAATACGATTTTCGGAATCAGCGTAAGAAACTGACCCAAGAACAGCAAATATATCCTTAACCTTTATAATCACACAGACCAGTGTTATAGGGAAAAGGCAAGTGAGTTACTGAGTAAGGCAATTTGAAAGACTAAATAAGTAATTGTAAACCGACATTTTTGTATGGGCAAATATGAATTGGAGCAGATTGGAGACGTGGAAGGTGTGTGTAAGATATTTACAGAAGAAATATGTGCAGCATGTGATGTGGTGTGTGGAAGAAAGAGAAGACGGAGGGGGGTGCAAGGAACAGCGTGGTGGACTGAAGACGTGAGACAGGCTGTGGCACAAAAGAAGAAAGCATACAATGAATCGATGAGAAATAGGGGCGTGGAAGAAGTTGAGAGGCGGAAGAGAGAGTTATATGTAGAAAGAAAGAGAGAGGAGAAAAGATTAGTAAGAGAGAGTAAGAAGAGAGTGGATGAGGAATTTGGAAGGAATTTGAGTGTAAAGTGGAGGGACTGTAAGAAAATGTTCTGGGAAGGGGTGAAAAGAGTAAGACAGGGTGGAAGTGAAATTAGCAGGAGTTTGAAAGATAAAAATGTTAGATTACTAGTGGAGAAGGGAGAAAAAGTGAGCAGATGGAGAGAACACTTTAAGGAATTGTTGAACATAGAGGATGGAAGTAATGCGAGTATAAGTGGCTGGGGAATGGCTGGGAGAAGGAGGGAGGTGAGAAGACAGGAAGAAATCAGTAGGATAGAAATTGTGGAAGCAATGAAGAAAGTTAAATCGGGGAAAGCCCCAGGAATTGATGGAGTGTGTGGTGAAATGCTGAAGCATGGGGGAGAGATAGTAGTAGAATGGATGTGGAAGATGTGCAGATTGGCCTGGGAGGAAGGTAGAGTCCTGGAGGATTGGAAGTCAGGTATAATTATTCCCTTGTACAAAGGAAAAGGGGAAAAAGAAGTGTATGGTAATCATAGGGGTATTTGTCTTCTTAGTATAATAGGAAAAGTGTATGGTAGGATACTTATTGACAGAGTTAGAGAAAGAACAGAGAAATTAGTTGGAGAAGAACAGGGAGGCTTTAGGAAGGGAAGAGGTTGTGTAGATCAGATATTCATTCTTAGATCTTTAGTGGAAAAGTTTCTAGAGAAGGGAAAGAAGTTGTATGCGGCTTTCATGGATCTGGAGAAAGCATATGACAGGGTGGATAGACAAGGATTGTGGAAAATGTTAAGAATATACGGAGTAGATGGGAAGTTGTTGAATGCTGTGAAGAGTATGTATGATGGTGCGAAGGCTGCAGTGCGTGTGGATGGTGAACTAAGTGAATTTTTCTCTTTGAAAGTTGGGTTGAAACAGGGATGTGTCATGTCTCCATGGTTGTTCAATCTGTACATGGATGGGGTAATAAAAGAGGTACAAGGTAGGGTAGTGGATGTTGGAGTGGCCCTGGTGAGAGAGGATAGTGTTTGGAAACTCCCTGTACTGTTGTTTGCAGATGATACTGTGTTGTTGAGTGAAGACGAAGGGGAGCTGCAAGGCTTGGTGGATGAGTTTGGGAGAGTGTGTAAGAAATGGAATCTAAAGGTGAATGTAGGGAAGAGTAAAGTGATGGTCTTTGAGAGAGGTGAAATCAGTGAATGTACAGCGAGGTTGGATGGTGAGGAATTGGAAAATGTGAGTATGTTTAAGTACTTGGGTAGTGTGATGAATAAGGATGGAGGTTTGGAGGGTAAAGTGCTTGAAAGGGTACAGCAGGGAAGAAAGGTTGCTGGTTCTTTGAAAGCAGTGATAAGAAACAGGGAAGTGAGCATGGAAGTGAAAAAGTTACTACATGACAGTATTGTGATACCAACTCTAACGTATGGAAGTGAAGCTTGGACATTGTTGGAAGGACACAAGTCAAGAGTGAGAGCACTGGAAATGAGTTATTTAAGAGGAGCCTGTGGAGTCACATGGAGAGACAGGCTGACGAATGAGGATATAAAGGAGCGTTGTGGTGTGGATGTGGATGTGATAGGAAGCGTTATGAGGAACACACTGAGGTGGTTTGGCCATGTGGAGAGGATGGAGGGTGAAAGACTGACGAAGAGAGGGTATGTGAGTGAGGTGGAGGGGGGAAGAGGGAAGGGGAGGCCGAGGATGAGATGGAGGGATGGGGTGGAGAGGTTAATGAGAGAGGGGGGGGTGAGTTGGGAGCAGGGCGACTTGAAGGCAATTTGCTTGTGGCCACCCCAAACGGGATTGAGGCGTCTGGCAATAAAAAAAAAAAAAAATGGGGGGGGGGGGGTTAATGCCAATCCTGGTACAGGACCGTATCCTAAATGGCTTTGGGGATATTCATGGAATTATAATACATGTGAAAAATCCATTTGGTAATGCATTATTCTGATTCATTATCAAAAGAATTTTTCATTACCAAATTGGCCCACATTTGGTAATGAAAAATACCAAATGGCAACCCTGACAGGGGAGGGGTGAGGGAGGAGGAAGGAAGGGGTGAAGGGGCCATGGTGCAACAGCTGCTTGGCGCCGCGCGGCAATTTCAAATTACCAGAGGGTAAAAAAAAGTCGGATTTGTTTTCTAATTTTTTGCGATTTCTGGGCAATTTTGGGAATATAGGTCCCTGGACCAAAATGTCCGGTAAGTGGGGTGTCCGGATAGTATAGGGATTACTGTATATATCTATGTATATATATATATATATATATATATATATATATATATATATAAAGTATACATACACACACACACACTCGACCCTCCATTTCCCGGACTAAAAGGGGGAGGGGGGAAGACCAGTCCGGGAACCCTAAAAGTCCGGCAATTGCAAAAGCCCAGCCCCACACGCCATTCACCGTTCTATTGCCATACTTTGAATTCTCCAATATTGTCCAGCAATTACTTTGATATTCTGAAGCATTCTGGAATGTAGGCTACCTATACCAACATAACTAACACAGACAGTACGTAAAATAATAACACTGACACAATAACATAAATATAAATGCAATACATAATAACATAAATATAAATAATGCCACAAGTTGGAAGGAACCGGTGGGGTGAAGCAGGATGGTGGCCATGATGCTTTTCATGTACAAAAATATCTTTTCGTGTAATACAAATGGCCTTTATTGAGTCTAAACCTTGCTAAAATTATACTGTGTTGTGTAGCAGACTGCTTATACTTTTATATGAGGGAATAATGGCCGGACTTTTGTGAGAATCTCGGACTTGTACAGGCATATGTTGGGCATTTGATAATACTGCCCAGCCTCAGCACCATGTCCGTGAAATCCGAAATCCGGGAAATTGGGGTACGGGAAATGGAGGCTTGAGTGTACAGTATATATTATACACACACACACACACACACACACACACATATATATATATATCACAACACTAGCCATCAATTGGATTCATCTTGGGTAAAACAAACAAAACATGATAATCATTGTTTTTATTATTCAGGCTGTTATTGTTATTCAGACTTAGTTATTCTTTTCCACAAAAGATGGCAGAATATCCTAGGTTGGCACGCAGCTCAAGTGCAAGGGAATGTAGTGGGGAAAAAGTTCTTTGTTGGGTATGGACTGTAGCTGCCTGAATCGACATGAAGAGTAATTAGTAGGGTGACCACAGTCGCTTAACATGGCCATAAGGTTAAGCATTAGAAGCACATCATCAAATCAGTTCATCATCATCCTGATAGTCTGTTCTATTTTTCTGGTTATTTCTGGAGTGATAAATGCATGTTTCTTGTTAAATATTTTCCCCTGTTGTTTTAAGCTATGTTTTGCTGTAACAACTCTTGATTCTTCAGCGTAATGGCGGAAGTGTCTGCTGTTCGCAGATTGGTATCTCAGGTGCCTTTTAGTACTCCACCATCATTCACACTAAATTTACACAACTTACATGAAGGGAAGATGATCTCACCTAAACATATTCGGTAAATGGGAACGAAAGTGATGCACGGATTCAAGCTGTTGTCTTATAGGCCTATATTCTCAAGGATAATTATTTTAGTACCAGTACTAGATACATCTCAGGTTATTAACATTTGATATTTGATCACAATATACTGGAGAACAAACAAAATATACCTCCTTAGCAATATTACGGACAGCTGCCTGAATGCCCCTCATAACTTGTTTATAGCTGATCCCGCCGACCAGACATGATGCCAGCACTCCAAAACTAGCTCAAATGTATACAATTTAAAACCTAAATTAGCAGTGGATGCCAATCTGGAAGCGCTAAAACCTAACTGGGGGGCTCTGCCACCCAGACCCCCCAGTGATTATAACCCACCTAACCTAGTGACAACTAAAATGTGCACTACATAAAACTTGCACCAAAACAGTATCATCCGTTAAGAGCGTTCCTTAATCATGGTGCAATTATCACACGACTTTGTGATGGCACAGGTAGGTGCAATCATAAAGCAAATCTTTATAATACCATACAGGAGACATCCATTAAATTATAACACAGGTTAGTACAGTAATACTGCGCTCAACGAATAAATTAAACCACTTCCACTTCACATTCCGTAAAATATAAGATACGCGCAGTATTACGTACAATAATGGAACCCCCAATTTATGAACATTTTTATACACCATTTTTTAAAAAGCCCAGTATATACACTAATCTATAAAATATAACAAAGGATTCTGTCAACACTTCCTTCCAACAGGAAATCTGGAAATAGGGCATCACTGATGTACATATTTAATACTGGCCAAGGTAGAGCTGCAAAGAAAGTGGTTGAGGAGGCGAAGGCGAAGACAGGAGGAAGCAGCTCCTGTGAGAAGAGTGGAGAAATTGCAAGATAGTGAGAAGAGGACAGAGTATAAGAGCATAGTGGAAGAAAGACTGGGAAGGTATGAGCTAGAGCAGATGGAAGGGGTGGAAGACGTATGTAAGATATTCACGGAAGAGATAAGCGCAGCGTGTGAGGCGGTTTGTGGAGTGAGGAGGAGATGCAAGGGTGTGCAAGGAACAGCATGGTGGAATGATGAGGTGAAACGAGCTGTGGAACAAAAGAAGAAGGCATATGGTGAATGGTTGGCGAGTAGAGGTAGGGGAGAAGATGAGAGAGAGAAGAGAGAGGTATATGTGAGCAGGAGAAGGGAGGTTAAGAGACTGGTGAAGGAGAGTAAGAAGAAAGTGGATGAAGAGTTTGGGAGGAATCTGAGTGTGAAATGGAGGGAGAGTAAGAAATTGTTTTGGAAGGAGGTAAAGAAAGTAAGGCAGTGTGAAAGGGGAAATAGTAGGGAGTGAAAGATAGGAATAATAGATTGTTGGTGGAGAAGAGAGAGAAATTGAGGAGATGGAAGGGAGCACTTTGAGGATTTGTTGAATGTAGAGAGTGAGAGCAGTGTGAGTATAAGTGGTTGGGGAATGGCTGGGAGAAGAAGAGATGAGAGGAGGGAGGAAGAGATCAGTAGGTCAGAAGTAGTGGAAGCGATGAAGAAGATTAAGCTGGGAAAGGCCCCAGGAATTGATGGAGTGTGTGGTGAAATGCTTAGGTATGGGGGTGAGATTGTTGTGGAGTGGATATGGAAGTTGTGTAGATTGGCTTGGGAAGAGGGGAAGGGTTCCAGAGGACTGGAAATCAGGTATAATTGTTCCTCTGTACAAAGGAAAAGGAGAGAGAAGTATGTGGTAACCATAGGGGTATTTGCCTTCTTAGTGTGACTGGTAAAATATATGGTAGAATACTCATTGATAGGGTTAGGCATATGACAGAGGAGCTAGTTGGAGAAGAACAAGGGGGATTTAGGAAGGGAAAAGGGTGTGTAGATCAGATATTTGTTCTAAGATGTTTAGTGGAAAAGTATCTAGAGAAGGGAAGGAAAGTGTACGCTGCCTTCATGGACTTGGAGAAAGCTTATGACAGAATAGATAGGAAAGGTATGTGGAAGGTATTAAGAATATATGGAGTGGAGGGGAAATTGTTGAGTGCTGTGAAGAGTATGTACGAGGGAGCTAGGGCTACGGTGCGAGTGGATGGTGAGCTGAGTGAGTTCTTTGATCTCAATGTGGGACTGAAACAGGGGTGTGTAATGTCTCCATGGCTGTTTAATATATATATAGATGGGGTCGTAAAGGAGGTACAAGGTAGGGCAGTGGATGTGGGGGTGGCCCTAATGAATGAGGGTGAGATTTGGAAGCTTCCGGTGTTGCTGTTTGCTGATGATACAGTATTGTTGAGTGAAGATGAATGGGAGTTGCAAGGTTTGGTGAATGAATTTGGGACAGTGTGTAGGAGGAGGAAGCTGAAAGTTAATGTAAACAAAAGTAAAGTTATGGTGTTTGAGAGGAATGAAGTCACAGAGTGTGCAGTGAGGTTGGATGGTGAGGATATGGAGAATGTGAGTGCATTCAAGTACTTGGGTAGTGTGATGAGTAAGGATGGAACTTTGGGGGATGAAGTACGTGAAAGGGTACAGCAGGGAAGGAAGGCTGTTGGCACACTGAAAGCAGTGATGAGAAATAGGGAGGTGAGTATGGAAGTTAAGAAGTCACTGCATGATGGTATTGTGATCCCTACCCTGACGTATGGAAGCGAGGCGTGGACCTTGCAAGAGGGGAACAAGTCAAGAGTGAGAGCAGTGGAAATGAGTTACTTGAGAGGAGCATGTGGAGTGACATGGAGGGACAGGTTGACGAATGAAGAAGTGAAGGAACGTTGTGGGGTAGATGTGGATGTGGTTGAAAAGATTAGGAGAAATACACTGAGGTGGTTTGGACATGTGGAGAGGATGGAGAATGAAAGACTGACTAAGAGGGTGTATGTAGGTGAGGTGGAGGGAGGGAGAGGGAGGGGTAGACCGAGGATGAGGTGGAGGGATGGAGTTGAGAGGTATGTGAGGGAGGGGGGGGTGAGTTGGGGGGAGGGGAGTCAAATGGTGGGTGACAGAGTGACTTGGAGGCGTTTTGTCTGCGGCCACCCTTTGCGGGATTAGGGCGTCGGGCTATAGATAGATAGATAGATAGACTTGGTAGGAATCTGCTTCTCAAGAAGTAGGACAGCCCAGACCTGCTGGCATGCCAGCCCTGTTTCCTATATACATCATCATCACAATAGACTATTGATTAGAGGCTGAGTTTTGTGCCATATGCACAGTAGTTGCACTACTTGAAGGACTTCGAATTATGAATCGTAGTTATTCAATATAATTGAACAGGATGTGACCTGACTGTGAGTGGAGGGACTTTTTAAATGATGTGACTGAGTCAGCACTAACAGTATCATCTGACATAGAGTTCCAGAGGTCAATACATTTGATACTGAAAAATCTGCGTCTACACTCACCTGAAGTGCTAGGCTTGGCCACCTTGAATCTGTGGCCCCTGGTGTGAGTTAATGAAGGAAGAGAAAAAAGCTCTGGCAGTGCAATTGGGGACTGGCAATGGCAGATTTTCCAGCACTTAATAAGGTCAGCTCTGATAAGTCTCCCTTTCACAGAATACAGGCCCAGGTTTTTCAGACGGTCACATAACTGAGTTCAGACAGACCATTGATTTGATTAGACCATTTGCGCTGTAGACTCCAGGAGCCTCAGGTCTCTGTGACAGCCTGTGTTCCATACAGTGGAGCCGAACTCCATGATAGGTCTGATGTGCGATTTAAATAAAGTCAACATAAAATCTCGGTCACGACAGAGAATGGACTTCAATAAATTACTTGCGAAGCCTGCTGCCTTTTTTTTACGGTATTTCCTATGTGCGAATGAAATTTCAGGGAACTGTCAACTAAGATACCCAGGTCTTTGAGTGTAGTTTCTACAGAGAGGTTGGTGTTATTCATGCAATAGTGCCGAAGTGTGCCAACAGAGTTCCAATCTACTGGGCCTCTCTGACATCGTAGTACAGTGCACTTGTCAAGATTGAAAAGTAAACCCCAGGACTCAGCAATATTGTACACCATACCTATGTCCTTCTGGCATGCACTTATATCTGCAGCTAATGAGGAACAGGTGTTTTGACGCAACTTGAGGCAAATCTTCATGTCATCAGCAAAGTATTTGCATTTGGAGCGTATGTATGAGGGCAGAAAGTTTATATATACCAGAAAGAGCAAGGGGCCTAGAACAGATCCCTGGGGAACACCACTGAGAACATTCCTTGAGGAACTGGTGCAGCCGGACACAGACACTTGCATTGTGCGGCCGGACAGGAAGTCAGAGATCCAGGTCAGCGAGGAACCACTGACCCTAAGTGGCCTCAGCTTGTCAGTGAGTAACGAATGGTTGACGATGTCAAAGGCTTTGCTAAAGTCAAACAAGACAACATCCACAACATACCCAACATCCAACCACGACGTAACGTCATTATACACAAGTAACAGTTGGTCGTCTACTGTTCTACCATGTCTAAATCCATACTGCTCATTTGACAGCACTCCACTAGTGTCAAGGTAGTTGTATAATGCCTCTGTAATAAATCTTTCCAGGGTTTTACAGCAGACAGAGGTTAGGCTAATAGGCCTAGAGTTAAGAGGCATGTGTCGAGAGCCTTTCTTGAACATAGGAATGATAATGGATTTTTTCCAATCCTGTGGCAATTTACCAATGGTGACAAACTTTTGAAATATCAAAAACAAGGGTAAGGCTAAGGCTGGGCAATATTTCAAAAGACTGGGGTGGAGGCCATCTGGTCCCATACTGGCGTTCAGGTCCAGGGCTGCGAGCCTATTCCTCACTTCTTGCAAAGATAAGGTCACTGTATCAAGGATACCCTCAAAAGTTTGGTGAGGGAGGGGAGCATAAGGAGCATGTGTCGAGTAAACTGTACAAAAATGTGTAGCAAAAGTTTCTGCCATCTGAGTACACTCAGATGTTAACACTCCATTGTCCCACCTAATGGGGCCTACTAAGGGTGCACCTACTTTCTTATTTCTAATGTACTAGTGAAATAGTTTTGAGGAGACCTGTAGTTTTCTAATCAGTGACATTTCATGATTGATTTGCATATGCGTAGTTACGAAAGCTGTCGTTGAGAGGGTCATAGTGTGACAGAGTTCGAGAAGCCTAAGGAGATAGTTTTCCATAAACACTCCTGGAGTGTTTGTATGTTTCCCAGGCTTTTCTGCAACGGTTTTTCAAGGCCTTGGGAGGTGATCTGGGAAGTGGGGAAGGCGTGCTAGACATATTCGGCACACACTGGTCAACTAATGGGCTATGGATGACTGCAATCTGTCATACATAGGATCAATCGACAGGCTTTGGAGTTCAAAATGACTATTTCACGCAGATTACACTGTATTTATTTTGTTGTATTTGGCTTTATCCCAGGAGCACCTGATGTGCAAATAGCTATCTGTCACAACAGCGGCCTGAAAATAATATTGTAATAGCACCGGACAGTGTCCACAGTTGGGCAGGGGACTCGCTACCTCAATTTCTCCTACTCTGTCATTCTTGGTGCCTGAGCTTAATTTTTTTTTTTTTTTTTAATGCGAGGAAGAAGGAACCAAAGGCCATTGTTACCCACCGGTGCAAATCTAGACATGCAAAATAGTCCAGGAACGACTGGTGGAGGGGAGGATATTTCATAGCCAGTGCTGTGCTTGATTTCCAGTTGATAAGGGGTAAGTTACTTCCCAACAATTAGTACCTCTTTGGATGGACAGAAGTCTAATAAGAAATTTAGTAATGCTTGGTTATCATCATCACTGCTGGAAGGAGGGAGATATATTACAATAATGTACAGGTAAATGTAAGTAAATGGATGGCACAGACATTATCAGAGTTGGTGTTGATACCTACATAGCTTATTCTACTCCTTATATATATACATACTCCATGCTTATGGATATTGCCTTTGGTGTCAATAAATGAGAGGTTAAAATTATTAATTTGAACAAACGAATCAGGGATTTCAGGCAGCAGCCAGGTTTCAGTGACTCCAAAAATATCTATATCATTGTCTGACAGAAAATCAGAGATAAAATGTAATTTATTAGTGATACTATTTACATTGCAGAACCCAAATTTCAAATTGCAAAAACTCACTGTTGCCTGGGAAGACAGTGAGGTTATTGGTTTAAATTTCTCATGGGTGTATTATCTTGCGAGTGGGTTGCTGCAACATGATCTATCCATACATGTCCTAATCCTGCAGGTCACCATCACCTAACAATGTATTCTAGCCTACCGGTACTGGAACACTACCTAAACTAACCTGACAAATTAACTAAACCTAACCTGGTCTAAGTGTACCTAACAATTTACCCTAATCTAAATGAAATGAAATCCACTCCAGAATAATCATCAGTACAGCAAAAGGGGCATGGATAACACCAAGGACACACTGTCAACAGATAAAATGAACAAGAAAAATAATTTACTCCCCCCCAAAAAAGAGATAAATTAATTTGGGTAATGAGTAAATCTCTTCCATTATGCCAGAACCAAACACTCATAGGTAAGATTTAAGGAACATGATGATAATAGTGGCGCGGGGAGAAATTCAGCAAGAAAAGGTCAATTACCACCCTGAGAAGTTTGAATACATAAAACAAACTGGAAGAATACAAACTGAATTGGTATGGCCTTTCTGCTACTTAAAGCAAAGCGTGCATTTACCAATAATATAATGGTTATATGTCAACAGGTTACACGTGATAATAGACACATGCATCTGACAAAGCTGGGGAACAAATGTGACGTCACACGTGGTGCGGGCTACCATATATTGGCAATACATTCCTCACTGCTTATAGCTAATGCCACATACTCCCTACACCCTACACACCCTTTAACATGTTTATACCCAAGTATTACATTAATAACTGGGTTAAAGACATGAAACCTCAAAGACAACTGTACACGAGTGCCATAATACCATCAATTACTTCCTTTTAATCCTAATTTATCGTTATCAACACAACTTCATACAATCCACAATCATTATACATGTTTCTGCCACTGTACTATACAAATCGCAGGACCTTAAACACAAATAAACTCACTTTTAGGCAACACAGCACGAAACGCATCTACTCATGCGTTCTATGGAATCCCGAGAAGGTATGGCCAAAGAATTCTGAATCGAAACCTCGGGAAAATTAAGAATTCTTAATTTTTCTTCAGACGCTTTGTTTTTCCTGCAGGAATAATAGCAAATTGACAGACTTGGAGGGCAATATCGGAATCATGGATGCATTTAGCTTCCCTATTATATAATCAAAGACCTCAAAATGTGAATCACATGTATCAGTTTGCCAGCGACAAAATCAGCCGGCAGTTGTGTAAAGTAAAATTGATAACGTTTCTGTGTTTTATAAATGAAAGACTCAAACTTGAATCATATGTAATTAATGATATTTAAAACCAGTGCCTCCAATATTAACAGCGAGCGACAAAATATTGCCACTGGTATCTGAAATTAATATTTGAACTCTAGTTACAGTACATGCATTCAAAAAATCGCCTAAGCACAGTCTTGATACTGTGACTTACCTCACTCTACTGAATTTCCAGTATGAATCTGTAGCTGAAAATTCTCAGATGTTAAAAAATGCACAAATCAATGTACAATAAAATTTGCCGCACTTTTAGCCGCGTTTTCGTGATTCTTTCCACTCTTTCAGTTCACTGTTTGCCGGTATACAGAAATGTTTACCGTATCAAAAGTTACGCTAACATCTAACTTGATTCTGATTGGTCAAAACTAGACATTCATATCTGGTTCGGACACAGTTGCCAGATCCCTTTTCTCCAGCCCAATAGGGCTACTTTATAGACGTAAAAGAATGGAACAACAAGCTGTAAAAAGAAACGGAAGTAAAAGATTCATGGCGAGTCTTAACAAACAACTACATTAAAAAAAAAAAAAATGCATCACATATGATGAATTTCTCATAATTATCACACTTGGCCTACATAGGAGGTTCGCAGTGTCTAATCCGCAGGTCTAAAGGCGCACATTTGTTTGTTATCGCTCATCTTCAGCAAGACGAGGCGATACAGTTTTCGTCGGCGTCTCTCTCTATCTCTCTCTGTTCCCAAAATATCTCCAAAAGTTGTGGAGGAATTTTTAACAAGACTTCAGGAAATAGTAACTATGTGGTCGGGCAGAAGAGACTAAATCTTGGTGAGGATTTGATCAAAGACGACCAAATGCCAGCCGGAGGCCATATATCAAAGCATTTTGGCCAACATCTCATCAATGGATAGAGGTATTTTCTTCAGATTTGGTTTGTATGTAACTTGTAGCAGAGAGGTGAAAATTTTGACTAGCCCATCGGAAGAGGTGGTATAGGTTGAAAAGTTAAATATTTTCACAAATAAATTCGATAATTAGAGGGAAAACCTAGAAATAAAAACAGGATGAAACAAGAGCTCATTATGAGGCCAGCATTAAGAAACCATTGGATCCTGCTTTAAGTAGCTCCAAGTAAAGAAAATATAGCTACATACGGTCAGTGGTTACAAAGTATATACAAGGTACGACAAACGGAGGTAGTGTACGTACATTTAGTGTTTCTTGGCTTAAAAATATGGAGTACCTGTACAACAAAAGGAGGTGATGGGTCTTGCCATAGTCATGTCAGTATTAAAACAATATAAACAACATAAGAATGAATGCTGAGGTGTAATATTCAAGTAAAATCGTGAAGAGATAAATGAAAGTCTCCTGAACCGATAAGAATATGAACACTGGGCTACATTTTTTGGTGTTGGGCGGGAAGGAGACATCTTCGTCTGGCAATACTGTGGCCCACCAAAACATTGAGGATCACATGTGGCCGTCCTGAAGGGAAATGTCAGTCAGTTTTGGTATATATATTGGGTGTAGCTCCTGCTGCATCGCTGTCCATAAGGTAAGGGACATGAGCGACCACACTTACTTCTTCAGGAGGAGGTATGTGGGAAGTGGAGGCTTAATGTCTTGGAAGGAACGCCTTTGACCGACCTAGGGCTTTCCACTAGATTATTTAGGAAGTCATTTTTACTCATGAATTATGATATTAATACCATATCTTAGCAACCATATGTTTTAAAATAATTAAGTTTAGAGTATCCTCCGGTATAATCGAAATTTGCAATTAGGGTGATTGTCCATCCATTCAAATAATTTTGGTATATAAGGGGCTTGGTTATTTCACCACGGTAGTGTCATCCAGCATTTTCTTTTTTCCAGAGTTTTCTCATCAGGTTTCCAACGTTTTCTCTGTTAAGTGTGCTTGTATTATTCTTTTTTTTTTTTTTTTTTTTTTTTTTTTTGTAAGATCATTCTTAACGTCTTGAACTGTGGAAGTACCATAGTTAGTTATGCATTTCCTGCCACTTTAACTGTGTATATTAACCCATTTACTGCTGTGCATCAGTTTAATTTTCCTTCATTGCACCTACATCCATCTGTTATTTTGTTGTGCTCTGTGACATCCCCAATTTAGAGGGGTCTTCTCTATGATACAGTACTTCTGTCATAAATGTGTCTTTATGGAGTTTCAGTATCATCCCGTAAGTAGTTTTTCTGATCATGCCACTCGACTTTGACCTCTCAATACTGCCATCCCCAGCTGTGCCAGGGTGGTTGAAGAGGCCCTTATGGAGAGGGCAGATTTTCATTCAGCATATCGTGTAGCTTTTGGTAATGCTATTATGACTGATGCTTATGGGAGTTCGGTTGAATATTTAATGTCTCCAGTAGTGAAAAATTTAGAGCGCAGTAATAGTTCTAATAAATTTCAACTTTTATTTGTTGGGAATGAGCAGTGAATGTTGTATTTCAGGATGGCAAGAGTGAGGTGGTGGCCAACGCAGCCGGAGACAGAGTGACGCCAGCGCTGGTGGCGTACCATGACACTGAAGTGGTGAGTCACATGCCTAGATGCACATCATGTAAAAACAAAAATATGAAACATTTCCATCTTTACAGTTTGAAACAGTGGACAAAGAACATGAAAGTAATCTTCAGTAATCTGTCATGAATGTGTTTGCTTGCAGTTTTTACTGGTACAACATTTAGAAGAAACTCTGTACCATTACATGTTAACTACATTATCCATTTAGAACTACTGTATATGACCATGCTGATTTTGAAGTTAGATGACTCTTTATTTTTCTTATGCAGTCATTGTTCAGATAACGCACGAATATTGTTCCTGGCAGGTCCCACTTTATGAAAATTCTGCATGATACTGCCATATTTTCACATGTTAAAGGGTTTCATGGTACCCAGGCCAGCCCCAACTTCACCTTTTGAGGCCATTTTCCCGGGATTTTTCACAGGACATTTACCTACATAAAAATGACTTCAGGATATACAAACACTGGAAGAAGGGGGAGTGGGGTTCCAAGGCAGGGCAGGACTACTATTGGTCCCCAGTATGGTCCTCTGGCTGCGCCGGCCCCACATGATCCTTCATACATTTATAGAGTCAGTTGGAATTCCTTCCCTCTCCCGTCAGTTGCAGTACACGACCTTTCCATTTACAAGCGCTGGGTCAGACACTCGAAATCTTTTGTCCTGGGCAGATCTCCCGTAGGCCCACACTGTCTTCAGTATGGCATTCTTCTTGCCCAGGATCTTACGAATAGTTGACACATTGACCTGGTCAGCTTTGGCAGTGGCACAGTTACTTTCTCCTCTCTCCTTCCACTTCATCACGTCAAGCATCTGCTCCTGGGTCAAACTCTTCCGCCATCTTGCTGAGTCACGGTGGGGCGGCATGGTCAAGCTGGGTCAGGTGGCCAAAAAAAAAAAAGCAAAGTTAACACACAGCATGTGGGGAAAGAGTTGACTGGAGTGGCCCGGGAATGCTCGGCAGACCGTGACGACACCCTGCGCCGACTTGTGACATGCACATGTCACGGACAGATGCAACGCGCGCTATGGCTAAATTTGCCTGCATTTTGTTTGTTTTTACCTTGTTATGACCAGTTTTCTTGTGTAATGACTAAATATTCCATAATTTTTGGTCTCATGCCACATTATCACTATTATAGCAGCGTAATACAGATATTCCTTCCCTAATGTGGGCATTTGCTTCCGCATCAACCTCGTGTTAGGCAAATATCATGTTAAAGGGACTCCAGAAAACCCCAATTTCCTTACGCACCCCTGCCCAAAGTCCACTTTTTCCCCCCTTATGGTGCAAATTTTTTTTATACCCCCCAATTTAAATCTCCTAAAAAGCATTAATATGGTTATAAAAAATACATTAAGTCAATACAGGACTTTATTTTCCACCACTGAGTCCCCCAATCCCAACCAATTTTGGAAAAAAATTTTTTTGGCTCAAACCTCTGCTTTTGGTGAGAAACATCGGAAATTCATAGAGAAATAGCTCACCTGAGGTTTAAAATACTGAATACAGGTAGCCGTACCCCTTACCTTACTGGGTTTTCTATTAGGCTGGCTCCAAAGAGAACGAGTTCTGTGGGAGGGTAACAATTCCACACCACTCATAAACGGTATTTATTTATTTATTCGGTACGAATTTATATGTAGTACGAGAGTATATTGGTTTTCACTCAGTAATATAGGCAAAATAAGCATTGTTTCACTCACCAAACACATCAACATACCTGACCTTTTTTGGCAACATTACCTGATCATCATTTCTGACTTGTTTCTTCCTCTAATGCAATGTAAACTTTGTCCTCCACATTGTCATCGATTGGGGAATCACTCTGGCCCTGAATGTCTTTATTAGCCGGTCACTGGTAACAGGTGAATTGCCAAGACAATGACATGTTGGGTAAGGCATTGTCCCTGCCTGGCATCTTGTGCATCTTGTAGAGGAAGGTGTCCCGTGTGTATGTACCAAAAATCACGCGCGAAAATAGAAACTTGTGCAAATTATGAACCTTGCAATTGCGTGACGTACCATGGCGTTGACAGGTCTAGCTGTGACAAAATGTTGCGACGTACCCATACGTCGACAGGACGCCTCGGGTTAAGGTGAAATGAAAGCACATTTCAAGTGTTCCAGGTGCGTTTTGCCAAGGTTTGTCGCCCTGCCTCCTGTAGTCGATATGACCCTGCTTACACGGTGCCGACTGTTAGGCATCCACAATCAATAATGGTATGGGGGTGTTTCTCAGGTGAAATGGGAAGGGGAGGCCTCTACTTTCTTTCTAAGAACTTGGTGATGATTGGTGGCTGGTACATTCTAGTTCTGAAAGATCATTTGTTAAACTTTTTTGCTATTCATGGGTGCGACTTTTTCATGCACGATTCAGCTCCATGTCACAAGTCAAGAAAGGTGACAAAATCGCTTCAGGATAATCAGATTGAGGTCCTCGACTGGCCAGGCTTCAGTCCAGATCTAAATCCGATAGAAAACTGCTGGGGAAAGATGAAGAAAATCATGCTAGAGAAGACACCCAATTTGGACAACCTCAAGATTAAACTGGCAAATGTTTGGTGCAAAGAAATATCCTTAGATTACTTTAGAGATCTAAGTGATTCCATGCCAAACCCCATCCAACTGGTCCTGAAAAACAAGGGAAATATGATTATAATAATGAATGGCATTTCATGAACAAACATTGTGATGTACTATGATTTCTGTGTTTTTTAATACCTTATGGGGGAAGGTCCTATGTCAGTTTGCAGTAGCTGTGTATATATATATATATATATATATATATTTATGTGTTCGACTCTGGGCATAGGCTTCACAGCCTGCTATCAAGGCCCAACAGTCCTCCTACATACCATACACCTCTTCATGTCACCACTTCGGCGCTAACACCCACCGTCCATATTGAATACATGTTAGGGCTGTCTCATACAGGACTGGTGTGTTGGTATTAGCGGTGGTATTTTTACGACATGTCGGCGGGTCTTCTGGTAGATCAGTAAAGCCTGATTTAATGAAATTCAAATCCTTAAACTGTTCCCTGCCCCAGCAGGGATTTGAACCTGGGTCCACTGGGACTGCAGGCCACCTCTCTACCGATTAAGCCACCGCCTCCCCCAAATATATATACTGTATATATATTTATGTATATAAATATATATATATATATATATATATATATATATATATATATATATATATATATATATATATCCATCATCCAATCCTACAATGCCCCAAGAGGAGCACAGGAGCCTGGGGCTAGGCAGTTGGTCCTGACATTTAAGATGAGAGTGACCAGCCTCACTCATCCCTGAGTGGCATTACATGAGCAGTCAACCCCAACCACCCCTTGGATATAAACCTTCACCGGCTCAATCCGTCTGGAGCGCAATAATTACCCACTAAACCACCAGGTGCCCAAATCTGGTTATATGGTTACCACCCAGCATAGTAAATGGTTTCCTGGTGTACAGGAAACCATTTGACTTGTCACTCAGTGTAGAATCACCCACAGGCAGAAGGAAAAGGAAAGAATGAAGGAAAGAAAGACAGAAGAAGGAATGTAAAGTCACTCATAGGCAGAAGGACAAGGAAAGAATGAAGGATAGAAAGAAGAGGATGGAAGAGAGGAAAGGGCAGACACCCGAGAGCAGCAGTACATCGAGTGAGTGGATGGTGAGCGCCCTCACCTACCACTTACACACATATATATATATATATATATATATATATATATATATACATATATATATATATACTATACATACCATATTATGTACAGTATATATATATATATATATATATATATATATATATATATATATATATATATATACATATATATATATATACTATACATACCATATTATGTACAGTATATATATATATATATATATATATACAGTAATCCCTCTAATATCCGGACGCCCAATAACCGAACATCCCCACTAACCGAACCTTATTGTCCTGGGATCAAACATTCCCAAAATGGTCCGAAAATCCAAAAAAATTGGAAAAAAAAAAATCGATTTTTTGCCGACCGTAATTTGAACTTGCCGCGCGCTCAGCGTGAGAGCATTGTTTTGGTTCGTCATTCCTCCGACGTCCGATAGAGCGCCGCTGCATCCTCCCCACTTCCCGCCTGTCTCTCACCGCGACAAGACCTACGCTCTTCGCCATGGCTTGGGAAAAGTTAATGTGCAACACTTAAATTTAATGGAACATTATTTGGACTAAAGTGAACACTGTGAAAAGAACGGACTTCTGTGTGTTAGTGACTAAGTTCAGTGCAAGACTTCAGGAAGAGTGTAGTGCAAGTGCTTCAGGAAATCGTTCTTACTGTCAGAGTCCGAGAGGAGGCGGTTATTCATCGAGGTGGCCAGGGACTTGCTGTAAGTAGCCAAAATGTTTCATGTTGTACTATTTTCCATACTATATTTACCAGAATGTTTCATATTGTATTTTTTCCCATACTATACTTACCAGAAAGTGTCATACTGTACTTCTTTCCATACTAAACTTACCTCATGCATGTGCAGTAGGAATGTGTTTTTCAGAGTTCGGTTAGGTTCGGTTAGGTTAGGTTCGGTTAGAGTCCATAAGTACCAGAATGTTTATTAATGTATGAACATACTTCTAAACCCACATTTTATGTGTCTATTGCATTTATTTCAGTCATTTATGTGCCTTATTGGTGTGATTTGGGTGTTAAATAGGTGCTATGCATGTCCGGAGGGAGTTGTATAGGTGTTTCTCTGTGTTAGGGTCCGTAAGTACAAGTCCATAAGCTGGGGCCCAATATCCGGACAAAACCAATATCCGAACAAAACCAATATCCGAACCTACCGATGGCTCTATTGATCCGGATATTGGAGTGATTACTGTATATATATATATATATATATTTATATATATATTTATATATATATATACCATATATATACTGTGTATATATATACAGTGTATGCACACACACACACACACACACATTTATTTCCCCCATGGGCAGATCTTTCACATATTCTGAAATAGTAATGGAATGCTGTAGCCCAGCCACAGGCCTCCATACCATGAAAGTGGTATTGACAGTATGGAACATTTTGTTTTTACAGACACTCTTCAGTATAAGTGAGGGAGATGTAAATATTTATTTAAAAATAAAAAGATAAATTGGGGAAACCAGCAGATCATCGTCATAGCAATCAACGAAACTTTAATAGGCAGTTCACTGTAACTTACTGTGGATCTGGTAGCACTATAGAATATGATAAAGGATTCGTAGAATGATGGCAACTGACTCTCAGCTTTGTTTACTGTAGTGGAGCTGTAATAGGCACTTTTTTGTAACTTGTAAGTTTAATAGCATAAAAGAACAGTAATAAAAGAGACAATAACAAAGGCTTAGTGTATATCACATTCTGATTTTTATAATTTTTTTCTCATAGACAGTCAGAATCTATACAGAAAAATACCCCTAAGAAAAATGTGTGCTAATACATAAAGGAAAATATATTAAACATTTGGCTGGATGGTTGTGCATATGAAGTGGAGTGAGGATTCCAGTGGCTTGAGTGGCAAGTGAATGAGTGTCTGGCCAATTTCAGTGGGCAGCTGTTGATTACTTCTTTTATTGTTTTTTCTTTTTACAGCATTTCCATTCTGGACCCTGCCTCACTTAATCCTAAGCTGGAAATAAGAGATCATGGTGTTTCAGTAAGATTTCTAATAGTGTTAGAGGCATTGGCTTTTATATACTTGTGGCTGAGTTTCCTTGATAGGAGTAATGATTGTCTGGCTAGTTACAAGCATGTAACCGTATTTCTGTTGTAGTACCTCCCAGGGTCAGTGGTAGCCAGTCATGTACTACCTCTTGTATGTAGACCTATCCATTTCTGTATTTTTCTCTCCTGCAGGTGACAGGTCTAGCGGCCAAGCAGGGGATGATACGACATGCAGGGCGAACCATCCAGGGTGTCCTGCGTGATGCTGGGGCCAGTGAGGACGAGGTTGTGGGGCAGAGTGGGGGAGGGGGCACATGTAAGGCCATGTGGGAGGAGGGACGGGGGGCACGATACTTGGTTCAGCGTGGGGAGAAAACCATTAATGTTACACCGGAGGATGTTCTCACTCATATCTTCACTCTACTTAAAGGTGGGTCCCTGGGTTAGGTTAGATGTGATAGCTTAGGTTAAGTCATATTAGGTTATGATAGGATTGGTTGTCAGATTAGGGTATGATGGGTTAGGTTGAGCGGTGGAAAGTTATATAAAGTTTAAATAGATTAGGTTATTAAAATGAGGGTGGAGGTAGCAGGGTGTGGCACTAGGTCCAGTGGAGGGAGGATACCTCTACTGCCACTCCAGAGAATGTTCTTGCTAAGGTTGGCTTGATGAGAGGAGGTAGGGATGAAATGAGGTAGAGGAGAGTTAAGTAGAGATGAACCAAGTATGGCAGAGATTAGGAATGATGCAGTGTAATTTAGCAAGCAGTGAGGTAAAGATGAGGGTGGAGTGTGGTATGACATTTTCTCACTTGACAAAAATCACTAACTCTGTAGGTTTCTTGATTACCAAGTTTCATGAAATTGGAGGGTAAATTTTGCTGGTAACCACTGAGACTCATTTCTGCCGCACAGCTAAGGCGTAGTGAAAATAATGCTACAATAACTTGGTGTTTTGCGTTGTGAGCAGCACAGTTGCATCAAATGAAAACACACTGGCAATAGCGAGGCATAGCAGGGGAAGGAGCAACTTGCTAGAAAATACTGAGGTAGAGTCGGGTGGAATTAGGTAGAGAAAGCTGAGATGGAGGTTGGAGTTGGAATGAGGTAGAGAAGACAGAGGCAGGGATGGTGTAAATTTGTGGCAGGGTGAGGCACAGATGGGATGGGATGACACAGGGTGGAATGAGATGAGGAAGGTTGAAGCACAAAAGGTTAGGTTTGATATTAGATTGGGTTGAGGCAGAGTTGGTATGAAATGAGGTAGAGAAGAATGGGACAAAGCTGGTTTGTACAAATCTGACAGATCTGGATCACACTCACAGCTTGAATACCATACTGTACTCAGTTTTGGTTGCATGAAATTTGATGAGTTTGTGTTATAAGGTAGTAATGATTGTCCTTGGTTACTATATTCTGATCATCGACTGAGCCAAAAGGGGGTTAGGGATCTTTAACCAGTGAAAACAAACTGAATACAGTTCTCTTGGGTTCCTATTCCTGTCTTGTGAGAATCTTAGCCATTATCATCATCATCATATCATCATCGTCCGGACCTCCTTTCCCACCCTAGGGCAGGGTGAGGAGTAGCGATGTCTGGACAGCCCAAATATTCCCAATTCAGTGGCCAGTCTCAGCCATCTAGTTTAATAATATGGTAACCAGTACATTAAGCTGTCCTATAGTTAAGCATGACGTTTGTACCATACAGCTTTATTCATTAGCAAATATTCCATTAGATATTGCGTCGGCACACACCAGCGAGAGTGAGCTACCAGTGGTGGTTTGTTTACCGGGATGGAGTGGTGAGGGGGCAGTGACATCTGTGAGGAAGGCTGCCACAAGAGCTGCCTTTTCTGTTATGGCAACAATCACACATCCTGCTGCGGCCGTTCTTGCGTATGGCCTCGCCGATGACAACCAGCGTAATCTGTGAGTGCCTCTTGTTATAGCATGTTTCTAACTTGAGAAAAATCCCTAATCCGTTTTAGCTCAGTTGATGGCCAAATGTACCGTAGCCAGATTGGAGGGTTGGTTTGACCCATTCCTGCTTCATAAGTAGTGACCAGTGAATATTATAGAATCTTGACTTAAGTATTCAAGTTGTGAGAGTAGTCCAGCTGTATGAATGACAATTTTAGTTCTGCTTGGTTTACTTTAATTTGGCGTAAGGTGGCCATCTCTTGAACTCTGAACTGTAATACAAGATTAACACTAGAATGTGGTGCTAGTCATGAAGAATTGTTATGGAGAGAATGAAGAGACAGTACTGTGATATTGTGCCATTGAACTGTGGAAAGCATCATGCAGTGTGAGAAAAATATCTGTCAACTTAAAAGTGAATGAACTGTAGGTATGTACTTTTTTTTTATTATGCTAAATGTCCATAACCTAAAATAACCTAAACTGCAGTTGTAGTTTGCTTTGAGATTTTTATTTTTTAACAGTTGCATGTGCATGCATGCATGTTTGCTTGTGTACTTGGGATATAGTGCTGCTCATGGGTGCCTGCCCTTTCCTCTCTTCCTTCTTTCCACCCTTCCTCTTCTATCTTTCCTTCACTCTTTCCCCTTCCTTCTGTGTACGGGTGACTTTCCACTGTGTGACAAGCCAAGTGGTATCCTGTACTCCAGGAAACCATTTACTATGCTGGGTAGTAACCATATAACCAAATTATGGCATTTGGTGGTTTAGCAGTCAATTAAGGTGCTCCAGTCGGATTGAGCTGGTGCAGGTTTATATCCAAGGGGTGGTTGGGGTTTATTGCTCATGTAATGCTACTCAGGAATGAGTGAGGCTGGTCACTGTCATCTTAAATGTCAGGACCAACTTGCCTAGCCCTGGGCTTCTGCGCTGCTCATGGGGCAACACTGGATTGGATGATAAATGAATGAGTGATGATGATGATGATGATGAAATGATGACAGTATTAAAGAGGAGGAAGGTGGTGATGACAGTGATGAGTGGTACTGATGATGATAATGATGATGATTGTTTTGCAGTAACGTGGTGGTGATACACTGCGGTGGAGCGACGGTGAGTGGTGGTGTAGTTGAGGTGGCGGGCGGTCTGATTACCACAAAGGAAGCCATCACCTCCACCATCACAGCTGGCGACTCCATCACAGACATCCTTGTGCAACACTTTGCTAAGGAGTTTTATGCGTTAGTATCTCAGACATTGTACATTTATTGGGGGTTTTCAAAGTTATACAGTCTCTCTCTCTCTCTCTCTCTCTTCCTCCTCTTTTTTTTTTTTTTTTTTTTTTTTTTTTTTTTTTTTTTTTTGACAAAGTTCTTCCCAGGTTCAGGCTATCTGTTGACTGGTATTTATATGTCTATAGCCAGAGACTTCAATCTTGAAAGGGATGACCACAAACAAATTGTCTTCATGTCATTCTGACCTGTGCTGTTAGGGTGCCTTCTGTCCAGCTCATAGCCATCTCACTCATATACCTCTCCACCCCATCCATCCATCTCATCCTTTGTCTCCCCCTTTCCCTGTCCACACCTGTCTACCTTATTCGCATACATTCTCCCAGTCAGTTTGTCTTTTCCATTCTCAATACCAGAACAAAGGATGACTCACAAACACTCCACTATGCCCTCACAGTAATGCAGCCCCCTCACCATGACAAAAAGACTCTATAACTGTTAATATATGCACTAGGAAGAGAGGTCAGTAATCTACTTGAAAGGAAGTTGGGAATGGCTCAATGATGAAAGGAACTGCCTAGCCAGGATAAATGCTTGATTGGAAAAATTCTATTAAATATGAACCTTAGGCTGAAATGTGGGCTTGGGGTGAAGCTACTTTTCAAAACAAAAGCATCAGCATGCACCACACCAACAACAGTATTACACATACAGCTCTTTAACATAAAATCGACAAAAGATTTCTAGGCAGAGCTGGATGAAGTGACCAGTTTCTTGCAGGACACTTGAGTTCATGTTCAGATGAGCATGGGTTCACAACATCAACCCAGCTCTCTCTCTCATAATTCTGGAAGGTGTGGCCACAAACAAATTGCCTCCATGTCATTCTGTCCCCTGCCTTCTCTCCAGTTCACACCTCTCTTACTCATATGCCTCTCATCCCCATCCCTCCACCTCATCCTTGTTCTGGCCTCCTTCCTCCCCTCTACCTTGCTGACATCCACTCTTCTAGCGAATGTCTCATTCTGCCTTCTCTCCATGTGACCATATTGTACTATATAATAAACACAACTTTGGTGCTGGTGAAGACAGGATCATGCATTGGCACTAATATAACCATGAGACTAGTGTACCAGATTATACAAACATTTCTCACCTCTCTCCTGTCTCCCAAAGGATGATGGTGGACAACAGGAAAAGGGCACCTTCAGCTTATAGTTCATCAGGTTCACGTCCAAATGAGTCTGGGGGACAGCAACAACAATTCATATTTATTGGGGGAATTTTATTTTTGTTCTTGTGGCCCCAGGCTTATCTGAATGTGAACCTGTGGACTACAAACTGAAGTTGCCCTTTTTCAGTCCACCATGCCCACCATCTTCCTTTCGGGGGATAGGGAGGGAGATGTGAGAAGTTCATATTGGTACCATCATATGATGGTGACTGTCTCCATTACCTGTTTGATATTAATCCCCCCCCCCAAAAAAAAAAAAAAAAAAATAAAAAAAAGCTGTATTATTAAAAATTGATGAGTTTTTTTTTTTTTTTTCTATTTTTTTCAGTAAGTACAAAGGCGACCCGCTGGAGAATCGACGGTCGAGGAGGAAGCTTTATAATGCAGCCGAGAATTGTAAACATGTCCTGTCCACCATGAGCACTGCACAGGTCAGCCTCAGATAGAAGGGAGGGGAGGAGGGGGGCAGTCATAATAGCCTTAATGGCACAAATGAGGACTGAAGTTTGTTGGTTGATGGGTGCAGGGTGTTGTGAGTGAAGTTGATGTCGAGTAGTGTCAACTAATAAGAGTTTACAAGGTGAAGGTATTGGTTTGCTAAGAGATGGGGTAAGTTAATTACAAGAAAAAGTTAGTATCTTAAAGACCTTGCAGTCTATACCGAGGGGATACTGTACTTTGTACTGTATTTGCTTGGTAATGCCTATCCAGTTTGCAAACATTTTAGTGTGTGCAAGATCCTGTCTAAGCCTCATTTAAACTGCCCTTCTGTAGTACTGTTAACAACATCGTTGGGGTGACTGTTGCAGATGGAGCAGATTCTGTACTTGAAAAAGTTTTCACACATACTGGTGTTAAATCTTTTCAGTTTCAGCATCCAACCATGATTGTGTGTTTAGTATGTGTTGAGACTAAAGAACTTTCTTTGGTCAAGATTGTCAAACTCATTAATTATTTTAACCCCTAACCGCTGGCTGATGTGTACAGCCGTCACGATTCAGGCGAGGAACGCTGATGGCTGATGGCATATACTGCACCCACCTTCCCACCACCCTTTGAACCCGCGACCATTTTCTATGATACCCACCAGGTTGGACCCCCAGGTACCCCGAGGATGCGCGGTCCAGTCTGTACATGGCACTGGTAGCGTGGGGAGCCATGTCTTCTTCTTTGTCATCGTCCGATTCCACAACATCTCTTGAAGGGCTCGATCGCCTCGTCGACCCCTGTGAAAGTTCTGCCCTTTGTGCTGGGGATGAGACTAAGTGATAGTGCCTTGGACGACACTGTGTCCTCACAGACACTTAGTGAGAGCGCGTCCTCGGAGGAGAGGAAAAGCTACCCTGTGGAGAGTGACCTCTCTCACCCTCCGACCCCTAGCCGCTCTCAGACGCCAGAGAAGGCTCTCAGACTCCTGCAGGAGGAGGGAAGGACCTTCAACAGTTCACTGAGGAGGAGGAGATAGATGATCCAGTACTCCGGGCAGGTGAGCGTGAAGCTGGTGGTCATCAGCAAAATAAACACCAAAGAGCCGTCTCTCCTACACACTCGCCGCCTGCATGCCAACGTCTCACCCAACAACATTCACCTACACCTCGGCCTAGCACCTCAAAGGCAGATTCTCCACAACCAGGCCCTTCGGGAGTGGTATTTCTCCCACGAGCCCCACATGATGATACTCGGCACCAAGTGTCTCCTCAGGCAAGTCCCGCATCAGGGGAGTCATCATCCGTGTCACGGGGTTTTTATAATATCACGGTAATTTTGATATAAATGCTTAAATATTATTTAAATTGATAATAATATTCAATAATATTGAAGAGCAGAGACAATGATTGTCTTGCTACATCAAGCAACGATTACTTTACGCTGGCTTAGCACGATTCTCTGAGAATGAGAATTTATAAACTTCCTCAACAGTACACAGCAGAGACTAATTACTCACAATTGCTGAATTACTGTACTGTTAGCCTCTGGAGAAAGTTACATCACCCCTGACAATAAATAACTAATACTAATAATAATAACATCAGGTTCTTGCTGATGCATTAACTCCTGGCACAACGGATTTTAAGTTAATACAACAAGACTGGTCTAAGTACCAGTTATGAATAGTAAATGTTTATGCAAGCTAGGAGCTATATGGAAAATAAGCTTAATTTGGATTAAATGAAACAAGAGTTTACTTACATTAAGCTCAAGAAAGGAACTGTTAAATTTATTAATCACAAAAAATAAATTTAACGTTACAATTCAAATCAATTAAATGAGACGCACTCGCTCACTCACACAGAAGCTAAATACTTACGCCTAGGAAAAACACCTTAACTAAACTCTTAAAACTAGGAAATACACAAAAGAAATACCAGTCGATGAATGCTTTGTATCACCCAGGGGGTGGGAGTTTGAAGAAACTGATACTCTGTGGAGCTTGGGATGCTAGCTGACCTCTCTTCACTTCTGAGCACAGGACCTCTCTCCGTCAAAGCCACCACTAGACTGAATTCAAATAATGTACAGGCAGGACGCACAAGCTACCAGAAGGCGTGGCTAACGGTTTAGGCAAGCAGAGGTGAACGATAAAGAAACAATAGTATCGCTCAGTAGCGCACTTAGTGACGTGCATCAAATCGGTCACCCCTGAAAACGGTGACGAATGATTTGAAAAGTATACCCCGAAATGGAGAGAGAAACGGTTAACTGAAGCGATACACAGTGAGTTTTCCACTAATAGTTCGTGGCTTCTCACAAAAAGGAAATGTCGCGAATTGATTCGTGACATTACGCCCCATGAAAATTAAATCTTTCTTCCTTCAGAAGAATGATTTCAATATACATACATATAAATCCTAACTCAGTCACACAAGATTCACACTGTGGTGTGTGTGCTATCCTGCTACAGGAGAAAATCGCAGTCGCCAGTGAGTGAAAAAACCTCGTATTTACGTTAATAGAAGCAAGCTTGAGGGAAAAACTCCGTGACGACGGTGAAAATCCTGTACTCAGGTCAAACTGAGCGAAAATTCGCTACATTTACACTGACAACTAATTGTTGTGTAGCGTGGTGTATGTAATACACGGTGTAGGTGTGACAGTTGTAGTGTAACTGTACCTACGTGTAAAATGACACAGTAAATAATATGGCGACGACGAAGGCAGAGGAGAAGAGGCAGCAGCGTGCGGCAGATGATCAGCTGGTCTGCACAGCAAAACTGCTACACCCATTGCTGAACCTGCAAAACCAATTAAGGTGGAGCATCAAAAGTGTCAATGAGACAAAATTCTTACAATTACTCTCTCTGGCTAGCAGTCAGTACATGCTATGAAAAGTACACTCGAGGTCGCCATTAATTTTAGCACACGATTATGGTCGGCAAGTTGAGAATCCCTGTGCAAACTCGGGTCTTCCATAGCCTCGAACTGCACACGGGTCCTCAACCTGTGCCTCAACCTACAGTACTTATATTAATATCGGAGAGCTGAGAAACCTTGTGCAAACTTGGGTCTTCCATAGCCTCAAGTCGCCTCTGCAGAGTTCTCACTTCCCCCTTAACCTACAGTACTTATATTAGTATCGGGGAGCTGAGAATCCTTGTGCAAACTTGGGTCTTCCATAGCCTCAAGTCGCCTCTGCGGAGTTCTCTCTCGAACTTCCCCCTTAACCTACAATACAATACTTATATTAGTACCGGGAAGCTGAGAATCCTTGTGCAAACTTGGGTCTTCCATAGCCTCAAGTCGCCTCTGCGGAGTTCTCTCTCGAACTTCCCCCTTAACCTACAATACTGTACTTATATTAGTATCGGGAAGCTGAGAATCCTTGTGCAAACTTGGGTCTTCCATAGCCTCAAGTCGCCTCTGCGGAGTTCTCTCTCGAACTTCCCCCTTAACCTACAGTACTTCTATTAGTACCGGAAAGCTGAGAATCCTTGTGCAAACTTGGGTCTTCCATAGCCTCAAGTCGCCTCTGCGGAGTTCTCTCTCGAACTTCCCCCTTAACCTACAATACTTATATTAGTATCGGGAAGCTGAGAATCCTTGCAAACTTGGGTCTTCCATAGCCTCAAGTCGCCTCTGCGGAATTCTCACTTCCCCCTTAACCTACAGTACAATACTTATATTAATACCGGGAAGCTGAGAATCCTTATGCAAACTTGGGTCTTCCATAGCCTCAAGTCGCCACTGCGGAGTTCTCTCTCGAACTTCCCCCTTAACCTACAGTACTTCTATTAGTACCGGGAAGCTGAGAATCCTTATGCAAACTTGGGTCTTCCATAGCCTCAAGTCGCCACTGCGGAGTTCTCTCTCGAACTTCCCCCTTAACCTACAGTACTTCTATTAGTACCGGGAAGCTGAGAATCCTTATGCAAACTTGGGTCTTCCATAGCCTCAAGTCGCCTCTCAACTTCCCCCTAACTTACGGTACATAATATATATGTACAGGCCCTGGACATAATGTGTCCTGTGGGGCCAATGGGCGAGACGTCAGGTCTGCACCCACTTCACCACTACCCTGTCTCTCAACTGTCTCAGAGATTATGGGTGTGGTTACAAATGGCACAGGAAGGGCATGTCCCTGATTAGTGGTGATACTTTGGCACACACTACAGGAACGGACAAAACTATCTATGTCCCATCCCATCCCTGGCCAGAAAAAGTCACCTCGGATACAGCCCTGGGTCTTCCTTTTGCCCATGTGACCTCCTGAGACTGAACAATGACCCCATTGTAACACTGCTAGGCGGTACTTGGCGGGAACGACAAACTGCAGTCGAACCTCGCCCTCGGGTGTTCGTGACTCACGGTAGAGCTGTCCTTGTTTGCGAAGGAACTTGGCTCGACCTCCCCGTGAATACTTAATCACTCGACCCTTTTGTTTGTTCCGCACGGTAGCAAGTGTCGGGTCAGATTGTTGTTCTTGCACAACAAGTTGACTACACATCAGATCTTGCGGCGATTCAATGATCACTGGGATGACACAGTCTGGAGCCTCAGTCATGGCTCGTGTTACCGCAGCAGCCGAAGTCTGAGTAGCGTCATTGGAGCAACTATCCTTGACTCCATTAATATTGCCTACTATAAAGTCAAATAGAGGCTCTGGCATGACAACCGCAAGTGTCATACCAGTGTAAAATGGAGATGCCACCTGGATACATGCCTCAGGGAACAATCTCACTGATCCATCAATAAGCTTTGCATGGATCTGTCGACCTGTATACTGCTCAGGCCGAACTAAACTCTGCTTAACAGAGCAACCTGAGGAACCATTGTCTCTCAGGACCTTCACAGGAATGTCTCCCACTAACCCTGGCTGAACAAGGAAGGTACTGTCACCTGTGGGAGGGCCTGTGGAGGAAGCAGCTAGCCACTCATGAGGCTGCTGAAGTGATGTGGCAAACATTGTGCCTTGAGGGTTATATTGGGAAGATGGAACATTGGCCATCTGTGGAGGGGGGTTCACTGTCACTGTGGGACTAGTGAACTGTGGGGAAGTACCCACACTGGTAGGGACGTGACCACCATGCTGCTGCTGAGGAATGAAGGCTGCATTCGCTTCCTGCCTCTTTTGAGCTGGTGGTGAAAAACTTTGTCCCGACGGTCGGTTGCGTGGCTGATACTGCTGCTGGTTAGGGTACTTGTTGTACCTCTTCCACTCAGGTTTCTGAGTGTTTTGCCCCTGGTCCTTCTGTGGTTTGCTTGGACCTTGACCATTACTCTGAGAACGGCCTTGGTGCTGGGATTCAGTCTGAGACGGCTTCCCAGACTTGGCAGTATCTTTTCTGCTCCAGGTGTTTTGCTTACGAGCTTGATACCCGTATGCAGTAAAGAATGCGTCAGCCTTCTCTGCCATTTGGCTGGCATCTTTCACCTGGCAGATCTTAAGCTGTGCTATGAGTTCAGCAGGCCACGACCTCTCTAGCTGTGTACGCAGCATAAGGTCAATTATCCCCTCACGCGTGGAAGGAGTTTCATCTTTCTCCATCCACTCATTTAAGTAAGCTGTGAGACGATCAAGGAACTGAACAGCAGTCTCCTTGTCTTGGAGACGAGCTCGCATGAACTGAACTTTGGCGTCGTCTACTGTGAGACCATACGCCTTAATGAGTGCAGCTTTCATCATCTCATATGTGAGATTGTCTCCACGAATTCTGTGGAGAATATCGAGGGCAGGGCCCTCAAATAAACTAAGAAATTGGATCCGCTTAGCTGCCTCATCCAGTTGATACATGTCTGCCATGTCCTCAAAACGAGCTATGTACGGCTCGATTCGCTCGCTTTCCTTGTATGAAGGAAGCTTGATGCGTGGGGTCGCCAGGACATGTGCAGGAAGAACGCTCGTGGATTTTGGACCAACTGCACCAGGTGTATCTGAAGCCAAGGAATCTCGCTTGAGCTTCATCATTTCATATTCGTGTTTTTCACGTGCCTCATGTTCGGCACGTTCGTGCTCTCGTTCTCGCTCGCGTTGTTCACGCTCATATTCGCGCTGTTCTCGCTCTTGTTCGCGCTGTTGTCGCTCTTTTTCTAACTCAAGCTCGCGTTGTTTCTGCTCGTGTTCGCGCTGTTCTCGCTCGTATTCGCGCTCTTTCTCACGCTGCTCTTGTTCATATGCACGCTCTCTTTCACGTTGTTCGCGCTGTTCTCGCTCGTATTCGCGCTGAATCTTACGCTCTTCACGGGCATCATTCTCGCGCTGCTGTTCCTGATTATGCCGTGAGAGTATATACTCTTTAATTTCGGTTGGGTCCGAAAGACCCACATCTTTGGCTTCCTGTAAAAATACAGTAGTAGCCATTTCGCTAATTTATTAAGCAAACCGAAATTGAGTACTGACTGCTTAGCGACGAATACTAATAAACAAAAGTAAAGAGTACAGACACAAGCTAGTGGTGACCAGTCTTATCCAGTTAACTGGCAAAGAATAAATCAAAAATGTAAATGACTGGGAAGACTCAATAATAAACACAATGGTACGGCGACTTCCCAGAAGCGAATAAAATTGTCTGGCGTTACCAAAAATAAACTAGAGTTAAGTATTCTATTGATTAATAAAGCAAAATTCACTTGCTAAATTAAGGGTAAACACCAGTAAGCTTGTGCCTATAAACTTTAATGATAAATACCTAAATATGAATGAGTGAGCACTATCTCGTGAATAGCTTTATAGCTAGGAGTTAATATCCTGGAATGAGGTCGCCAATTGTCACGGGGTTTTTATAATATCACGGTAATTTTGATATAAATGCTTAAATATTATTTAAATTGATAATAATATTCAATAATATTGAAGAGCAGAGACAATGATTGTCTTGCTACATCAAGCAACGATTACTTTACGCTGGCTTAGCACGATTCTCTGAGAATGAGAATTTATAAACTTCCTCAACAGTACACAGCAGAGACTAATTACTCACAATTGCTGAATTACTGTACTGTTAGCCTCTGGAGAAAGTTACATCACCCCTGACAATAAATAACTAATACTAATAATAATAACATCAGGTTCTTGCTGATGCATTAACTCCTGGCACAACGGATTTTAAGTTAATACAACAAGACTGGTCTAAGTACCAGTTATGAATAGTAAATGTTTATGCAAGCTAGGAGCTATATGGAAAATAAGCTTAATTTGGATTAAATGAAACAAGAGTTTACTTACATTAAGCTCAAGAAAGGAACTGTTAAATTTATTAATCACAAAAAATAAATTTAACGTTACAATTCAAATCAATTAAATGAGATGCACTCGCTCACTCACACAGAAGCTAAATACTTACGCCTAGGAAAAACACCTTAACTAAACTCTTAAAACTAGGAAATACACAAAAGAAATACCAGTCGATGAATGCTTTGTATCACCCAGGGGGTGGGAGTTTGAAGAAACTGATACTCTGTGGAGCTTGGGATGCTAGCTGACCTCTCTTCACTTCTGAGCACAGGACCTCTCTCCGTCAAAGCCACCACTAGACTGAATTCAAATAATGTACAGGCAGGACGCACAAGCTACCAGAAGGCGTGGCTAACGGTTTAGGCAAGCAGAGGTGAACAATAAAGAAACAACAGTATCGCTCAGTAGCGCACTTAGTGACGTGCATCAAATCGGTCACCCCTGAAAACGGTGACGAATGATTTGAAAAGTATACCCCGAAATGGAGAGAGAAACGGTTAACTGAGCGATACACAGTGAGTTTTCCACTAATAGTTCGTGGCTTCTCACAAAAAGGAAATGTCGCGAATTGATTCGTGACAATCCGCTTACTCCCACACCTCTCCCTCTCCTGCCCCCTCACCCCCTGCCCGTGGGTGTGCACATGTGCAGAAAAAAACGTCCTGCACATAGCAGACGGCCGACTTTACCACATGTGAGTAGAGTTGATAATACCTTTTTGTGGGAAGATGGAGCTGGCATTGAGCTGTCTGTGCCGGTGTTCGACGAGGAGGGAGCAGGCATGCAGGAGGATGAGCTTCCCCCCAGGCCCTGGACTTTTAGCAGTATATTCAGGACTATTTTCACTACTACTATCATGAAATGCCTAGTAGTGGAAATAAATTTCCACCAGGCCATGTGTTTGCGGACGTGGCTGCCAGTGAGAGCATGCACATGCGTGTCTGGATACCTGTGGAGGTGGGGGGAAATGTTTGTGTGACTAGCCTTTACCATGTTGATTGCACACGTAAGAAAACATGCTTCATGACTATTGGTTGGTTGATGAACTCATGGACACACTTGTCTTCAGTAAGTACATGGCCCATGACAGGTACCTGGTCATCCTAAGGTTCCGTCATTTCAATAGAAATTACGGGCGTGCACTGAATGACTGGTTGTGGAAAATAAGACCAATCCTACCAATGCTCATGGAGTCATTTGCCAGGGTTTTTCGTCCGTTTCAGAAAGTGAGTCACTGGTGTTATTCAGGGGCAGGCAGGCATTTATTCAGTATGTGCCATTGAAGCATCACTGCTTTGGCCTCAAATTCTTTGTCCTTTGCAACTGCAACTCTTGGCATGTGCTAGATGTGATAGTTTATTCAGCAACAGATGTTGATATACCTTGGGATGATCCTTACGGTTTCTTGACGTTACTCGTGAAATTGCTCATGGAAAGGTATTTCAACAGGCACCACATTCTGTATACTGATAGTTATTACATTGGCCTAGCATCGACCAAGTATTTGCTTGACCACGGAACTGGGACCTGTGGAACTTTAAGGCTAACAGAAAGAATATCCCTGCATTTCCAGCAGATACCGAGAAGGGAGCCCTTTTGACAAAGAAATGTGGCAACATGTTAGCCCTTCTCTGGCATGACAAGAGACTGGTTAACATGTTGTCTACAGTACGTAAGGGTGTGTATGTGGAAACTGGAAATACAGACTACAGGACCAGGGAACCTATGGTAAAGCCAGATGCTGCCAACGATTACAATATCAACATGCGGCTTGTTGATAAATTGGACATACAAATTGGTGAGGTTGATTGCCTACGTAAGTCCTGCAGGTGGTACAAGAAGGTGTTTTTACACCTTCTTGATATTGCTGTCATGAACAGTTTCATACTGTTCAAGGAACTCAGCAGGAAACCTCTCTCTCTACGAGAGTTTGAAAGAGAGCTTGCACACGAACTCCTTGAAGAGTATTCAACTGCACAGGTGACAGGTGCTAGGCAGGAGACAGCGGGTGCAGCGGACAGGCTAAGCTGTGCCGAATATTTCCAGCAGCACAGGCTGGTAGAGATTGGCTGTACCACAGCAGGGTGTCAGGCCTACAGGCAGTGCCACATCTGTCACACAACCAAACACCGTCCCCCAGCACGAAAAGAGACCTCTTACCAATGTGCAGAGTGCAAGGTCCCCCAGTGCCCTAAATGTTTTTGCAAGTATCACTTCGAGCATGACTACTGAGCAGGTGTGTGGGCAAGTAAATAGTAAACAGGAATGCACAAGTGTGTGTGTTTTGTATAAGTGAAATGTTGGATATTATAAGTGATTTATAGTAAGTGCTATGATATAAGTGTTTTATAATAAGTTTTACAAGTCCATTGCAATAAGTGTGACTGTTTATTGAATATTGGTGAAAAATTATTGGAGTACCTTGAGTTAGCCTACCTGTTACCTGAAAGAAAACCACTTGTGAGTGAGCCAGAAAGAAAATAATCTGGTTGGCTGTAACAAAACTATTTCACACAATACTCAGGGAAATTGTGCTGAGTATGAGCATCAGTGTATCCTACCTGTTAACTGAAAGAAAGCCACTTGCAAGTGGGTCAGAAAGAAAATTACTTGCATGGCTATAACTGTATTACATCACTTGACACTCAAGAAAGTTGTGCTGGATATGAGCATCAGTGTATTTGTGATGTGAAGTACAAATAATGTAAGTTGTGTATAACATAAGATTTTCATGATGCCCCTGATTAGTACAAATGAGTCTGAATTTTAATACAAATAATTACCTCATACTCAACATCACTGCATGAAACAGCCACAGCATTTACTTGTCAAAGTGCAATTACCCATAATCATGATATCAAGTGCAGTTATAAGTGTCCTTGTAAAGGGAAGTTATTATAATTGAAGGAAGAAGTGAGTACAGAAAAACAAAGAGATATTTCCTTTCCCACACACCTACAGGGCATAGTGGCACTATGAAATGGGCAGAAAACCCTTTGGGGAGCCACATGGACAGGGTGATGATTCATCCTTATGGTGGTGAGTCAGGAAGAGTTGAGGAACGAGTGGAATTTTCCACATTCCATCCAAGGACGCCCGGGCAGTATCACAATCACCACTTCTGTCATTGCTACCAGCACTAGCCAGCGAGGCCAAGGCCTCAGCCATTGGCATGCGCTCGGATCCACCCTGCCAGATGTGAAAAACCAGTCGTCTTTAACTCATCCTTACTTATCGACGGGACCACCTTGAGACCTCAGGATACCTTCAATGGAAAGAGGAAGAGTTGATGAGTCTTAAGAGTTTTTATTTGCTTCTCTATCTGTTATACTTTGGTCGATATTAGGGTGTGAAGTAAGGGTATTTTTGCCAAAATGTCAGAAATCCCCCATAAGGTGGAGTGGGTGACAGCCAGAAACCCCCGGCGGGTAAAGGTTAATCACCTCAATGAGCTGATGTTGTAGTCTAATGAAAACAGTGTCAGAATCCTCAGGTGATCCAAGCTCAGTCATCTGATAGATGGAAAGAGTTTTGTAGCTCTAGCTTCACTCTTTCAAGTCTATTTATATCTTTCAAACTTTTCATAGTAATGGTATTGGATTGCTAAAATTTAAAAAAATATGTGTGACCACTACAATAACTAATGCATAAAAAGATAAGGGGGGAGGGGTGATTTTTTTTTTTTTTTCCCATGCCATCCACATCCACCTATCTGTCATAGGCAAAGAAGAGTGTGACAGAAATTTTAAAATTTGGGGTGTGAGTGTAGTGTCCATTGGTGGTTGAAGAAGTATAGGGATGAGGGTGCCAAGGCAGTGCCAACCCACACATGAGGAGGCCTTATAGTATTCAACTTTTCCACGTACAGTACTTTAACCCCTAAGCATTGGGTGATGGTTATAACCAACACAATATTGGTGGATCAGGGGCACCAGGTGACGGCTATACAGTAACTGCAAGTGTTTTCGCGCCACAGTTTGAAGTGGTCGCCACTTGATCTCGTCACCAAATGGCAGGGATAGCCTCCAAGCACCCGAGGCAAGCATACCTCAGTCGTCTCTGTGACTTTGCCAGGTGTAGGACAATGTTTTCTTACTTCTCATCCGATTTTGTTCCCACCTTACATGGACCCTTGCATCATCCGCTCCTGCCAAGCCGCTTTCCAAGAATACAGTACTTGAAAAGGGCTCAGTGAGTGCCATGAGGCATGCCTTGGATACAACAGTGTCTAGTTCATCTAGTAGTGGAGTAAGCTATCATGCTGAGAGCACAGCTGTAGTTGGCGCCACTGGCAAACACACGAACACGTCCTGCTTTTATGCCGCTCTCGCGCAAAAATTAGTTCTCTTCCTCACATCCCTACTCATCAACGCAATGACCTAGAGACCTTGGGATACATTCATTCACAAGAGGAAGAGTTGGTGAGTAAAGTGATCATTAATTCGTTTCCTTTAGTGGTATACTTTCCGAAATATTAAGGTTTGAAAACAAGCAGTTTTCACTGGTGTCCGAGAAATTGCCCATAGTGAGGTGATGACTTTGTTAAATATTGCCTGGCGTGTGAGGGCCAACAGTGTTAGACAAATAGAACGTAATCCATGTCTGACAGCCCAGGAGTTAAATGAATCCCTCTTGCTTGATAGTGTGGGATCTGTCTTTCTGTGTGGTCTGATGAGGCAAAATTCTCAGTGATCGGGGATCTTGGGGGAAAAGTTTATCACTAGGCAAACAGCAGCCCTCTCAACCCTAAGTACTCTTGCAGTACAGTTAAGTTTCTTGACTAGATGATGCTGTGTCTTGTTTTTCCTACCATGTTGTTGGGGAGCTCGTATTCTTGCCCAAGAATGAAGCTATGAACCAGGCTAAGTGCCTTGAACTGCTTTGTGATTAACTCCGTGACTCTTATGACAAGTTTGTACTTGTGTTTTTATGCAGGATGGTGTGCCCTGCTGCACAGCCAGATATGTTACGCAGTGTTTAACCCTTGCTGCACTGCAGACTTCATATGAGACACAGTGAAAATCTGCACTGGCTGAGCTGCAAGCCTCATGCAGGGTACAGTATATACTGGTTATGAAACAGTGACCCAGGGGAGGTAAGCTGTCATACAAAAAAGAATCAGCGTGGCTGGGGGTAAAGGACTGTGAGATTAAGTACATTAGTGATGGGTCATGCAGGTTGCCAGATAAAAATCCAATAGAAAGCTTTTGGGGCCATTATTAAATTCAGTCTTTAGCAGGAACGTGGAATGTGAGAGGAGTGAATGATGAAGTGAAAGAGAGAGAGATTGTCCAGGTGCTTGAGGATGCAAAAGTGGATATATGTGGATTGACTGAAACTAAATGGAAAGGTGAAAGGATGAGAGAATGGGAATACGGTGTAGGTATATGTGCGGGAGTCAGTGAGAATGAGAGGGCAAGAGAGGGAGTATGTCTGATGATAAGCAAGAAGTGGAAGGAGAATATAAGAGAGTATGGAACAGTGGGTGCAAGGATTGTATGGGTGAGGATGAAAGTGGGTATACAAGCATGGGCGATTGTATGTGTGTATGCTCCAACAGAGGATCGAGTGGCAAGAGTGAAAGATGAGTTTTGGGCGAGAGTAGAAGCATGTATGGACAAGTTTGAGAGGAGCGAGAGAGTGCTGTTGATTGGAGACATGAATGGCCAAGTCGGGAATGTACGAGTGGTTGGTCAGTGGGGTGTGCCAGCGGAAGTAGATGGGAATGGTAGTGCTTTAGTGGACATCTGTGCTGGTAAGGGGTTGGCAATAGCCAACACCTACTTTCGTCATAAGATGATCCACCGGTATACATGGAGAGTAATGAGGAGGATGGATGGTGAACTTGTTGAACGAAAGGCAATGATAGACTACATGTGTGTGGATGAGCGAATGAGAAGACAAGTGTTGGATGCAAGGGTGTGGAGAGGGTGGGGGAATGGAGTCTCGGACCATCACTTAGTGATGGCCAAGGTAGAGCTGAAAAGAAAGTGGTTGAGGAGGCGAAGGGGAAGACAGGAGGAAGCAGCTCCTGTGAGAAGAGTGGAGAAATTGCAAGATAGTGAGAAGAGGACAGAGTATAAGAGCATAGTGGAAGAAAGATTGGGAAGGTATGAGCTAGAGCAGATGGAAGGGGTGGAAGACGTATGTAAGATATTCACGGAAGAGATAAGCGCAGCGTGTGAGGCGGTTTGTGGAGTGAGGAGGAGATGCAAGGGTGTGCAAGGGACAGCATGGTGGAATGATGAGGTGAAACGAGCTGTGGAACAAAAGAAGAAGGCATATGGTGAATGGTTGGCGAGTAGAGGTAGGGGAGAAGATGAGAGAGAGAAGAGAGAGGTATATGTGAGCAGGAGAAGGGAGGTTAAGAGACTGGTGAAGGAGAGTAAGAAGAAAGTGGATGAAGAGTTTGGGAGGAATCTGAGTGTGAAATGGAGGGAGAGTAAGAAATTGTTTTGGAAGGAGGTAAAGAAAGTAAGGCAGTGTGAAAGGGGAAATAGTAGGGGAGTGAAAGATAGGAATAATAGATTGTTGGTGGAGAAGAGAGAGAAATTGAGGAGATGGAAGGAGCACTTTGAGGATTTGTTGAATGCAGAGAGTGAGAACAGTGTGAGTATAAGTGGTTGGGGAATGGCTGGGAGAAGAAGAGATGAGAGGAGGGAGGAAGAGATCAGTAGGTCGGAAGTAGTGGAAGCGATGAAGAAGATTAAGCTGGGAAAGGCCCCAGGAATTGATGGAGTATGTGGTGAAATGCTTAGGTATGGGGGTGAGATTGTTGTGGAGTGGATATGGAAGTTGTGTAGATTGGCTTGGGAAGAGGGAAGGGTTCCAGAGGACTGGAAGTCAGGTATAATTGTTCCTCTGTACAAAGGAAAAGGGGAGAGAGAAGTATGTGGTAACCATAGGGGTATTTGCCTTCTTAGTGTGACTGGTAAAATATATGGTAGAATACTCATTGATAGGGTTAGGCATATGACAGATGAGTTAGTTGGAGAAGAACAAGGGGGATTTAGGAAGGGAAAAGGGTGTGTAGATCAGATATTTGTTCTAAGATGTTTAGTGGAGAAGTATCTAGAGAAGGGAAGGAAAGTGTATGCTGCCTTCATGGACTTGGAGAAAGCTTATGACAGAATAGATAGGAAAGGTATGTGGAAGGTATTAAGAATATATGGAGTGGAGGGGAAATTGTTGAGTGCTGTGAAGAGTATGTACGAGGGAGCTAGGGCTACGGTGCGAGTGGATGGTGAGCTGAGTGAGTTCTTTGATCTCAATGTGGGACTGAAACAGGGGTGTGTAATGTCTCCATGGCTGTTTAATATATATATGGATGGGGTCGTAAAGGAGGTACAAGGTAGGGCAGTGGATGTGGGGGTGGCCCTAATGAATGAGGGTGAGATTTGGAAGCTTCCGGTGTTGCTGTTTGCTGATGATACAGTATTGTTGAGTGAAGATGAATGGGAGTTGCAAGGTTTGGTGAATGAATTTGGGACAGTGTGTAGGAGGAGGAAGCTGAAAGTTAATGTAAACAAAAGTAAAGTTATGGTGTTTGAGAGGAATGAAGTCACAGAGTGTGCAGTGAGGTTGGATGGTGAGGATATGGAGAATGTGAGTGCATTCAAGTACTTGGGTAGTGTGATGAGTAAGGATGGAACTTTGGGGGATGAAGTACGTGAAAGGGTACAGCAGGGAAGGAAGGTTGTTGGCACACTGAAAGCAGTGATGAGAAATAGGGAGGTGAGTATGGAAGTTAAGTCACTGCATGATGGTATTGTGATCCCTACCCTGACATATGGAAGCGAGGCGTGGACCTTGCAAGAGGGGAACAAGTCAAGAGTGAGAGCAGTGGAAATGAGTTACTTGAGAGGAGCATGTGGAGTGACATGGAGGGACAGGTTGACGAATGAAGAAGTGAAGGAACGTTGTGGGGTAGATGTGGATGTGGTTGAAAAGATTAGGAGAAATACACTGAGGTGGTTTGGACATGTGGAGAGGATGGAGAATGAAAGACTGACTAAGAGGGTGTATGTAGGTGAGGTGAAGGGAGGGAGAGGGAGGGGTAGACCGAGGATGAGGTGGAGGGATGGAGTTGAGAGGTATATGAGGGAGGGGGGGTGAGTTGGGGGGAGGGGAGTCAAATGGTGGGTGACAGAGTGACTTGGAGGCGTTTTGTCTGCGGCCACCCTTTGCGGGATTAGGGCGTCGGGCTATAGATAGATAGATAGACTTTAGCAGCATGATACTTTGAATATTCTGAAGCTGAAGGCAGCAGTAAGGGATTATTGAGCAAACACTGAGCTGCTGATCCTCAGACACATTGCAGATTCTCTTCCTACGTGTTTCAAGTTATGTAAGACAGGTCAGGGGAAGCCATTGTCCTACTAGTTTGCAGGTAAGAGTTTGTTTCTGGTTGTATTTGTGTGATGTAATCTGTTGCTTGGGCAGGAGGGGGACCTCATGCCTATCTTCCTAGCGAGCACCGTATAATGGTGAGATACCGATGGCTGAGTGGTCTGTGACTTGTATGGGTGGTTTCTGAGCTGCCTAGTATCTTTCAGTGTTGTCAGAAGTTGTGCATTATTTTTATACATTGTACTGAATTGAAACATATGAACTCTGTGCAAATATCATTAGTTGATGCTTATGGCATTTTACAGGTTAAATGATACAGGAAGAAAAAATTGTAATGTAGTGGTCAGATTTGGATATACTGTATTTTATCCTAATTGGCAAAATATAAAAAAAATCTGCTGTACCAGATTTTATTTATTTATAATTATTATTTTGTTTTTTACTACAAAAAAAAATGAACCTGGGCAGGTAAGTGGGTACATACCCAGGTAGCTACCTGGTACAACCCTAATATTTTTATGATAGGTTTCCTTGTAACTTATTTTTTTTTATTTTCCAGAAGAGACATGGAAAAATTCTTCCTCTTGTGCGTCCTGCAAAAACAACTCGAAGTTATGACAAGGAATTAACCTTAAATGTTGTTGAGAATGCCGTCCTTGATTTTTAATGGGATTGGTTGAATTTTATATCTTGCCATCTGTGGGATTGGTTGAATTTCATATGTGCTTGCCATCTGTGTGTATGTATATGTTTGCATGTTAACTTAGGACACATGCCAGTCACCATGTGTACATTTGCAGGTGTACGTAGAATCTTTGTGGGAGGGTGTAGACTTCTCAACGACACTGTCACGTGCAAGGTTTGATGGTCTTGTGGGACCGGCTCTGGCTACGTTTCTTACCCCTGCCAGGGATGCTGTGCAACGATGCTCTCTCCCACTCACTCAGGTCCATAAGGTGAGAGAGAGAGGGGGAGGAGGAGAGTGAGAATACATTTTTTGGTACAGTGGAATAAAACCTCATTAATAAACTGGACTAATTCGGAGAAGACCAGATAGGTAGGGGCATAACTTGAGCACTAAGTTGTGGTTGCATGAAATTCAGTGAGCCATAATTATGAGGTTGGAATGAATCTCCTTGGTTACTAGTCAAATTTACCCTTCAATTTGATTTCACTTGACCACCATCTGAGTTGAAAAGAGGCTATGTATCTTTATCAGATGAAAACTCTGATACTGTGTGTCATGTAGCTCTCACACCGTTTGTTGTTGTTATTACCACCTCTTACTTAGTAACTTTGGTTTGAATTTGGAGTCTTTCTTCTCAGCCAAATAATTTCCTGTAACCCAGGAAACCATTTACTATGTAGTGTGGTAAACAAATAAAAGATAAAGTGCTTCTTGCTGGCCTAGTGAGTTAAAAGGATCTTCAGCTAGATGTATCCCATAAAGGGTTTAAATTCAAGAGGCCATTGGGCAGCACTTCTCACATACTGCACCTTGGAGGTTACAAATTGGGTCCCTGTGCTCCTGATAGGACATTACTGTAAAGGGATGAGGTATAACATCTTTTTATTTTATAAAATTTTTAGCAGGATTACTGCTGTAAATTGGGGGAACTTGCTTGTCAGATTTGTAGATAACAGTGAAATTAGTTGGCAGTTTTTCTTTAATTTGCTGAGGACTTAATGCCAAAAAAATATGACAAAAAAGGATGCATATATTAAGGACTGAGAGAGGAGCTAGGGCAGCCTGATGATGGAGAATGATATGACTTGGAGGTGATTTGTTTGTGGCCACCCTTTCTGGAATGGTGTCTGACACTAGTTAGACAGATATCCTCATTGCCTTCCACAGGTCATACTCACTGGAGGCTCAGCAAAAATCCCTCGGCTACAACAGCTGGCAGGTGAGACTTTCCCCAATGCCACGGTGCTGTGCTCCCTGGCCCCGGATGAGGTACTGGCCACAGGAGCCGCCACCGAGGCTGCCCTCCTGCTGGCCCGCCCTGCTCCCCCTGCAGCTAACTCCCCCGCTACACCACCATCGTCCACCGTACCTGCACTTGCCACGTCTGTTTTTTGCTTGGTGAGTTGATGTGGAGTAGTTGGTAGTTGTAGATAGTAAGTGGATGGCTATTGTCAACCCTGAGATGTACTATCATAAGGGTAAAACAAGGCTGCAAGCTTTGTAGTGGTGACCATCATCCACTCACTCGATGTGTTACTGCCATTACAGTATTTTACTATGTCTGCCCCGCTTTCTTCTTATTTCTTCCATCCTTCCCATTATGTTTTATTTTTCTTTATACATCAGGTGGCTCTACACTGATTGACAACCCTAATGTGACCCAGGAAGTCATTTACAATACTGGATGGTAATTACAAAACCAAACACAGTAGACCTCCAGTTTATGTGGGTCTGATTTGCACACACACACACACACACACACACACACACACACACACACACACACACACACACACACACACACACACACACACACACACACACACACACACACACACACACACACACACACACACACACACACACACACACACACACAGCATTGGTGTTGATGCCAAGTGAACTTAATGAACCTATTAATTGTCATCATCATCATCATCCAGACCTCCTTTCCCACCCAAGGGCAGGGTGAGGGGTAGCAATGTCCAGACAACCCAAGTTTGCCCAGTCCAACGGGCCATGCTTCCATTCACTCATCATTCAAGCCCCCAGATTCCTGGCTGTATTTGATACGCCAAAAACTTCCACCACATTCTGTAGCTTCACATAAACGTATCCAATAGAGTCAATCCGAGCGCTCTCACATTAAAAGGGGTGCCAAATCCCTGGTCATTTGCTTCTCCTCACAATATTCATCCAGCCAGCTCAAGGTCTTGTCAGTCCCCTAGCCTCACCGACTTCCATACCTCTCTTCCTCACACATTCATCCACCATATCCCTCTACCCTCTCCTTGTCCTACCTCGCCTCCTCCCTCCTTCAAATTCACTCAGATATACCTTTTTCACCACTCTGTTGTTATCCATTCTCTCCACATGACCATATCATCTTAGTACAGTCTTTGATTCTGGTGTCCACATACTTCCTCACTCCACATCTTTCATGAATCACATTATTTCATATCCTGTCCACTCTCTGTACCCCATGTACATTCCTCAGCAGTCCCATCTCCACTGCTTTTACTCTAGACTTTTCATTTTCTTGCCACACTGTAGTCTCACATCCATATGTTAAAGGTGACACTAACACTCATTCATGTAAGCCTCGTGCAGCTGCAACACTCAAACATCTGTTTCTTATAAAGTCCTTCATAGTACCAGCTACCTTCCTTCCTTGTGTCACTCCTTTCCACTTCATTTGCACATCTTCCTCTCTTTTATATCACTGTACCCAGATATTTGAATTCTCTCATCAACTCCATTCACTGTAACATAACACTGGGAGTCACCTTCTCTCTGGATAACCATCACTTTACTCTTTGTTACATTTACTGTAGAGGCACGACACTCACAGACATCAGCAAACTCTGCACTAGTCTTCCAAGCTCTTGTCTGGTATTTGCAAGTAGCACTGCATCAAGAGCATACAACAAATTTGAGGTAGGCTGTTTCATCCATCACCATTCATTACCAAAGCCATCCCTCTCTCCATTACTCATGTTTATACTTCTCTTATCACCCCATCCATATGTATATTGAACAACCATGGGCACAACACACAATCTTGTCGCAGTCGCACGCCTACATTGATCATGAACTATTCATTTAGATACCCGGTACCCATCTACCCTTACACTTGCCTCACTTCCATCATAAAAACTCATGACGGCACCTAGCAGCTTACCATCTGCACCTTACATGCACAGAACCTTCCACAGTCCTTCTCTGTCTACTTTGTTGTATCTTTTTCCAGATCCATAAATGTCATAAACATCTTATAGCCCTTCTCACAAGCCTGCTGCACTATCTGTCTCACTGCAAATATTTGATCCACACATCCTCTGCCACTCCTAAAGCTACCCTGTTCATCACTCAGTTGGACTTCTGATGTCTGTCTTATTTTCTCTATAATAATTCTTCCATATATCTTCCCTAAAATACTCAGTAAACGTATGCTACAATAATTATTGCACTCACTTCTCTCACCTTTATTTTTGTACAGGGGTACAATCACAGCATTTTTCCACTCTGCTGACACAGTTTCACTCTTCCATGCCTTCTTACATATCTCCAACAAGCACCTCATTCCGCTTTTTCCACAACACATAATCATCTCTGCATACACCTCATCAGCCCCAACTGCTTTCCCATTTTTCAGCTGCTTCACAGCGTTCTTCATTTGTGCGAGGGTCACTTTCCTAGGCACTGCATTCCTTCTATGCACACCCGCAAAACCAATCATGTTTACATCTACTCTGCTTTCTCTATTCCCATTCATCAGGCTTTCAAAATATTCTTTCAATCTGGTCCTTACTTCATCCCCATGGGTTAAAATGCTACTTACATCCTTGGCACTTTCACATTTCTTTCCGCTGTCACTTCTACATTTCCACACCTCTTTCCAAAATAACTTCCTATTTTCAGAGTAGTTTGAATTCATTTTTCTTCCCAGATCATCATTTCCCTACTTTTTCCTCATCACTAGTCCTTTTATGTGCTTCTTGCTCTCAGTATAATCAGTTCTTTTTTCAACTAAACCCCTGTTCTGTAACTACTCTAGCCACTTCTTCCTCTTTTCTTCCGCTGCTCTTTTAACCTCTTCATTCCACCATGCCGCACATTTCTTCTTTGTTGTTACTCCTGCCACACTGCACACTGCTTTAGCATTCCTAACTAAGCAGTCCCTCTGTGCATTCCACAGGCTTGTCCAGATCCATTTCATTCCAGTTCACTGATTACAACTCCTCCCCTACTTTGGTCCTGTATTCATCTGCCATTTCTTTGATCTTCAGCTTCTCGACTTTCAGTCCAAGGGGTGGTTGGGGTTTATTGCTCACATAAATGCCACTCAGGGATAAGTGAGGTTGGTCACTCTCATCTTTCAGGACCAACTTGCCTAGCCCCGGGCTCCTACACTCCTCATGGGGCCATGATTGGATTATGGATGGATGGATGGATTATTATTATTATTATTATTGTTATTATCTATCTATATCTATTGCCAGACGCCTCAATCCCATTCGGGGTGGCCACAAACAAATCGCTTCCACGTCGCCCTGTCCCCCGCCATTTCACTGCCCTGCTCCCAACTCACATCTCCCTCTCTCATATACCTCTCCACCCCATCCCTCCATCTCATCCTTGGCCTCCCCCTCCCTCTTCCTCCCTCCACCTCACTCACATACACTCTCTTCGTCAGTCTTTCACCCTCCATCCTCTTCACATGGCCAAACCACCTCAGTGTATTCCTCCTAACGCTTCCTATCACATCCACATCCACACCACAATGCTCCTTTATATCCTCATTTGTCAGCCTGTCTCTCCATGTGACTCCACAGGCTCCTCTTAAATAACTCATTTCCACTGCTCTCACTCTTGACTTGTGTCCTTCCAGCAACGTCCAAGCTTCACTTCTATATGTTAGAGTTGGTATCACAATACTGTCATGTAGTAACTTTTTCACTTCCATGCTCACTTCCCTGCTTCTTAACACTGCTTTCAAGGAACCAACAACCTTTCTTTCCTGCTGTACCCTTTCAAGCACTTCACCCTCCAAACCTCCATCCTTACTCATCACACTACCCAAGTACTTAAACGTACTCACATTTTCCAATTCCTCACCATCCAACCTTGCTGTACATTTACTGACTTCACCTCTCTCAAAGACCATCACTTTACTCTTCCCAACATTCACCTTTAGATTACGTTTCTTACACACTCTCAAACTCATCCACCAAGCTTTGCAGCTCTCCTTCGCCTTCACTCAACAACACAGTATCATCTGCAAACAACAGTACAGGGAGTTTCCAAACACTACCCTCTTTCACCAGGGCCACCCCAACATCCACTACCTTACCTTGTACCTCTTTTTTTTTACCCCATCCATGTACAGATTGAACAACCATGGAGACATAACACATCCCTGTTTGAACCCAACCTTCAAAGAGAAAAATTCACTCAGTTCACCATCCACACGCACTGCAGCCTTAGGACCATCATACATACTCTTCACAGCGTTCAACAACTTCCCATCTACTCCACATATTCTTAATACTTTCCACAATCCTTGTCTATCCACCCTGTCATATGCTTTCTCCAAATCCATGAAAGCCGCATACAACTTCTTTCCCTTCTCTAGAAACTTTTCCACTAAAGATCTAAGAATGAATATCTGATCTACACAACCTCATCTCTTCCTAAAGCCTCCTTGTTCTTCTCCGACTAATTTCTCTGTTCTTTCTCTAACTCTGGAAATAAGTATCCTACCATACACTTTTCCTATTATACTAAGAAGACAAATGCCCCTATGATTACCACACACTTCTTTTTCCCCTTTTCCTTTGTACAGGGGAATAATTAAACCTGACTTCCAATCCTCCGGGACTCTACCTTCCTCCCAGGCCAATCTGCACATTTTCCACATCCATTCTACTACTATCTTTCCCCATATGCTTCAGCATTTCACCACACACTCCATCAATTCCTGGGGCTTTCCCCAATTTAACTTTCTTCATTGCTTCTACAACTTCTGTCCTACTGATTTCTTCCTGTCTTCTCACCTCCCTCCTTCTCTCAGCCATTCCCCAGCCACTTATACTTGCATTACTTCCATCCTCTATGTTCAACAATTCCTTAAAGTGTTCTCTCCATCTGCTCACTTTTTCTCCCTTCTCCACTAGTAATCTACCATTTTTATCTTTCACTCCCCTGCTAACTTCACTTCCACCATGCCTTACTCTTTTCACCTCTTTCCAGAACATTTTCTTACAGTCCCTCCACTTTACACTCAAATTCCTTCCAAATTCCTCATCCACTGTCTTCTTACTCTCTTACTAATCTTTTCACCTCTTTCTTTCTTTCTACATGTAACTCTCTCTTCCGCCTCTCAACTTCTTCCACGCCCCTATTTCTCATCCATTCACTGTATGCTTTCTTCTTTTGTGCCACAGCCTGTCTCACGTCTTCATTCCACCACACTGTTCCTTGCACCCCCGTCCGTCTTCTCTTCATCCCACACACCACATCACATGCTTATTATTATTATTATTATCTTGATAAGAGTAGGTAGGGACATCCACCATACAGTCACCGGATGTATTGTGATCTTCATGTGAATGTGCATTATGAGACAAGCTAATGGTTTCTTGTAAACCAGGAAACCATTCACTATATTGGTTGGTAACCATGTTCCCAATTGACACGTGGTAGTTTAGTGCATTAGGGCACTCCAACTGGATTTAGCCTGTAAGGATGTACTTTCTAGGGTTGATTGGAGGTCATTGATGACATAATGCCAATCAAGGGTGAGTGAGGTTGGTAACCCTAACATTATATATCAGGAGTGCAAATTGTAGCTGTGGGCTGCTATGCTCCAGATGAGGCAAAAAGTATTGAATGATGAATGGATGAAAGTATTGTATAGACTTGAGGGCTTATTGCACAGACTAATATTTTGTGCTTCTTGTGCCAACAGGTGTCAGAGGGTGATGGTGCTGGAGGTGAGTGCACACAAAGGTCAACAAAAACAGAGGGTGCGGAGTGTGTGTTCAGCCGGGGCACACCTACCCATGCCCGCCGCACCCTGACGCTGCCCCTCCCTTCCCCAACCCCACCCCAATGTCGCATCATAGTCTTTGAGGCACCGGATGACTCATGCCTCTCACAGGACACAGCCACCACCCCACTGTTGGAAGACAATGTATTGGCTCAGGTAGGTATGGTTAACAGGAGAGAGAGAGAGAGAGAGAGAGAGAGTGGACAATGTGCTGTTATTACAGTAGTAACATGACAAAAAGAGAGCATTATATAGATTTGCAGACCACACAGATCTTGATGTCCATTGTAAGTGGCTTGACCATAAAATTAATAGAAAGATTTACAGTAGTATCTGTTTTCAGAAGTGAAGAATTTACAGCAGTTTGAAAATAGGATAACACAGGGAGGGGTGGTGGTGAGGAGGATGCATGATGGTCAGTTTTCAGAGCTCTTGGATCAGAAAAGGCTGTGATTTATATGCTGTGGTTCAAATCCAAATGGTGGCCAGAGGTTTTTCAGTCATGTACAGTTCTTCAAAGGACATAGATTGGTCTTCTTGGACTACAGTAGCTTAGCATAACACAGGGAGGGGTGGTGGTGAGGAGGATGCATGATGGTCAGTTTTCAGAGCTCTTGGATCAGAAAAGGCTGTGATTTATATGCTGTGGTTCAAATCCAAGTGGTGGCCAGAGGTTTTTCAGTCATGTACAGTTCTTCAAAGGACATAGATTGGTCTTCTTGGACTACAGTAGCTTAGCATCAGGTTCCTACATTTTGAGGGGAGTACTTTGGGATTGGCTGTGATTATTACTGTAGATCCCCCCCCCCCACTTCTGTGTGTGTGTGTGGAATTGATAAAAAAGTCCAGCTTTAGTGCCTGGTTATACAAACATCCTCAGCTCTCTCCCTGTCCTCTGGAAGGAGGGTGATGGTCTGTTGAAGGGGAATTTAGATGAGCATGGGCCCACAGTAACAACATTATGACATTACTTAACAATCATTTTAATTTAGCTTCAGTAGGTAACCCTTTTAGTCTGATGATATATTTTTTGTTCTTATCTCCTGACTATTGTATTTTATTCACCTTAGGATAGATATTTCAAACTGGAGAGATTTAGATATATCTATCATTGACCTCTTTATTGCAAAACATATCTCCTAAGCATAAGTAAAAGTGTCTTCCGGTTGCAAGAGCACAGTCATTTCGCATATAAAGCAGCCAGTTTATCAGTAATTTGAACCATGTTATAGGCATCTGTGTACTGTAACAGGAGATATGGAGCGCTTGGGAAAACTAGCTTACAGTCCGGACCCTCCCCAGAGTCACCCATAATGAGCCCCGCAAACCTGCCCTGACCACCCCAGTTGGCCTTAAATGTTGCAGACAGTAACCATATCATCACTCACACCATCGCACATACACATGCCATTACCCCACTCCAGTGAGCCTCTGAGCAGTCAAGTGACCTGTTTATTGACAGTAGAAGATAATGCCATATTTGAGCCTGAGAGCCATGTTGCTGTGGATATTACTGCACTGCAGTAGCTTTGAGGACTTGAAGTGCCATCTGCAGTATATATATATATATATATATATATATATATACACCGGTATGATCATTATGGAAGTCTGTGAAATAGGCAACTTACTGTAATAGAACAAATATGTCATGAGTGTGAAGGAGTTCATGACTGTAGATTTTTGTTTCAGGTTTTTAGTTACTGTTGCATGTGCAGTGCATCTTTAAGAAAATATAGCAAATTAATATGTGCCAATGACTGAGTTTGTGAGATAGGGTAAGGTTTCCAGGGGTTTGGATGGTGAGTAAATGAGTGTCTGGCCAATTTCATTGGACATGCTGTTGATGCTTCTTTATCGTGCTTGTCATCTTTATGATCTGGACCCTGTCTCCCCCCATCCTTTGGTGGGGAGGGAAAAAAAAAAAGAGAGAGACCCAATTTCTTTCTCTCTCCTTTCTTCCTAGAACCTGCTTCATCCAGTCTTTAGGTGGGAAAAAGAGGTCAGAATGTTGAAAGTGATGAAAAATAATGAGGTTTTTGGTTTATTAATTGAAAGGTATTAACTAACACTGGACTCCTGGTGGTCTAGTAAGGTAAGGCTCTCAGACCAGATGGGAACCATAAGGGTTTCCATTTGAGGGATGATCAGAGTTTATTGCTCACATAATGCCACTCAGGTGAACGAGATCCATCACTCTTGTCTTAAATGTCAGGACCAAGTAGCCCGATCGGGTGAAAAAGGATTGGATGGTGGTCACAATGATGATGATGATGATGATGATATTCAACTAACATATTTTTTTTCTTATCCTGTAGATTGACCTCACTAGCCTTACTCCAGACTCCAAGCAGCTGCGACTAGATTTCCACTTGAAGAGGTAAGTGTCTGTCCTGTTGCCACATTAAAACTAAAGGGGCAAAGGTTGTTACTGTTTTTACATAGGGGCCACTCTAGTAAACTTGTGTCTCCTTTTCTTGCAGCGATGGTAGCCTCCATGTTGCCCTTCAAGAGTCTGCTGCCAAAATCAACCGCTCATTCGTGGTGGAGTCGGGACGGAGTTGAGGAAGGTGACGCCTAGCTCGTTGAATAAGGTCCTTGTTCTTTTTGTCTCTCTCTTGTATGTACGACTTAATACACAATTTAAGCATTTGATGCATATGATCTTGTCTTTTGATAACCCTTGTGTATGGTCAGCTAATTTATTCTAGTGTTCTGTTGTTAGAATGTACCTTTATATTGTCCCTCATCCAGGTCAGCATTACCTCATCTGGAGTGTTGGCACCAGGGGCTAGGCTACTCATTGCAGAAATTTAAGGCATGAGTGACTACACCCATACTCCGTAATCCGATGCATCGATAGCCAGCGCTTTGCTAGACTGAACACAAGAAGTAGGGGAACATTCCCACAATCTGAACAGTTTGAATGTCCGTTGCCTCGCTAGACCAAACACAAGAAATAGGGAAACATTCCCACAATCCAAACAGTTTGAATGTCCGTCGCTTCGCAAGTCTGGCACCCCACCTTTCCCTAGGTTTTAAATGAGGCTTTCCCAGTCCTCCCATCCTCCCTGTATCTCCTCACCTTCCCCTCCCTTGTCCCTCCTCCATCTCCCACCACCACACTCAGCTCTGCCAGGCATGTCTCCCTCCTTGTCCCCCTGCTCTCCCCCACCCCTGCTTGTCTCGTGTGTGTGTGTGTGTGTGTGTGTGTTAGAGAGAGAGACTAGGGGGGGAGGGTAGTAGGGATATTTGGCTTTCTTTTCTCCTTCCCTGTCCCCAAACCCTCCACCACCCCCAATTGTCTCCATCCCCACCCCTGCTTATCTTTCTCCCCATCCCTCTGCCATCCTTCACCCCCATTTGGTGCACTGCCAGCTCCCTACCTGGCAGTTTAGTTGCCCTGAAGCATCTCTCAACACTACATGTCCCACCACCCTACTCTTCTGCATGTGATGTTTGATATGCCATATTTGGCAGTAGTATTGTTTATGAGGATAATAACATTACCTATGCTGTTTCTGTCAGTCTCTATTAAGGTATATGAGAGTTTGGGTTTGGGTCTGGAATGCATTGCCGGCTTTTCTTTAGTATCTTATGGAGAAAATTGCTTCAATATCCGACATACTGACCAAACACTCCCACTGGTACACAACACTGTTGGATATTGGGCTACGGGTGTACTTGCTTGTCTGTGGATGGCAATATATGAGCAAAAAACCATAAGGGGCCACATCTGGTTGGATTGCCATAACTCACTAGACCAGCCTCATAGTATTCCAATGCTTGATTAATATAGTTAGCCAGTATACAACAAATCGTTTATATGTTGCCAAAAAGTTGGACCTTTTTTTGATGTATGATAAAATTTTTGCATAGTCGATGATTATGATCCTTTACAAAGCCTCACTGGTTAATATATGATAGCTACTTTTGCTTGTATGATCATCCTTACACAAGTCTAGTTGTTGTTCAAAGATGTCCTGTGAACTGGTCACTGTCAGGTGTGTTGGTGTCTGTGATTGAACAATACTGTGGTGTTGGAGTTCATGGAGGGAGTGAAGTGAAATACAGGTTAGGTGAGATGGAAACTTGTTTTTAGGCTTAATTTTAGGTGGTAGGCAGCAAGTTAAGTCCAGTAAAATAAAGTAACAAACTCTTTAGTTGAGTGGGAAATTTGTCTTTAGATTCTGTTGGGCAGGTGACCCCTTTGCCAGAAACATATCCCCACTGAACCCATATTATAATTGACTCTAGCTATCTATAACCAGATGCCATAATCCCCTAAGGGGTGGCCATTTGTCTTTGAGTTAGTGGTTTTACGAGGAGGGGCACCAACCCTCCACCAATCCGCTTGTTGACAAGCAGGGAACACGTGTGGGTTGGTTATATGGTTGCCACCCAGCGTTGTAAATGGTTTCGTAGCTTACAGGAAATTATTAGGCTTGTCTGTCTGTCTATAGTCACATGCCGTAATCCCATAAGGGGTGACCATTTGTCTTTGAGTTGTTTAATGGGAAGGGGCACTAACCCAGCACCAACCCACCTGTTGACACATAGGGAACATGTACAGTATGGGTTGGTTATATGGTTACCACCCAGCATTGTAAATGGTTTTCTGGATTACAGGCAACCATTAGGCTTGTCACTCAATGTAAAACTGCCTGAAAAGGAAAAAAGAGTAATAAAAAGCCATGGGAAAGATGGGAGAAATAAGAGGAAAGGAGAGCAGACACAGAAAAAAAAGATAAAGATGAGGAAAAAAAGTAGGCAGCACTACATCAAGTGAGTGGATGATGGTCACCACCACCTGCCACAAATAATTGACTCGGTATATGGTAAAATGTTTTAAGATGGATCATTTCAGATGTATCATCATTGTAAAATGAGGGTGAGCAGTTGTTAGGTAATTAAGGAATGCAATAAAAGGAGCTGACTGTACTGAATTGTAGTTTTAAGTATTGTATCAGAGTAGAGTATGGGAGTAGGGGTACAGAAGTTGTTGGTACTTCTCACTTCTGCTATATGGATTGTACAGTTCCTCACCCTCAGACCCTCTTCAGTGCACAAAAAGTAACTTTTTTTTTTTTTTTTTCTTAATTCATCCAGCCTTCTTTCCTTCCATCCACTTCTGTCTTTCTTTCCTTGTCCTCCTGCCTATGGGTGACTTTACACTTCCTCTTCTGTCTATCTTTCCTTCATTCTTTCCTCTTCCTTCTGTCTATGGGTGACTCTACACTGAGTGACAGGCCAAATGGTTTCCTGTACACCAGGAAACTATTTACTATGCTGGGTGGTAACCATACAACCAAATTTTGGCACCTGGTGGTTTAGTGGGTAATTGAGGTGCTCCAATTGGATTGAGCCGGTGAAGGTCTACATCCAAGGGGTGGTTGGGGTTTATTGCTCATTTAATGCCACACAGGGATGAGTGAGGCTGGTCACTCTCATTTTAAATGTCAGGACCAACTTGCCGAGCCCTGGGCTCCTACACCCCTCATGGGGCAACATAGGATTGGATGATGGATGGATGGATGTTTTGTAGCATTGCAGTAAAAGATTTACCTGCAGGGTATATGTCAGTGAAGTAAAAATATTAGCACCGGTAAGTCTTCATTTCCTTGTTTAAGTGAGTAGGTTAACATCATTAAACAATCTCATCAGGTGAGGATGACACGTTACCACATTCAGGTATCATGAGTTGGTGGGTGGCAGTGTGATATCACAAATGTAAATTGGGACATTGGTGGGTGGCAGTGTGATATCACTAGTGTAAACTGGGACATTGGCGGGTGGCAGTGGGATGAGATGAGGTGATAATGTTTGTTTTTCTTGGTTGTGGCAGAAAAGTTTGAAGCTCGGTTGTGAAGAGCACAGTCTGAGCTGTTGCTAACACCCTCATACACATGTGTGCCTGGAGTTGTGGCTTGCAGTCCATGGGTTAAAATAGCTAGTATAAGTTTTTTTACATATTTACTCCCTCAGTACAGTGATGTACAGTACTGTATTTCCAGTTTTGTTCTTGCTATCACCAGACAATTTTATTAAACTTAAGGAAGATGTCTTGTAGTGAAGAGGTTAATGGAGGCTATTTTATGTCTCCTAAAGTCTTTTCTAAGAGGAATAAAACATAAAGGTGGCAGCAGAAATAACGAAATATAATACATCAGTGTGAAGGGGCTTTGTACTTCTCATGAATTAACTCCTGCATTCATCTTATTCTTGTACCATTAACCATTTCATCGTCTGGACAACTCTAGTATTCCACTCCAGGTAACACCAGATGATTGCCTGAGTGTTAAGTTCCTTATGAAGCAACTCATTTTCACCATAAACTGCTTATGGTCTACAACAAAGTTCCTGAAGTTGATTTTTTTCCTTCCATTGCCCGATTTCTGAATTGTTGTAATTTTTCTTTGGTGAATAAAGATGAGTGGTTAGCCAGAATAAGACCTGTAAACTAAATGTGCCCACAGATGCAAGAGTCAGTTGAGACAACATTCTGTGGTATGTAATCCAGTGACTGCAGGGACTGGAAATTATGCAGGGTAATATAAGAATAATAGCAGGATAATGTCAGAATAAGTTTCTAAGAGCCGTATTCTCATCTGATTAGGTGCCCCAGCACTTCTTCTTACAAGTTTATTTTTTGCATAATGTATGTTCTTATCTGCTTGTAGGTAGCTGAGCCTTGGCCTCCTTATATTCCAAAAGGGGGTGTTGTTGTTGGTGCAACCCCAAGCTTACCTGGACGTGGACCTGGTGGATTGCAGAAAAACAGCCAATTCACCAGGTGCTCCCAGAGATTTTGTTCAGGTCATATTCAAGGAGTATGTTGTGATTGTGGTGCATAAGGTAAGTGTGGGGTCGTGTTGGGAGGCTGCATTGTAGTTTGAGCACAGATAATGTTTGAGCTGTATTTTGTGTTGATATTGTAGTAATGGCCATATTGTAGTCTGGCTGAGTACACACACATCTCTATAGGTAGGGTAGTGGCTGCTGGGTAGATGTCTGATGGTCATTCATGAAGGATGCTGTTTGTTTGGAGATTTTGAATGGCTGTGGTGCCTACATGTGGATGTATTGTGTTTATGAAGTGCAACATTGGGTGGAGAGTGGGAATGTTATTGAAGCATTCATTGTAATGTTGGGAGGTTGTTTTCTGTTTCTTTATGCAACATACAGTAGTAACACAGTTAAGATGGATCTCACTTCAAAAGGAATAATGTGTATTTTAACCCCTTGACACTCCCTCTTCTGTCTTTCTTTCCTTCATTCTTTCCTCTTCCTTCTACCTGTGGGTGACTCTACACAGAGTGACAAGCCAAATGGTTTCCTGTACACCAGGAAACCATTTACTATGCTGGGTGGTAACCATATGACCAAATTTTGGTGCCTGGTGGTTTAGTGGGTAATTATTGTGCTCCATTCGGATTGAGACGATGAAGGTTTATATCCAAGGGGTGGTTGGGGTTGATTGCTCATGTAATGCCACTCAAGGATAAATGAGGCTGGTCACTCTCATCTTAAATGTTGGGACCAACTGCATAGCCCAGGGCTCCTATGCTCCTCATGGGGCAAGGTAGGATTGGATGATGGATGGATGGAATTTTGGTGATTACCAGTATCAGATAAACGAGGGGTCTACTGTAGCTTAATATTACAAGGGGAAATTGAAAGTATAGCAGAGACATTTGAAACAGTTTTACTATCAATTAAAGAGGGGGTCCAGTTATGGCTTGCTTTATTTATGTATTTATTTATTTTTTTACATTTTTTCACTGAGGTGGTAGCGTGCACCAAGGCTCATTGCTACCACCCCCCTGAGATCTGGCCTAACGTTTATCATGCCCAGCGCCACAGGATCATAAACAAAGCTCACAACTCATGGTATTCTCAGTCTTCGCCCCACCATTTGTTTTTCTCAGTTGAGCACCGTTTCATTCCATGAACGATATTGAATTCCAGCAATCACTATGTCTGAGGGTAGGGAGTCACTAAGATTGGTCTCAGCATGGCTTGGCTGGTTGCAGCATATCTGGCCAGTTGATTAGTTGAGAGAAGACACCTTAATTGCCTCAACTCAGCACATATCTGGCCAGTTAAGTTGAGACATGAGCTCAGCTCAACCTGGTGCAATGTGGTCAGCTGATTCTAGTTTCACCCCTAACATCCAACGGTTTCACCCTCAGCTGGTTGTGATGTCTGGGATCTGAGGTATAGAGTCCCAGAGAGCTTTACTTATGATCTCACTTTTGCCCGCCCCTTTGTGAAAACTGCGGCTGACACACCTGATTTGTTTTGCATAAAGACCACTGACAAAGCAGTGGGATTTGTACACTTAGGGGGGAGGAGTGGTCAGAGAAAGTGAGGGGGAGGGGAGAATAAAGGAAAAGATTGTCTGCTGTGAGTAGGATGAGGATGGTGGAAGGAGAATGGCAGTGATAGGTTTGGGTGGGGTGGTCAATATTCAAAAGGTCATAGGAGATGTCATGGCATCTCCTCCCTGAATAATTTATTTTGCTTATTACACCATAACATTGTCTTGTATGTTTTTGACATTTGATTGTCAACTAAGCTTGCCTTAACATATTATCATTGTTGTGGTTCTGGGTTCATCTGAAATAGAGCCCGGTGGACTGCAGGCTGAAGCTACCCTTCTCTTGCAGTCCACCATCCTCTTTTTGAGAGACAGGGCGTTGAGGGATGTCTGTATTACCAGACAGTGGAGCTGCTTGGTTATAACAGTGCCACCAAGTGAAGGCATCCCACTCCAGCATTGCATTAACTAGAAGATAATGAGGTATAATATGCAGAATAAACACTAAGGAAGAGGTTACAAAATCTCCAAAGCCACTTAGAATATAAACCTGAGAGACTGAATGGGATGTGGGAGGGGGTGAGGGTGAGGGGCAGGGTGGCCTGGGCGGCAGTATGACTGGGGTGAGAGGAGGAATACGGGCACTTAGTGCCCGGTCTGGTGGAGTCACAGTATAACACTTAGTCACCTTTTCAAGGATCATTTGGTCAAAATAAAATAAAATGTTGCATACATCCACAGAACATAATGAAGATGATACACATACAACAAGTAATAACAATAAGAGCAACAACTAGTGTGTGATGCTATGTACAGTGAGCGCAACACATGGTGGCGGCGCCACGCCACCTCTTGAGCAGTGTGCGTCCTAGCGGTGTGGTGCCGGGCAGCAGCAGCAGTGGTGGCAATTGCCTCCGCCGCGCTGCGCCACCACTATCACAGTCTGGCGGCCCTGGGACCTTTGGCCATCAGGGTCGCCCTCACTACCACGCCGCCTTCACCAGCCTGGCCTGCTGTCTCCTTATAAAATAATTTACAATAAAAATCTGTTCAAAATTACAAATATCTGACACGGCGCTGCCGCAGCCTGACCGTGGCCGCCACACTCAGAGGGTGCGACGGTGTGGCTGCATGGTGGCAGGTGGCGCGGCGGGAGTGGCTGCGGCGGCTGAGGTATGGCTTGTACTCTCCTGGGATTGTCTGTGGCGGTGGCCTCAGGGTTTGGCGGACGCGACGGTGTGGATGGCGGGGGTGGCGGTGACTATCCCCGCCACTGCTGGTGCGGACACCACCACCACTGGCTTAACCAGGCCGCCCAGCCCACCTGCCAGGGAGGTAGTGTACTGCGTGGACACCAGGGGCACTCCACCCCCACCCCCAGTCTTGAGCCCTTTGCTGGTGACTGGAACTGCTGCTGGCACTGCCCCACGCTGCCCCTGCGACACCACCAGTGGGGTCACCAATGGTGTACCCAGACCCGACACCAGCGTACCCACATTACTGCCCAGACCTGACACCAACTGTGTCAGACCTGCAACAAAAAACATCACACAAATCATCATTAAATGCTAAATGTAATACACTCTCATCATTGTTCGGACCTCTTTTTCAACCCAAGGATGAGGTGAGACTTGGTCCAGAAAGCAAGAAGAAAATCTGATACAGTACAGTAGAGGGAAAATTAGTCAACAGTATATTCATATAAATAGCCACTTATTAAAACCCCTGGAATTCTGACTCAGTCTCACAGGCATAACTATCCAATTATGCAAGTTTCACAAAACATGCCATATTAACACATCATCATCATTATAATATACATACAAGTCAGTAAAAAGAACTGACTAAATGCCAGAAATAAATGCCCTCAGGAATCATTTTTCTTTGCTTGGTCACACTGTGCCCTGCCATCAACTTTAGCTGGACTGCATGGGGAAAAAAAAAAAAAAAATAGTGACTTATAACAAAGACTTTACATAACTGTTTAAATGGACCAACTAAAGGGATGTGTGGCAGGGAGGTAGGATGAAAACAGGGATGGGATGGCCTGCATACATATTAATCCTTGCTGAGCTGTAGGCCTCATATGAGGCACAATGACAGTCTGCACAGGCCAAGCTACAGCCCTTATATGAGGTACAATTTACACTGGGTATACAACAGTGAGTCAAGGGAGGTACACTACCTTGCAAAGAACTCAGCATGAGTTACGGAAAAGTATTTTGGTACTGTATTTGTACTACTGGGATGGATTGTTTGGATTGGCTGGGAGTTTTGTACTGTACTAACCATTGGCGTGTGTGATGGGGAGGTAGGATGAAAGTAAAGAGGGGGCAGCCTGTGTGCACTTCACCCCAGTCCCGCCCACACTCAGGTTCAGCGGTACTGTTGTCATTGTGCCGTTGCTTCCTGAGGGGCCACAGGAGATAGGTAATTAGATATGGTAGATTATATTCAGGATCATCATCATCAGTACAGTAACATCAATATCCCATTGAGCCTAGCCTAGTGATGTCTTATTTTATTCTTGTCATCTGACAATTTTATTTAGGTTAGGTGAGAACTTTTTTCAGTATGAGAGGCTTTCAAAAGCTGAATAAACTTATCTAGTAGCTGTAAGAATAAACTAAAATTGTGTCACCTGGCTTAAAGAGGTTGATTATTATTCACTATGGACAAGTTGGATGCTTAATAACCAAGGAAACAAGACTGAGGCATTAGCTTTGAAGTTAGCTTTGACTCAAAATGCTTTGTCACTGTGGACAGCATCATATGAGGAAAAAATAATTTAAAGATATCGTCCTTTGTGGGGAGGGGGGGAAGTAAACATCCCCATCATCCCTCTACACTTTTCTTCCTGGGAATCCCCAACAGCAGATGGTCGGGACTGAACTACCTCCAGGCAATTTTATCCTCATATAACTCACTCTCAAGTACTCTGTCTTCATTGTTATTATTATTATTTTATTACTATTATTATTATTATTATAATTGGTGGATAAGGGTGTGAGGAAGAGAGGTATAGAAGTCGGTGAAGCTAGGGAACTGACGAGATTGAGCTGGCTGGATGAATGTTGTGAGAAGACGTGCATGATCAGGGATTTGGCATCCCTTTTTAATGTGGCAGCATCTGGACTGACTCTATTGGATTTGTTTATGTGAAGCTACAGAATGTGGTGAAAGTTTTTGGCGTATCAGACAGAGCCAGGATTGAAGGGGTTTGAAAGATGAGTGAATGGAAGCGTGGCCCACTGGACTGGGCAAACCTGGGCTATCGGGACGTTGCTTCTCCTCACCCTGCCCTAGGGTGGGAAAAGAGTATGATGATGATGATGATGATCAGTTACTGTACTTAGGTCACTACATGGAGAAGGGCCAAATGCAGAGTACAGGATCCTGTTTATTTCAACATTTCACTCACCAGAGCTTCTTCAGGAATAACATCAGTGGACATTGCTCTACTCCTTAAAATTTAAGGATCACCATCCAGGCTGAGGACTATTTATAGTCCTCAGTCTGAAAGGTGATCTAAAAGCATTATGGCCTTTGTCGAACCTATGTTTCACATTTACATTATTCATATTGAAACACTTTATATTTGTATTCCACCACTCGTTTCTCTAAACCTCAAAATGTTTCTCCAACATGTATTTTATTACATCCTGAACAAGGTACCCTGTAAACTCCTGCCTGGCATACATCCTGTCTACTCTTTTTTCTTTTTCAGTCAGTTCTCAACTGTTACAAAACCTATTCTCACAACACTGATACCAACCTTATTTAGCAATAGGGAAAAATTAGTAGGTACTGAGGTGTTAGGTAACATGCCTGTGAATGATTTTATTAGTTTAGCTGACCTCTGTGTTTCTAACTAGCTTCACTTTTCTATCTATCTATAGCCCGACGCCCTACTCTTGCAAAGGGTGGCCACAGACAAAACGCCTTCAAGTCGCTCTGTCACCCACCATTTGATTACCCTCCCCCCAACTCACTTCCCTCTCCCTCATATACCTCTCAACTCCATCCCTCCACCTCATCCTCAGTCTACCCCTTCCACCTACATACACCCTATTAGTCAGTCTTTCATTCTCCATTCTCTCCACATGTCCAAATAATCTCAGTGTATTTCTCCTAATCTTCTCAGCCGCATCAACATCCACCCCACACCGTTCCTTCACTTCTTCATTCGTCAACCTGTCCCTCCACATGCTCCTCTCAAGTAACTCATTTCCACTGCTCTCACTCTTGACTTGTTCCCCTCTTGCAAGGTCCACGCCTCGCTTCCACACGTCAGATTAGGGATCACACTACTATCATGCAGTGAACTTCTTGACTTCCATACTCACCTCCCTATTTCTCATCACTGCTTTCAGTGAACCAACAACCTTCCTTCCCTGCTTCACTTTTAATGATAAATATTATAGACAAAGGGTAGCTACTAGCTTTAACGGCATTTTTCCAAGAGAGGTAGTTTGGCTTAGGTATGTAGGCGATGTACTTGTGATAACTCCTCGTAAGTTAGATCTGAGCAGGCTTTTAGGTAAATAAAGAAAATAGTATAAAATTTATGGCTGAATATGAGAATGATAACAGGTTGCCTTACCTAGATGTACTTTTATTAACGGACGAAAACAGGCTGAAGTTTCCTAGTTTTTAGGAAAATTACCTCCAAGAATTATTACACATTTATCCTGCAATGGATACAACGACTAAACTAGGCACTGTCACTGGATTTTATCTTCGGACCTTGAGGATATGTCTGAGAGAATATCTAGAGGAGGAATATAAGAATATTCTTAATGCTTTCACTGAACTGAAATTCCCTCCCTACTTTATCATAAGGGCAAGGAAGAAGGCTGAAAATATCCGTACAAGAAAAGAGAGGAGAGAAGAATGTGAGAAGAGGATCATGTTACCTAATATCTCAATAGCTAGTAATGTTTCCCCACTGCTAAATAAGGTTGGTATCAGTTTTGGCGCCTGATGGTTTAGTGAGTAATTATCGCGCTCCAATCGGATTGAGCCGGTGAAGCTTTATATCCAAGGGGTGGTTGGGGTTGATTGCTCATGTAATGCCACTCAGAGATGAGTGAGGCTGGTCACTCGCATCTTAAATGTTGGGACCAATGCCTAGCCCCAGGCTCCTACGCGCTCCAATCGGATTGAGCCGGTGAAGCTTTATATCCAAGGGGTGGTTGGGGTTGATTGCTCATGTAATGCCACTCAGGGATGAGTGAGGCTGGTCACTTGCATCTTAAATGTCGGGACCAATGCCTAGCCCCGGGCTCCTACGCAATGGGGCAATGTAGGATTGGGGGATGGATGGATGGATGGACAAGTGTTGTGAAAATAGGTTCTGTAACAGTGGGCAATTGACTGAAAAAGAAAACAGAATAGACAGGATGTATGCCAGGTAGGAATTTACAGTGTACCTTGTTCAGGATGTACAGTAATAACATATATGTTGGAGGAACATTTCAAGGTTTAGAGAGACGAGTAATGGAACACAAATATGACATGAAGTGTTTCAATATGAACTAGAAAGCACTCACAGAGTGCATACCTCTGCCAATGCAATTTCCATTAAAGAGGATCCAGATCCATGGATATAGGATCCAGATCTGCCCCCAAATTTAATCAATTCTACCTTGGTCCATAGCCCACCTTTCTGGAAAATTTCACTGAAATTCAATGATAACTTTTGGAGATATTGTGTGGGATATTCTGGAGCCAGATCCACCCCAAAATTTAATCACTTCTTTCTTAGTCCATACCACATCTTTCCACAAAATTTCATTGAAATTCATGGAGAACTTTTGGAGATATTGTTCGGGATACTCTGAATACGGATAAGGCCCAAAATTTAATTTCTTCCTTGGTCTATGTCCCACCCTTTCACAAAATCTCATCAGAATCCATTCATAACTTTTTGAGTAATCCTGCTAACAGACAAAGAAACACACAAACAAACCAACATGAGGTAAAACATAACCTCCTTGGCGGAGATAATTATGCGATCGTGAAACCAGTTTGATACAGGCCACAATGCCAATTGGAAAGATTCGAAAATGATTAAACATGTAGACTGTAGCATGAAATGTAGATGAGTCCATCTTCATTGCAAATGTATGTAATGTCAACCAAAATAATGGATTCTTTATGTTAGCAAAGTCACTGACATACCTCTTAACAAGCAGACATCCAGGTTAGCCTGGTGGTGCATGACTGTTTACTTGTTGTGTCTAGGTCACCATTCAGGCTGGGGACTATTTACGGAGTGGAGTGTTGTCCACTGATGTTATTCCTGAAGAGCCTTTGGTGAGCAAAACGTTGAAATAAACTGGATCCTGTACTCTGCATTTGGCCTTTCTCTGTGTATGATATAGTCTTTGCTGTTTTCCACACAATACTTGGGTCACTGAGGTAAATCAGGTCTTAGGGAAACTGAGACAAACCTGGTGTAGGTGTAAGGGTGCGAGGTGGGGCTGGGACAGTGAGGTGTAGGGCGGGTACACCATTCTTGTTGTTGAATGCCACCATCATGGGTGTGGCACTACCCCCAGCTGCGGCCACCACCTTTCCTGCATCTTCTGAGGCATCCCCACGCTCCCCATCATTACCTCCACCACTTGCCGCTGCCGCTGCTGCTGCCGCTGAAACAAGATAGATGAGTGACAGAATTTACTTGGAATTATATGTAGAAACAGACAGACTAATGAGGATGTTAAGGAACCTTGTGGTGCTGATGTGAATGTGCTGGAAAGTATTAGGAAGAGGAGTTTTGAGATGGCTTGGCCTTGTGGAGCAAAAGGAGACACAGATTTACTTGAAGAATGTATGTAATGATGATGGAAAGGGAGACAGAATGATGAGAAGCGGTGCAAGAATGAAGGTGGTGTGAGTTGAAACGAGGGCAGCCTGATGGCACAAGCCAGGGTGACATGGAGGAAATTTAAATGTGGCCATCCCCTCCAGAATGAGGGTGTCTGACTATACATTATATAAAAAGACCGACAGTTTTCTCAATCTTGACAACAACTGAGAAATTTGTCACATTTAATTTACTTCTCCTAAAGGCAGTCCTTGTTATAAGTCAGTGAAGAGTTCCAGTATTGTCCATTAACAGTTTTTTTCTGTACAACTGAAGATGTAAAGTAGAGGAACTAACAAATCAGCTCTGCTATAAAAATGGAATTTTTTTTGGCAGTTTGTCTCTAAGTTACTATGAAATTAAAGGAAGGGTGAAGGAGATAGTGTGACATACCTGGGTGAGCAAGGGTGATTGTGAGAGGTTTGGGGGCAGGGTGGGTGTGGGTGTGGGCATGGTCGGCTGGCAGAAGTTTATATCCCTCCGGTGTTATGACCTGTATGGCTGGTTGACCCAACAGACCGCCGGGAGCCCCATTTAGCTGGACACCCCCAGCCACTAGATGGGCAGGGAGATGAAGGCCAGTTGCCCCGCCCACAATTGGCAGGTGCTCGGTCTGGACTGGGGCTGGGGGGGTTCGGCCTGCCCCCTCCCCTGCACCCCAAGTCTCCTCCTCTCCTGTGGCAGCAGTAGTGGTGTATGTAGCAACCACTGGGGTGTAGTGTGATACTGGTGGTGGTGGTGGTGGTGCCTGCTGTTGTGGTGGTGGTTGTTGTGGCGCTGTCCATTCACCGGCTTGATGCGGGGAACGGCCAGATGGTCCACGTGGGGATGCTCTAGCTGCATCTATACTTGTCGACAGATTGAGTGGCTGGTTGGGGTCACTGAAGTCTCGGGGCGGCCCAGCCACACCCTCACTCCCAAAACTGGTGGGAGGCTGTCGTGGGGCAGGGTCTGAGTGCAGGCGGGGCGACATGGTGGGAGGGGGTGCGGGTGGGCCGGTCACTGGGGTGGAGACCTGAGTGCCGGCATCACGTGGGGCCGGGGCCGAAGCTGGGGCTGAATTTGGGGTTGGAGCAGGGTCATCATCAAGGTCAGGCTGCTCGGATGCTGTAAGAATGGTATCCTTTGTAAGCAGGTTTGTTTTCCTAGCAATATGGTGCTTAAAAATTACATAAAAATACTTTGTTTCTCTAAACATTTCCACTTTTTGTTTTTTTTAATTGGTTTAAGTACAGAATGGGGGGAAGGATGTAGGAATATCTTGCATATTAGTATCACTTTGTACAGTTTTTGCTTAGTCTGATTTTACATACTGTAGTGTCATGACAACCCTAATCCTTACTTAAGTAGGATAATACCTGTAGTGGTGCTCTTGGTATCCTTGTCCTTGTGGTGGTCGAGGCTGGTTGGGTCAGGCAGGAGAGCTGAGAAGTCAATGTGGTCCCAACGTGCTGACAGCTCCTTCTTTAGGCTCGACAACTTCTGCTGGTGTGCAATCTTCTCACGGGCAAGGCGCTCCATCTCATGCTCATACTCTCGCTCCTTGCGCTTCAGTGTCTGTGGCAGCATGTGGCACATCATCATCACCATCATCATCATCATCATCCTATTTGCTACTGAAGTATAGTTTGTCCACCTTGGTAGAGATATTCATCCTTTTGCAGCTTCTTTACCATAAATAAATTACAGAATATAACAATAATAGTGCTCTATATACTGTACAGTACTTCCATAACAATTTGCGACTGAAGAGTTGAGAGGAAGGATGGGACTAGAATGTACTGGTGTTGCAATGAAGGACAGAATGAGATGGTTTGGGCATGTTGAGAGGATGAGGGATGACAACTGGCTGCAGAAGGTTAGAGGTGTGAACATCACGGGTAGGGTTGTGAGTCAGACCAAAAAAGACATGGAACGAAGTCATAGCAGGTGACCTCTGGGGTCAGGAACTGAACAGGGAGGCTGGTGTAGGTCAAGCAGTGTGGAAAGCTGCCATCAGGTGACCAAGGCTGACCCATGCAAGCATGTTGGAGCCTTTATAAACAATACAGTACGATACAATGTGACTACTAACATGTTCTGGTGTTACTGCCTTGCTACATTTGTTTTTTTCCTTTCTCCCCTTCCCTCCCTCCACCTCTCCCTCCTTCCTCTTTTCTCCCTCTCTCTCCCAACTTCTTCCCTTCCCTCCTTCTCTCCCTACTTTGCTTTTGCTTTCCTTACTTTCCTCTCCACCTCCATTTCCCTACTTTGCTCCCTCCCTCCCCCTCTTTCTCCCATCCTACTTCTCTCCTGCCATCCCTACTCTCCTCTGTAGCCTACTTTCCTCCCTCCCTTTCCCAATCCTCCCTCCCCCCTCCTCCCTACTTTACTTCACTTCCCTACTACTTTCCCTCTCCCTCACTCCATCTTTCCTATAAGCACAAGTGCTCGTGGGCCCCTTGGGACCCTCGCACTTGCTCCTGCGGAGGGCTCTCGCGCTGTTATAATATATTTTAGTTATAGCTATGGGCAAAAAATTCTACGGAGATCCTATCCCAGGTGCGACGTTTTTTGGTCAAAATGTGATCGCTCATTAAATATAGTAAAAGTTTTTCAATCGTGATGGGACCAAGTTTTTTCGCATCAGCGATTTTTTTGCGATTTTTATGCCAATTTTGGTGCGATTTTAATGTGTAGTTTCGGCTGCCCAAAACACACACACACACACACACACGGCTAATGCTATAGTATATTAGATTGTAATCTCTCACTACCCCTCCCTCCATCTCTCTCTTTCCAGCTTCTATCTCCTTCCCTACTTCTCTCCCTCCCTCCACCAAGTAATCCTCTTAGCCACACCAGGGGTCAAAACCAAGGTTCTCTCTCTCTCTCATACTGATGATGATGACGACTTATTATTAAAACGTTATACAATGAAGCATGACTATACACTTCATTAACTTGGTATTTTGATGTACTGACACATCGTGAGAGACAGACGGGGGAGAGGAGGCTGGATGTGACGTAGTATGAAGTGTCAACAAAGCCCAAAATACCACATCAGTATCGTAACACTGATTATTGTTTACCGCTACACGTTATGAAATAAACCACTTATCGCAACTGGCTGATAAAATTCTCTCTGCGTGTGTGATAGTACATTTAAATACGAAGATTATGAAGGTTTTCGTCATGCTAAACTGTAATGCTTTAAAAAGACAGTTAATCTAAACATTAAATGTTTATCGATTAATAATTGAACAGAATTAGACTCGTCCATACTCGTAAACACATACACTCGTATTTAGATTCTGAGTTTGCAATTAATTAATACTGGAGACGATGAGCTAGTTTAAAACTGACAACTGGAATTCCCCACAGATAAGCAAAACTGCGAGAGAGAGAGAGAGAGAGAGAGAGAGAGAGAGAGAGAGAGAGAGAGATGCAATGACAGGTGCGGATTAAAGCAACGGGGGGGGGGGGGATTCACAGAGTTTTACGATCGATTTCCTGTCATAAATATTTTCAAGTAACATAGGAGGAACGACATCTTTAAACCTCCCACTACAGAACTCTCTAAAACTCTTAAGTGTCAAATACTGAGCTCCCTACAACTCTCAATAACCGATATCTCTTGTTACCTCATCATAGGGAACTTCGTTATTTTTTCCTCATGTATTTTTTTTTATTACATTGTGTTTTAGTGGTTATTGGTTTTTCTGGCATCCACTTGTCTTTAAATTTTCCGTTATTATTCTCTTACTCCTTCATATTGCTCTTTCATTTATCTCGTTTTTATTTTTTTTCTTCATCTAGTATTTCGTATTTCTTCATGTTACTGTTTTGTGCTTTTTTTTTTTTTCGTTATTATCTCGCATTTCTTCATGTTGCTCTTTTGTGTATCTTTCTTCTGGTGTAATTTTGGCGGCGTTGTGGCAGTTATCGTATCCCTGGCATCCCCTTGTACCCGCCAGACGATAAGTCCTTTCTCGCTCAGCGGCAGGTCATTCACTTGATAGAGAGAGAGAGAGAGAGAGAGAGAGAGAGAGAGAGAGAGTTTAATTGTGAGGGGGTGCTACGAGGGGGGGGGGGGAAGAATGGATGGAGAAATAAGAGACAGTAAAAGGCGAGGGGGTGTTACAAAGGAGAGGAAGAACGGAAGGAGAAACGAGAGAGTTAAAAGGTGAGGGGGTGTTACGAAGGGAAGGAAGAACGGATGGAGAAATGAGAGAGAGAGGGGTGGAAGGCCGAGTACAAGACGAGACGTGGGGGAGGAGGACTGGAAGTGTGCTAAGCTTAATGTGAGAAGGGGAGGGAAGGAGATAAGACCAAGAGGAGAGGGGAGGGGAGGGGAGGGAAGGAGATAAGACCAAGAGGAGAGGGGAGGGAAGAGAAGAGGCAAAAGAAGGAAGGGAGGGGGGGACTGGGAGAGAAGACCAGAGGGGAAAGAAGGGAAGGGAGGGGGAAAGGGAGGTGAGGAGGGGAAGATGAGGAAGGGAAGGGAGGGGGAAAGGGAGGTGAGGAGGGGAAGATGAGGAAGGGAAGGGAGGGGGAAAGGGAGGTGAGGAGGGGAAGATGAGGAAGGGAAAGGAGGGGCGGGGAGGAGGAAGGTCAGAGAAGGGAGTTGTGATCAATAAGGCGATGACGTCACAGAGGCCATGTGAAGTGATGACGTCACACACACACACACACACACACACACACACACACACACACACACACACACACACACATCCATTTATATACTCACCAACACATTCAAAACTCATACACAAAACCGTTAATAAACATACTGAATACAATTATACTTTGTTTCACACACAGTAACAACAATAATAATAGCAACAACAACAACAACAACAACAATAATAATAATAATAATAATAATACCTGTATGTTAACGTTAAATGCAAATTCCGAGACTGATTTTTTTTTTTTTTAACAGTTTAAAGGCGACATTTACAGCCAGATAACAAGGTCACTTACAAAGGAAGGAGTGTGAAGTTTAGTAGGTGGTGTGTGTGTGTGTGTGTGTGTGTGTGTGTGTGTGTGTGTGTGTGTGTGTGTGTGTGTGTGTGTACATTTATTATCGCTTACGTCCTATCCCGTGTCAGTATTTATTAATGTTCCCAAATCCTTGTGACTACTCATAAGTGCTCATGAGTGTTCATAAATTCGCGAGAAATCCTAAGAGCTACTTATGAAGCCTCACAAACACTGCCACTTTTCGCATCTCAGGGCCCCAGTAGACGTGCTGGGTAGCTGTTACAATGACTTAAGAGTTTCTCAAGCGCTAGAGATTGCAATATGGCCGACCAACTTCGAATCCGTCATCCGTGCTTCTTTCGTCCTCGAAGAAACACTGTTACCGTCGCAAGGATGTTATGTTTTTACCGGAGTTGGTTTGTTTGTCTGCTGGCAGGATTACTCAAAAAGTTATGAACTGATTTTGCTGAAATTTCTGGGAGAGGTAGGGTATGGCCAAAGGAACAATCCAATACATTTTGGTGGTGATCCGGATTCATCAACCGGATCCAGGAATTTTCTGAAGGATTATTTGCCACTGGGATGGTGGCAATTTCAAGATTCTTCCTTCTAACTCAATAAATAATGCCTACAATGCTTGCACAAAAATTACAAGATAACATTCGGCCTTGGCGGAGGTTTGCAATCTCGGACTGATCTTGATGGATACGATGATGATAAACGGAAAAAGGGTATACACTGGATCTTGATGACCTCGTTCACGTGATTGAGTTCGAGAGTGAATTGCTACCGCAGAGAGTGAAGCCAAGCTGTAACTGCAGATATATGTGGCATTAACACTGCGATCATTAGCATTTTTTTTAAATTATCACAAACTACCTGAAATTTGTATTACAAAGAACAAAAGTATCCCCCCCCCCCTCAACTGTCACAAAGTTGCTTTAAAAACAGACCAAAATGACAAGACCGGCTACCGGTACTCGTCCAATTTTTGCATCTGAAAGTAACTCCGGATAACTGTTGATAAAGGTTAAGATGTCCATATCAATATGCTTATTTGTATTTATAACTCAGTATTTCTGCAAAATACCTGTCTGACAAGGCGAACTGGTCATTTTATAAAGGCAAGACACTTTTTCTAACTGCAGCATGTTTTCTCTCGCAAGCAAGTCCTAAGACTGCTCCTGATCACAGGTCTGAGAGCGTTGTTGAATACCTCCTAGGAACTTCACAGCTGTTAGTGACTTGGGGAGATGTGAGTGGATACTTGTGAAAAATCACAGGTATGATGATAAATACAGGTCGTGGTGGTTCATTGGTTAGAACCTCCCAACAATATCCGATGTTGGCTTCACTTTGTTTTATCAATTTATACAAACTGTTTTTATCAATTTTTACAAACCTGAATGTGCCTATGCGCCGCCTTCAGGATGGTCTGGTTGGATATCTTCTTGTCCTCCAGTGCTGGCAGCTGTCGCCGGAGAGTCTCAAAACACTCCTTCAGGTGGGCTCGACGGTTCTTCTCCAGCTTGTTGTGAACCTCGCGGGACGGGGTGCTCCTGCAGGGGTAAACAGGGGGGAGGAGATTAATGGAGGGGTATAAAAAGTTCTGGGACTTCGGAGGGCTGACGCATAACACCACTGGAAGATAAAGTTGGCCAGTTCCATAGTCTGTGTTCCTGAGCGGTTCAAAGGAGGGAAGAGGGCGTTGACAGGCTTTTAGGGCGTGAACAGAGGGCTGAGTGACATAAAGGTCATGGTGAAGTTTGGTGATATCTTTGTCTGTTTGTAAAAGAGTTCTCAGAGGGTTGAAGGATTTGAATGGATTGAAAGTTGAAGTATAAGAACACTGAGATATTTAAGGTTGGCTGGTTCCTTGGGGGCTGAGCAGGAGGTTCCGTCTTTTATTTCATTTTCTGGAGGAAGGAGGGGAGGGTTGAAAGTGATTTTAGGTTTTTGTAGAGGGGTTTAGACAAGGTTGAGGCCTTAAGAGCACATTAATGAGTTGGACTTACTTTCATGGGCCTTAACTTGTGCCTCGGCCTTATTAGAAGGATCATTTTAACATCAAATCAGTGTTCTGCTCCTACGAGAAGCTGTATGGTTGGCATTTGACTCAATACATCATGTTTAACCCTGACCTTGAAACGGTAGCCCCTTAGGGTAAAACAGTTTCCATTACCGTATGGTACTTCCAGGACAGTTATTAGTTCTTTGTCCATGACTGTGACAAATTAGCACCCGACTGCATATAATGAGAAACGGGCGAAAAAAAAAGTTAGGTAAAGAGAAGTGAGTGAAAAAAGTTTTGGAAACTGTTGACTCTCTTGAATTAGAGGGGAGCTATCCTTCGTGTTAAAGGTACTCGCTACAAAACATATTTACTACCTGACGCTGGGAATCCATTGTTCAGTTCTACAAAACGTCTGATTAGCGTCATGCTGTATTGCAGAGAGATTTGGCCACTGAGAAAAGAACATACAAGCACAAGGAACATACAGTAAGGAGAATGGCGAGATAGATGAGTACAGCAGTGAATGAGACCTACGAACAGTGTACTGCAAGAGATGCGAAGTGGTACGTTAAGATGGCCTGGACTATGGAGGGGAGGGAGGAAAAGGACTGGTTGAGAAGGATCACTGGTATGACTGCGGAGGGAAGAATGTCCAGAAGCAGACCAAGGAAAACATGGGATGAAGTCTTGCGTGGAGACCTCAGGGGTTGGGGAGTGAGTAGGAGAATGGCTCCTGATCGTGACAACTGTTGAGTTGCCAGTGGTATCAAAGGTAAAGCATCAAGAAAGGGCTGACAGATTTGGTACCCACCCTGAGCGTTTCTTTTCGTCCCTGAAGGTGTCATCGTGGTAGATGTGGTGGGCGTGGTTGTTGTGGTGGTGGGTGTAGGGGTGTGGGTGTGTGGGGGGCGGCAGGGTGAGGGGCTTAGTCACCCCGTTGTGCCGCCCCCCAACGCCAGCTCCCACACCCCCATCGCGACACTCACTCCCGCTTCCAGCACCCCCACTAGAGGAGGTGGCGGTGGGGGAAGTAGTTGAGGAAGGTGGGGAAGCTGAGTCAAGTCTCAGAGCGCTGAGAAGGCCAAGTGGGGAAGTGGCCCCCCTCACCCCGCCCCGTGGGGGGGAGGCGGGGGGCGAAGTGGGATGTGTGGCAGCTCGGGGTGAAGTTTGCTGGCCCCGAACACCCACGGTGGGCGGTGTTAGAGGCCCGCCCACCCCGCCCACACGCCGCACATCATCACGGGGGTGGGCGGGGCTGGTTGGGGAGGTACGGGGGGCTACGGGTGAGGTAGGGCCCGGCGCTCCCCCTTGCTGGTGTTGTTGGTTGTGGTGTTGGTGGTGGTGGTTGTGGTGCAGGGGTGGTGGGCGTCGCACCACACCTCTCTTAACGCCATCACCTCCACCTTCATCACCACCCTCATCTGGAACACAACACAACACCGTTACGACACTGTTAGTATACTGTTCTTATACATCACACAGTACTGTACCGCTACATTGCACTACACAGGAACACATATGCCACACCACACCAGTACACTCGTCCTACACACACACACACACACACACACACACACACACACACACATCAAGATATGATAGATATAATTCTCTCTCTCTCTCTCTCTCTCTCTCTCTAAGTATGGTAGATGCAACAGGTGTCGTCATCATCACCCTAGACCTACTACTTATTAACCGTTTTAGCCCGAAGGTGTACGGTACTGTATTAGATTCTTACTGTCTGCAGACGATTTTCCTGACATAGGAAAGATCTGTAGTAGTAGTAGTAGTAGTAGTAGTAGTAGTATAGTAGTTGCTGTTGTTATTGTTGTTGTTTTTGTGGCCCTAGGCTCATCCGGACGTGGACCAGGTGGACTGCAGGCTGAAGCACATACCTCCTGCAGTCTACCAACCCCCCCTTGAAGAACTGGGTGGAGAAATTAAGGACATTTACATAACTGGTCACGGAGCTGTCCCGTGCCACGCCGTGAAAGCATTCTTCTCCAGGACCACAACAAACGTAAAGACGAACGCTGGAGAGGATACGTGGGAATGGAAGAAGAGATAGAGGAAGAACGGATATCACTGCGAAAGAAATGGAGTGTGGAGGTGGAGTGAAATGGGGTGTGGAAGTGTGTAAAGGAATGGAAAGTGGAGGTTGGTAAATAATGTGGAAGATCAGAAATTGGCCAGATGTGGAATGAATGTAGACATGAACGTGATGGATGTAATAAGGAGGAGGAGGAGGAGGAAAAGTTGGCGTGGATGTGGAGAGGAGAAAGGTGGAAAGCGGAGAGGAGTGGAGGCAGAGGTGGTCAGGGTGGAGGCAGCAGCACCATGCAGTGGAGCGCAGGCCAGACATAGTACACAACGATGAGAGAGAGAGAGGGGGGGGGGAAATGGTAGATGAGTGAGGGGAAGAGGAAAGGGGTGGGAAGGGAAGGCGAGGTTGAACGCTTGGTGGGCGCACGAGGTAGTGGAGTAAACAAGGAGGGGAGGGGTGAGTGGGAGGACAGACTATAAAAAGAAAAACGCACACACACACACACACACACATCAAATCACTACTTTATTCGATCCAGATTAACGTCTCCTAAAATACCAAACAATACAAGTACACATCACCAAAACACCACCGAAAAAAGCCCTTAAAATTACATAAAACGACCCTATAAATGAGGAAAGTAAATAGAGAGCGCATGGGGAAGGCTATACATGGGCGGAGTCAGAAGGGGCGTGGGCGGGGCTGTGTGTGAGTGGGCGGAGTCTACACACTAGTTGCCACGTTTAGCTATTTTCATACGGTGGCATATTTATAAATTTTCTAGAGCTGAAACCCGAGGAGGTATTTTTACATTATTCCAATCTACAGGCTATTATACTTCTCAAATAGTAGGAATTGGTTTTAGTGCCGTATTCTGGGTGGCACTAAGTTTCAGAGCACATTTTTCTTGGCAATTTAAGTTTATTACACCTCACGTGCTATTGTTGTAAATATACCTCGGCATGTTGTAAACCATTTCGAAACTACAAGTCATGTAGTTAAACAAAACAATGCTTAGGTGTAATATGCGTATTAAATCGCTAAAGAAGGGGTACTAGGAAACCTCCAGTCACTTACAGATCCTTGATAATTACGAACCCAGATCCCGAGGTATTTACATGTAACGCCAGACTGACATCTATTATCGATTTTATTATATTCGCGACATTAGAGATCTTGGCAGTGTCTGTATTTACATTTTATAGATATTACTGTTATCTCTGGCGATTTAATGGGTATGGTGCATGTAATGGTTTGCTTTCACCTGACAGAACTGGTCCACTCCCATAATTAGAAATGGCCCAAGTCGTGACTGCATGAAATTCGATGAGTCTTGGTTATGAGGTAGGCAACTAAAATCGACCCCCAATCTGACTAGCTTCACTTGGCTATCAAATGAGCTGAAAGAGGTTACAGATCTTCGTCTATCAATGTACACTTACAGTGAGTCTGGCAACTCACCTACACTGCATATTTCTAGCGATAGTATCGTAATTTCAGTTTTATTTTAGCAGCTTTCTAGAGATTTTAGTACTATTTCCAGCTATACTCTATATACTGTATATCTGTTTCTACCGATATACTGTACAGGTTTTTGTGCACGTAGACACTTGCTAATCTGGCATCACCAATGCGCGCGCACGTGGGGATGGAGGAAGATGAGGGGGAGAGGGGGAGGATGGCAGTGGTGGCGGTGGTAGTTCCCAAAACAGATTTACATAGGTCGCTAAACTTGCATTCACATGGTGTTAGAAAGACGTTAAACACAAAAATCTGTAAAATTACCAAGAAATAGGCTACAATCGCAAAAACTTAGTCATGAGAAGCCAAAAAATAGATATATAATGCTAAATGGAAATCTGTGGACGTGGCTATAAATGGCCAAAATGGCAACCTGGGCTTGTGGTGGTGGTGGGAGGGTGACTTACGTAAGAGTCACATGAACAGCGGTAACGGAACACCCTGCCTGCCTGCCTGCCTACCTCACACGTACACCACCCCATCGCGCACCTACCTACCTACCGCCCCCCCTACCCTACTTCACCACCTGTCTTCCAACCTATCTATCTCTACCATCCCCCTACATATCTAGCCACATACTAGTCGTTTGCCTAACTACCCACATACCTATCCACCCACATAACTATATACCCACTTCCCTACTTGCATCACCACTACCTACCTACCTATCCACCTTGCTTCACTTGCACCCACCAGTCTACCTACGTCACACACCACCTGCCTACCACCCATCACCTACCTACCACCTATTACCTACCTACCCACCCATCCCAGCCTCACCCTCACTGGCACATCCAATCTCTGCCTGACTCTTCCTGCCCCCTCCCCCCATTCCACCCGACCACTGCCTTCCTGCGAACCTTATTTCCTTGCCCCCCACCCCACCCCATCTCTCTCCACTCTTCCCCCCCTCCTTCTCCCATCACCTCCTGCCTTCACTTCAAACCTCCCCCAACCCACCATACCCAACCTCCCCTCCCTCCACTTCACACCTATACCCCACCCTGCCTCTCTCGCCTCCCGCCTAGCTTCTGCATTCTGGGAGCGACAAAGTTTGCATCCCTTAGTACGTTCTCCCAGCATTGCCACAACAGCGACAGAAGGCGTAAGCAACAGTAATGCACGTTAATAATTCATTCCGCCTCTAGACACACCGATTATTTTTCAGCCATGCAGTATTCCAGTGGATATTGGCGGCGATTGTACTCGGTAAATTATTGAATAGAAGGAATTTATCTGCACTTTCAATCAAAACTAAAATGTACACAAGAATTTTCCGCTAAAGTATGCATAGCCCGTGATTGGATATTTGCACCAGAGGGCGGGGCCTTGGTGAGAAATTAAACAAACATTATGACATTACTAGAAAAAGCTTGTCTCTTTCTCCCTCTTTTCTGTCGGTTTCGGCTCGGATGTTTTATGAGGGTGGTGGCTGGGAGGGGGAAAGGTGGACCAAGGAAGAGGTGAGGGCTGGGCATGAGCTACGTGACTAACCCTTTCACTACGATGGCATACGTTCATATTTTTTTCCTTGCTGTGTCCAAGTGATTTGTAAAACTTGGGATTGGCTTCAGGACTAACGGATAAATAGATGTGTGGGGGGGGAGAGAGAGAGAGAGTATCCATTTTGTTGCTGTCCTAAAACTGATAAAGCAGAGAACGTGTTATTTATATAAACTACGATGCACAATTACAAAAACTACTCTCTCTCCAGACGCCCCAACCTGCCTGCCTCTTACCCTGCCTCAGGCGTTAACACCTGTCGTTCCTAACCCCGCCTACCTACCTACACCTGCCTCCGTGTGTGTGTGTGTGTGTGTGTGTGTGTGGAGAAATTTGCACACATTTACACACCTACCACTCACACCTGTGTAATGAAATATGCACATACATACCCTTCCCTCCCTCCCCCCCTCTCTTTCTCTCTCTCTCTCTCTCTCAGATTCCCAACCTGACCAGGCACATGAGGCAGGAGTGTAGGCAAGGGGGTAAAGGGTAGGCAGAAATAGGTAGGTAAGCAGGTAGGCAAGGTCGGTAGGCAGGTAGTTCTAAGGTGGGGAAGGTGAGGCAGGCAAGATTAAAGAGGTAAGGGCTTGTGTGTGTGTGTGTGTGTTAGAGAAAGAGAGAGAGAGAGAGAGAGAGAGAGAGAGAGAGAGAGAGAGAGAGAGAGAGAGAGTGGAGGTTAAAGAGTGAGAACGAGGGAGGGGGGAGGAATGGAAGAAGGGGAGGGGTAGATAAGGGAGAGAAGGGAAGATGAGGAGGGGAGGGAGGAGTTGAGGGCAGGAGAGGGAGAGGAAGGAAGGGGGAGGGGATAAGAGATGAGTGGGAGGGGAGGAAAGAGGAGCGTGGAATGTGTACATGGTACGAAATGGCAACACTTCCCCTCCCCTCCCCTCCCCACTTTAGTGTCTGACTCCGCCCACTTCCCTCCCCTTCCCTCCCCACCCCAAAGTCGCTGTATAGTATTTGGCAACCAGACAAGTGCACATCCCCCCCTCCCCCTTCCTCTCTTCCCCTCCCCCTCCCAACATCCCCGTCTCCCTTGCCCTTCTCTCCTTTCCCCCCGGGCCGGTCAGACTCTACGACAAAGTTCGTTTCCACTCCCTCTTCACCCAGCACAACTGGGCACCAGGATGTCAAATAGTATGTAAAACGTTGTGGAGATTTCGTAACCCTTCTTCCTTAGCGATTTATCCTGCACATTACGCCTCATTATAATCCTAAACGTTAAGAGAATGTTAAGGTGTAATACAAAAAATAAATTGCTAATGAAAAGGTGCTACCGAAGCTTCCTGTACCACCTATACACCCCAAACCTTCCCATCCTATTCTCCTCTTAGTTTCTCCTCACCCCCTCTTTTTCTTATTCTTCCCCCCTCCCTCTCTCCCTCTTCTTTATTTTCCTCCCCTCTCCTATCTGTCTCCTTCCTTCCCCCACTCTCTCCCTCCCCTTCTCTGCCCTCCTCCACTTCCCCTTCAAATCGTCTTTCCTCTCCCCTCTCCCCTCCACTTAGACTCACAAGATCAAGCCTGGCCAACACCACGCCTCTCTCTCTCATCTACTTACCACTTACTAACCAACGTACCAGCATACATATCTACCTACCTATTAACCTACCCACCTCCCTACCTTCACAGTATACCTTCACCCTATAGTACCTGCCTTCCTCCATCTACCTACCTACAGCCTATCTATCTACCTGCCTACCTACTAATCTATCACCCAACCCACTCCGTACCTACTTACCGTATCAATCTTCTAAGAGAGTATCGGTAAGTAATTATTATGTACACATTTAGAGGGTTCGTGTGCATTTCTGACTTTAAACACACACACACACACACACACACACACACACACACACACACACACACACACACACACACACCTGTTCATACTTACGCAGGTGTTTCTGTCCACACTTGTCATGTCACATACCTTCATCCTCTCTCTCTCTCTCTCTCTCTCTCTGACCCAGTTCACAGAATCCACAGCTAAAAATACGTAATTGGTTTTCCTTCTAAGTTAACGTTGTTTTGAAAATAACTTTATTGGTTAAATAGACCAGAGAGAGAGAGAGAGAGAGAGACTGAGAGAGAGGGAGGCATGTTGTGATACAGGCACGCAGTGTAAGGAATGATTGTGTGTGTGTGTGTGTGTGTGTGTGTGTGTGTGAAATAATTATACGCGTGTATACATCAAATGTGTACGCGTTTAAATCATTATGTAAGGGGGGGGGTGTACAAATAATAGTGTGCGCGTATATATAAATAACAGTGTGTACGGACGCGTGTGTGTACGTGTGTGCAAGGTCATAGAGTGTCTGGCGTGGAATTTAAAGTCAGGCCCTTACACACCCCACCATGCTCACCCCCACCGTGCTCACTATCACGCTCACCCCGCCACGCTCACTGCCATGCTCACCCCCACCATGCTCACTATCACGCTCACCCCGCCATGCTCACTATATGCTCACCCCGCCATGCTCACCACTGCGCCCTCAACTCTTCACCACACCTTGCACAGAGAAGACTTCGTAGTTCCTCTTCCTTAGCGATATATGCATTACAGCTGAATGTCCTCTTGTATGTTACTAATGCAGGCGATACTGGTACACAAAAGAGTGTAAACGTGTAACATGCAAAATAAATCAAGAAGGAGGATGTGTTTGGAAGCCTATGGTGAACAGTATACATGCTCAATTCAACACCAGTCAGCATGTATACGCTATGCTCCGTTTAACTCCACATAAGCTCATTTTAACACCACATATGCTCAATTAACACCACCTATGTTCCGTTTAACACCACAAATGCTCCGTTCAATATATACCACTTTATGAAGGAGCCAACACGCGTAACTCAGCTCAACGCAATGCCTTTGTTTTATCTGACTCATTTCCTTCTGTGCGATAACGTAGTGTTTTAGTGTTGCTATTTAGATTATTTATTTTATATTTATGGGACTGGTGAGATCAGAATACATACATAGCCCTCTTTAACCCCTCCATTACTCGAGGCTGCAGTAGTAATAGTAGTAGTAGTCACAACCCCAGGCTTATCTGAAACGTAATCCCGGTGGACTGCTGGATGAAGTTCCCCTCATGTTGCAGTGCACGGGGACACAGTTGAGGGACGTTTGCATAACCGGTCGGAGGAACTGCTAAACGATATCGGTGCCACCACGTGAAGGCGTCTCTCTACAGCACCAAAATTAAGATTAAAAAATAAGTTAGTCAATGATGTTAAACTAGGCTGTATCTGTGCGTTTGTATGTATTTATGTGTGTATTTTACGTCAATTGTTTTCGTGGATGTATGTATGGAATATCATTACGTAAGTGTGTGTTATTACGTGTGTGGGTGTGAGCGTACCCTGCCATGTGCGTCTGTACTGTATCGAACGTTTATGTGTACATCCTGTTATGTGCGATTGTGTGTATCCTGTTATGTGCGTTTGTGTACATATATAAATGTGTGTGTGTGTGTGTGTGTGTGTGTGTGTACCTTCTCATGCGTAGATGTGTACGAATCCTATGTGCACTTGTGTATTGTGTGTGCGTGTATAACATGTTTCGTCATTTCGTGTGTGAGTGCAACTTGGTGTACCTCATATCGCGTGTGTGTGGAGTATTACGTCATGTGGGCGTGTGTATACCATGTGTGTGTGCTGTGACGTACGGTACGACGTGTGCGTATCTGTGCCATGTGTCTGTGTGCACGTTTAGTGTTTGTACATGTGTGTATGTAGGTGAAGTATTACGTCATTGTGTGTGTGTGTGTGTGTGTGTGTGTGTGTGTGTGTGTGTGTGTGTGTGTGTGTGTGTGTGTGTGTGTGTGCGGTGTTACGTCATATGTGCGGAAGCGTGTGCATCCTGTGTGTGTATGTGGATGTCATATGTTCTTGTGTGCATACATGTGTTTGTTATGTACGTGCGTCTGCGTGCGAATATTTATATGTCTGTGTATGTTAACCAAGGCTCCTAAGATCCACTTTGAGTTAAATAATACAGTATATAATGTGTGTGTGTGTGTGTGTGTGTGTGTGTGTGTGTGTGTGTGTGTGAAGGATGTCATGTGCGTGTGTGCCTATTAATATCATGCACGTATGTGTGTGTTTGCAACCTTTGTGCGTGTCTATTAATACCATTGTGTGTGTGTGTGTGTGTGTGTGTGTGTGTGTTAGCTACGTGTATACCTCCTACTGGCTAGCCTTTACCCGCAAGGTTTATATTTGAGTTTTGTTACTTCCACACGAATTTACTTAAAGGAAGGACATATTTTAAGTGGCACAGGCCGTTTCGCACCTCTTTCTCTCTCTCTCCCTGTCTCTCTAATATACAACAGATTTCCGAGGCACAAAGAATAAATCGCTTAGGAAAATGTGTTAACCAAATCTTCAGTGCCACTTACAACAGGGCCTCCTAACTCAGGCCTGTGATAACCGGCACATTTATCACACTATGACGTCATTCTAATCTGTGGCTCTGATTGGCTTGTGATAGGCCTCGTGGTCGTTAAATCTGATTGTCAACAACACCATTACGCCATCAGAGGAGCCATCAAACCTTCCCTGATTCTGACGGCCAATACACTCTGATTGGCATAGAGGTTATTCACAGGACTACAGTATAGTGTTTTTACTCTAACTTGGCCTAAAACTGCCATCTCTCCAACCCGAATGTTGAGTTGTGGCAATAGACTAACACTAGAATATGATGCTATATAGTCGCGAAGAAGTGCTGTGGAATGAATGTACAGCCACAGCACTGTATTTTTCTTCCCCTCGGCTACATGTAATAAGCTGCAAAGAGGCTAAATTCCGGGCCAAGTTAGAGTAAATATGGTATAGTTCAATCAACCGTCCATCCAACTACAGTACATTTGTCCCTAACAAGCTTAGCGATTTATATTTGGATATGGCTGGTTATTATCCTTTCGAACGTTATTTGTTCAAAGTATGGTGATATTGGAAGGATTTAAAGAACATAGAAAAGGACAGTAAAGTGTAATACGCAAAATAAATCGTTTAGGGAAAGATGCTAGGGAGCTTCCTTGACCGACGTGATACGCTACATTATTTCCCCGTATTCTGAGTTACGTAAGTTGCACCTCTACGTTAACGACTTAGTATTCTGAATTTCGTTGCAACTCTTCGTTAACGATTTATTTTTGCCTATAACACTTAGCATTCTCCAGTACCTTATGTATCGGGTTAATATCTACACAGTCTACATCACTAACATACCAAAGCATGCAGAAGTGTAAAGTGCAGAATAAATCGCTAAGAATGGGGTGTTACGAAATCTCCCCAGTTAATTAGCATACGACCTCGACTCTCGTCATCTACTCCATCATCTGAACCCCCCACCCCCTTATCCAGGCAGCAATTTGAACCTCACCCTATACTTTGAACCCATATTTTTGAACTCACCCGTAATTTTGGATTCAACCTATACTTTGCACTTTAAACACGTTATCTTGTACTCTGAAGCCTTTGTATTACTCTCAGACTCTTTATATTGGATTCAACCTTTTTCTCGTACTCTGCATCAATTTTGCATCAAGTCACTAAAGTACTCTCAGATCCTTTATTTTAGTATTCAAGACATATTCTGTACTATAAACCCATTAATTTGTATTCTGAAGCCCTGTTTTGTAATATACGCCCACATCTTGCAGTCTGAACCCCTTTTTTGTACTCCGAATACAATATTATATCCTCTGAACCTTCATTTTACATTCAGAACCCTAATCTTGTGCTCTTAGGCCAATTTGTGAGTTCTAATCCCCTTCTTCCCACTCAAACTCTTTATTTCGCATTTTAAAACCCTTATTTTGAACCATGAATCCATATCTGATATTCATAATCCACTTATCTTACATTCTAAACCCGTATTTTGCATTTTAAGCCAATATGTTATAACCAGAACCCTTGCTTTGAATTCAGACTCCCGATTTCTCTTCTGATCCCCTTGTTGTATTCTAAATTCATGTTATGCATCGTTAAGTCCCTGTCTTACAATCAGCACCTTTAAACCTGAACTCAGCATCAATATTTTGCATTCTGATTATTCATTTTGTATTATGATTTCTTATTTTGCTTTTAAAACCCATACGTTGTACCACGATCCCTTATACTGAACCGAGATCCCTTATGAATTCTGATTTTTTTTTTTTTTCATTCTGATTCCTTATTTTGCACTCTAAACCCATACTTTGTACCACGATCCCCAATACTGACTCGAGATCCCTTACCTTATGAATTCTGATTTTTCTTTTGCATTCTGATTCCTTATTTTGCAATGTAAACCCATACTTTGTACCACGATCCCCTATACTGACTCGAGATCCCTTACCATCAGCGAGGTAATTATGAATCCACTTCTTCTTCGGCGGGTGGGACCATTTCTCGACGGGGTCCAGCTGCTTCAGGCCCATCTTCACCATCACACGAACGCACCCGACCCGACCCGACCCACCCACAGCCTCACCGAATACGCTGTGGGGGCGTGGGGGTGGACGCTGGGGGGGGGAGGGTTGTGGTGGCCCTCTCGGTAGACTTGTGGTGGATGAGATGACGTGGGTGTGTGGTGGTTGAAGGTGGGTTTGTGGTGTGGGAGGCAGTTGTGGTGGTTGTGGGTGTGTGTGTGGAAGAGTTTATGGTTCAGTTGTGGTTGGGTTTGTGGAGTTACAGAGGTTTGGGAGGGGTGTGAGTGGGTTGGTAGTGGTTATAGGTGGGGTGTAGGTGGGTTTGTGGTAGTTGCAGGTGGGGTTAAGGTGGTTGAGAGTTCGTGCGGGGAGACTAGGCGGGGGTGTGGAGCCTGGCCCAGTAGTGGTTCAGTCTGGGTGTGTGGCTTCAGACGGAGTGTGGGTGTGAGTGGGTGTAAGGGACTGAGTGAGTGTAGGTGCGTGTGTAGGAGGTATGGAATTACTGTAGCTGTGTGTATGTATGTGTATAATTATCAGTTTGTTGGTAAGTGTTGCTGGGTGTAAATATTTGGCACTTTTTCTCCTGGACGGTTCCTTTGTGTCACTCCCTATGGTACCCCACTCCCTGTCCCCTTGCTACTGTACCGTTCTCCCCGTACTTATAGTGATACGCCTTTCCAACGGTACCACCTACACTTCCAGCGGTACATGAGGCACACTTCTAATGGTACTGTTCGATGTACCGGGTATCTATTTCGCGGTACGGTAGATATAATGAGGTACAGTTTTGATACTAAACTTCTCGAGGTAGAATGCAAGATGTACACTGCACTTCCCGACGTACGGTACTTTGGAGGTGCAAGGTACACGTTCAAAGCCACTTGAAATGAGGAACTGCAACAACCATCTTGTGTACCGTCTCCGCTAGTGAGGTGTGGTACAGTTGATGGGCCAGTAAAATGAGGTATTCTTCATTACTGGAGGTACGGTCCCTCTATAAAAGACGCTGGCCCATTATGAGGTGCGGTCCACTTAAATGAAGCACGGTCCATCTACTGGAGGTACGGTACGAACCATCTACAAGAGGTAGGGTCCAGTTCAATGAGGTACGGCCCGTGTATAAGAGTTACGGTCCATCTACTGTATAGCTGTTAAATGAGGTAAGGTCCCTCTGAGGTATGGTCCATCTCTAGGCAGTGTGGTCCATTTACAGGTAAGGTACACCCTATATATATAATACGGTCCATTTATAGGTACGGTATACCTTCCATAAGAAGTACAATTCCATGTCCGTTAA